>NW_024884364.1:45635742-45800841 GCF_019232065.1 Centrocercus urophasianus | reverse complement strand
TTTTTTTTTTTTTTTTTTTTTTTTTTTTTTCCCTTTTAAAGCCAGAGTCAATAAATGTAGGACTGCAGGACTGAGTTCTTGTTGAAGAAAAATAAACTTGTTACCTACTGAAGTTACAGCAAAGAGCTGTTTCCTATTATAAAATAAGATAAATATTGGCTTGAAATAATTGCCTTCTGAAGGAAGAAAAGATATTTTGTCTAATTCAGGCATTTTATTTAACATTAAAATACTTTATTCATATGTAATTGCTTGAAAAAAATCTACAGCAGTTATTTAACATTTTCTAGAGGAAAAAAGGCAATTAGTTACTAAAACAATTTGCTTTCTTAAATAGTGTAGGAAAGATTCTTCTATAAATGACACAGCTATAAAATACATAGTTAAAAAGTAAACAGAGAACAAAGTTTTAGAATATGTAACCATAGCCTTTTAAAAACAACTTAAAATAGAACTAAAACCAAGTTAAGTTTTATATGAAAACTCCCTTAACCTTTATTTAAAATAATTATCAGCAGACAACATTTTGAAAACTTTGCTTTCCTATGTTTAAAGAGTTTGAAAAGACAGATATGAATGTAGACTTTTTTATCCAGCTGTGTCTGTTGATCTTAAGATGTAAAGACATTAGCATAGCTTTAAGTAGCAAAAAAATCCTGCACGTCACTGGCTTTACAAGATGGCATTCAATGAAAATATTTGCACGACCTAATGCTGATTGCATTAATTAGACTCCTTCATTGCTTTGATTAAATCCCCTCATTGCATTTTACCGTCTATCAAATATGTTAATGTGCACCTTTTCAATGTTCATTAACACATTCTGCTGAAAACAGCTAAACATTCAAGTTGACAAAAACAAAGACTGTTGGCTTTCTTATTTCGCTTTGTTCATGATGCTGGAAAGTGTGGAAAAAGTTCTCTTAGATATTGTTTGGTAGTTTGATATTCACTTTCTTAATGCTGTAACTTCTTTAGAGACAAAGTGACTAGTTTTAGGACGTTTAAAAACTGGTCCGAGAGGCAGACATCAATTGCTGTTGCAGCTACTTTGTTTTTCTGAAATAAATACAATTGTGGTAAAAATGTTGGCATCCCTTGTGATAAACAGTGAGTTTTGTTTGACCTCTAGGATTCTTTTTCCCTATAAAATGCACTTGATCATTTTGATCAATAAATAAAAAATTAATTTAAAACCCTGGATTGTCAGTCAAAAAGGGACATTCCAGCCTCAGGGGACAGGGATGCTTACTGAAACTGCATATATATACTGAAGGGACGTTGTCAAGATATAACTTTGAAGAGCTGCAATAGCTCACTGGAAACCTTGGGAAATGAAAACTTGTTTAGAGAGGCTTTCAGCAGGAGGAACATGGCAAACCGGATTACAGTCCCATACCTACTAAATTCATTCAGTTCTCAATAATGTTAGCAGGAGTATCTTCTGTTTTCTTGTTAGCATAGAGACCAGGAGTACATTTATCCCTGTGTGAATAGCTAGCACAACTCATGCATTTTCTTCTAAAAGTTAAAACCTATTTAACTGAGGAAAGAAACAGAGTCGTGCGCTGACTCTCTTCAAAAAGGTTAACCACTGTCTTCATGAGTTTGGCTCCCAAAGATTTACAGAAACAAAATGCCAATGTGTGAGACTCTCTGCACTATTATATACAGGTGGGACAGTATCATGATTTATTTTGATTTGTTCCAAAAGCAAGTTACTTCCACATTAAAATGATGTATATTATACCAAACCAAAATATTTAAAAGGCCAGACCAGAGTCAAGATGGAACTGTTGGAAATTTTCTTTATTGATCCACATGTCATCATTTAAACTCTTATTTGCAAAGAAAGGGGGGGAAAAAAAAAAGACATTCCTGTGTAACTTCACAGAATAAAGTGATTGTGCCAGTAAGCTTTATATCTAATTTTAGAAGCATTTATAAACACAGTATTCAGCAAAAAATTCAGTGTTGTTGAATATCACAGATGAGTAATCTGCATCAGGCTGGGCAAAGTCCCAAAATATTCAAATGTCCAGTGTCACTAATGACCAGGATATTTTAGCTATCAGCTGTAGGAGAAGCTAAGAGCAGTTCCTACATTCATGAGCTAATGGTTAATTACAGAAATGACTAACTGTGGGGACATTTTTACTGTAGTTATGCCCTGTAATCAATGACTGAGTATGCAGCAGGTTCTCTGTTGGGATAAATGCATTGAACTCCATTTTAGGGAGAAAAGATCTTAGCTGTGGCTGTGTGGATGATATTCCCATTAGAAAACATACATTGCAAATCAATTTATTAGATCCCAATTTGAGCAAATGAGCAATTTGCATACACAGTTTAAACTGCACAAAGGACTCCCACTGATGTCACTAGGGACACTCTACATACTCAGGTGTCTAGTTAAACAAGATCTTTTCTGTTATGGCCTTGAAATAGATTATTAGAACACTATTATTCAGTTAGCATTCATATTTTGCACTTGGAGAGAAAATAGTCTCTCTGGTCAGCCACTCCTATGTCTGCAAGACCAGCTAAGTTTGCTGTTAGCATCAGACATCTGACTTAACACCTGGGGTACTAATGTGATTGAAGGGGAGGATGGGAAGAAAGATAACATCAAAGAGGAGTAAGTCCAAAGCATGTTCGGAGACAGAAAACAGCACTGAAAGGGGAGTGGGGCTTCCCAGCACTCCCTGTCAAAGTAGAGCCTGAGGCCAAAGGACCACAGAGCTTTGCTGAAGGCTTGGAGGGGGAACCTGGGGTCTGTGGAGCTGATATCCTTAACTTTGCCCAGCCTGAGGAAAATAGAAAACATTTCTCTCTAGACTTCTGTAACAGAACTTAGTACATGTGGACTGAGTCCCTAAATCTTCATATAAATCTAATTAAACTGCTCAGAAGAATATTTCTTTAGTGTATTAGCATTGTCCTGGTCTTATGGCTTGAGAACAGAGGAAAACTCTTTATCTGAGTTGCCTTGAGCTATCACTGGCATCAGTACTGCAACTGAGATTGAAAATTCAGGTCCACACTTCTCATTCAGAGCAGTGGTTCTGTCAGAAAGGATTTGTGGAGCAGGTGTACTTGTGGTAGTGTAGGAGTGCATTACTACAGTCCTCCTACTCCTACCCTCAGGAACTCGCAAAACACACACCATAGGCTGCCTGAGCTCCATGTTGAGATATCATCCTCAGGAGAGTTTTTCTCTGGGAGATAGTTAAAGTGTTAGCACAGGAAAAGTAAATTCAAAATTCTACACATGATTACATCTGACTGTGTAAATGCACGTCCCTCCTGGCTGCTTATTCCACAAGCAGAAGAGGAAAAATATAATCATGGCTTTATGGTGTGACAGTTATATTTCCATTTTTAATTTCTTATTGACATATTTTTATATATACATAAATAAACATATGTTTATAGATAGTGAAGCCATTCAGAGAGCAACAAATGTTTCAGTGCTGTTTTCTTTCTAACAGCACAGTCTGTAGTGAAAAAAACTCTTTGAAGTGTATTGGTATGATGGCTCTAATATATTTATGAAGGTGTATGCTGAAAAATATCATATAATCCTACTGGCATTATTTATGCTTTTGGTATAATATATATCATGTGTAAGCCCTCCTACAAATAAGGATTTTCCTGACTTGCTTTTGTTTGCTAAATCACCAACTGCAGGAGTTCATGAAAGAATATTTATTTTTAGATATTTCTTTGCAATTTGCTGACTTGACTGATTTATGATTTCTGTGTCATGGGTGAAGAAATACCTCTGCTTTCCACGGATTTTGTTACGTATCTTATTTCAAATAAACATGAAAAAGTGTTACATGACTAGTTATAATGATTATATAGTATAATTTCATTTACTGATAACACCTCTTGCCTTCTTTTAAGTAGAGAGAAAATAAAAAGTTCTCCTGTCTTCATAACTAAAACTGTCTTATACAAACTTGTAAGACAGTTTCTAAGATCAGGAAACAAAGGGAAATATGCTCAGGGTTGGTGCATTCTTGCAAGATTTGATGATATTTTATAAGCTCAGTACAGCGAGTAACAACTTGATTTTAAACTGTTATGAAACAAAACCATCATAAAGAGCACAATGGCTTGTGACAAATAGTTACGAGCTTTTGCAAGATCTGTAAAAAGCATGCCATTCATATAGGCTGCTATCTGTTCTGTCTTGCTCTGATTAGATGTTTTGATTCACATCTACCCAAGAGCAAAATAGAAATAATAAAGCAAGCAAGAGAATACACATTACTAGTGGAATTGTGAAACATCATCCCATAGGTCTCAAAAACTGTATTAGTTTATATGTTAGAAATATTCTGCCAGGGCAACAGCACACTTCTTTGTGAATCTACCAAGTGAATGGTGGGAACACCAAAGGTTGGTGGGCCTCATTCCACAACTCTAATCAGAGTGAGAATATTTGTTTACATTTCAAGGGTGTTTTATATCTGTTCACATTATTTGTTTACATTTCTTTAGACTGATAAAGTTCAGTGCCCTATCTAAACGAGTGTGAACTAATACATTTTCCAAGTCAAAAGCGTAGTTTTGCCATTTTAATGTACTGCAGCTACCCCCAAACAAATCCTAAATGTGAGGCTTTGTACAGTTGATGGGATTATTTGCTAATGTAATTTTTCAGATAATATAATCTATATAAATATTATTAAATATTTTCCTTTTAGAGTAATAGTAGGTGTATTTTAAGAGAGTATTCACAGAATATCTAACTGTGGTAAAGTAAGGTAAATGTATGCTATAATTGCAAGGAAAGATAGGCGAAATTATGTTCTTACTTGCTGACTTTGGAAATACAGAGGAGAATGGGCACTAGCAGTTTTCCATTCCCTCCACTGGATTCTGGATTAGACCCTAAAAGCTCTTTTCACACACCCTTTTAATAGCCAGTTCTCAACATGGTGTTAATTCTGGTTCTAAATGAACCTGTATGTAATTGCTGTCTTCCCAGTTGTGACTAACAGACCACTGAGCAGAAGAATGCAATTAGAACAATTTTAAGAGGATGCAGGAGAGAGAAGTAAATGAAAGAACGTACAGAGAAAAGCATATGGTGGATGGAAAAAGGATAGAGACAGTAAATAAGAAGTGCTGATTTAATTTCTTCTGTACAAATCTGGCTTCGCTGAAATTAACAACTATTCACGAGTACATTAGAAACAATTGATTTATGTATTGGAAATAATTTATTTGAATTAGCAGTTTTATAACAAATTTGTTGAAATTCTATGTAGCTAACCACAGTGCTTTTTATCTTTCCAAATACCACTGGGATAAAACATTGTACTTGTAAGAGAGTTATATTTAACATTGGAGGTTGCAGTTGATATTTTCTTCATAACTGAAGTAATTTTGATTTGGAAAATGTAACAGTTTGTTTGGTTCAGTATGATATTCAGACTGCTTTATTTTCAAATGACAACTCTTGCATCCAAAGGATGGCATAAATGTTTGCTATAATGCTGAAATAAGTCTGAACCATAAAGAAAGCTAAAGTGAGCTTCCAGTTTTTCTAAGTGGCTCAATAACCTCTTTACATGGCATTTCTGTAGGACTACAGAGTGAACATTTTTTTGAGACAGCAGTGGAACGATTCACGCCTGGCTTACAGCGAATATCCTGATGATTCCCTGGATTTGGATCCCTCCATGCTGGACTCTATTTGGAAACCAGATTTGTTTTTTGCCAATGAAAAGGGAGCAAACTTCCATGATGTCACAACAGACAATAAGCTGCTAAGGATTTCTAAGACTGGGAAAGTGTTGTACAGTATCAGGTAAACCAGTTAACTTTATCTGCTCTTCATCCCATTCCTTCCTCTTACTCCCTGTTTTTCTCTTGATGTAGCTAGGCTTGGAGAACACAATTTACATATTTGATTTTTTATTATCCATGTGTACAACCAAAATGAGATTTAATCACAGCAGGATAGAAGGAAAATTTGCCTACATTCCTTTACTAAGTCTCTTAGTTCTCACAAGATAGTAAGTTGCACAGCGGTACTTTCTAGCCTTGCTGGAAACTTTATGTTGTCTACTACTTTACTGATATGCCTCAGGAATTCCCATCAGCATTATTAGCTGAAGTCGCTCCTCTTACAAAGAAAAAAAATACCAACTCTTCCATAGTCAACTGCATTTGTCAACTGCAATTCAAAAATAAAGGGGAATGTTATCTTAAGTGGCTACTGAAAACCTGAAGTAAAAATTGGCTTGAAACACAACAAATTTGACACACAAGTCTCAGGGTAATTGGACGTATCTGTTCACAGATAAAAATAATTGGAATTATGGAAAGCTTTTTTTTTTTATACTAAATGCACTGAAGTGTGTGTCATGTGATTGGATTTAGGCTGAATGGATAAATGCAGTGTGACAAAATGCAACTGAATATTATCTGATGAAATGGGACATATGTAAAGAACCAACTGCATTGCAAAAGCATCAAGAACAGCAAATCTGCAATATTTGTTTAATATTCAGCTTACTGTGTGCTGTTAATTTAGTATAAAAAGTCATGGTGAAAAACACTGCATTATTGCAACAGTTTAGAAAGATAATATTGTGTTCTGTGTTTTCCTAGGATGCTTTGCAGTCAGTTTCCTGCATGGTGAAAAGTAAACATGGTAGTACCTGTTTAACTGATCTGTTTATTGAATTTACTCACCTATGAGGAAAATCAGCTCTTAAAACTGTAGTTTCTCATCAGGCATTCTGGTTCATGACCAGAATTTTCTCTGAGGAATTATTATTGATCCAGGTTAAGGACAACTGAGTTCTCTAGGATGCTAAATTAATAAACAGTAACATAAAATTTCCTCCATTTACTTAATTCCTTTGGAAATTCCTTGATAAGAACTTAACTATGTTTGGATGGATCAATCAGCATGGAACATAAGTGTTTACTGAGCAAGATTTCAAATTAACATACCTGAACAGTCTGAGAAAAATAGTAGCACAGAAGAGTGAGACTAGCACTAGCAGAGTGATAAATATGCTGTCACTTACAAATATTTCTTGTTTCCCTCTCAGAAAGAAATGAATGCAACTGTTTGTTTGAATGACATCAGCCACCATCTTATTGGAGGCAACAGTGCAGCTGAGTGCTGCTCTGAATACAGATGGATAATTTCCCTGACATTTGTTCATGCAGGAAAAATAATATTTCAAGCTGTCATACCACATTTGTAAAATTTCCACTCCTAAATACAAATATGTGAAGTAGAGTAAGCAATATTCCAATGAAGGTCTAAGAAAATCAGTCTTACCTGGTGCCTCTAATATGGCATATAATTTTGAATAATATTTTACAGGGAAGAAAACTTTCTCCAGTACTGAACTTTGAAGTTAGAAGTAATTAGAAAAACTTCTCTATGTGCTGTTTGTCAATTTCTTTTAGTTGCGTTATGCTGAAACAAATAATAATATTTTAGTGATTTGTTTGTTACCAACAGGGGTTGGTAAAATGTTGCCATTTTCACTCACAAACCAACCAGACCTAGCCTGACGTAATGGTATTTAACTTTAAACATTTAGATGCTCCTAATGTTTAAAATGCTTTTAACACACATCTGGGAAGTAACATTGTGGTCTATTTTGTCGTATGTTCAAATTTAATAAAAGCAAAAGCAAATTTGTCTTGTATACATGTAAACCACTGTCTCTACTAAATGAGTTTAGAACAACTCCCTGTAATAACTGGGTAAGAACTGGGGTGCGGGTATTATACAGCAGCAGCATTCATCTTCCCTTTAGACTTCATCTGAAAGTGGAAATATGCTCTCTTAGAGGCATACGTGGCTTATGCTGCTAAATGCCATGAAAAGCAAATCCTGCCCTTTCTGAGAAGAATTTGGACCTAATATGATCCTTATTTTACATTTGGTGTAGGATATATGTGCTCAGGTAATTTACTGCAGGATCACAGAGGGTTTAGACCTGCGTTACCTCCACCACAACACATTGCTTTTGGAATTCTTTTGTAGAATCATAGAATCATTGAAGTTGGAAAAGACCACTAAAATCATCTAGTCCAACTTTCAACCCATCAGCACCATGCCCACTAACACGTCATTCATGTCACCCCATCATAAGCAAGAGTCAGTTTGCCTTTCTTTTAGTAAGGCATTATCCATCTTGCATTCATTGGTGATGATAGGCATGACATAGATTTCTGTCACTGTTTTCCACACCGTTGTTAGCTATTATGATCATGGTTGCAGTCTACTAAATCTATTCTCTGGGAGTTGTTATGGAATTAAAGCCAGAGTGGCTGATGTACTCACCTATGAATCATATAAGTAAGTTTAGGATTCTAAACCTATTTTTAGGTATTTTCTGCATGCTCGGATGACTACTTTGGTATTTGTTTTAATCTCAGATATCATGGTATATATGCTATATAAAACCTGAGGCAAGACTGGTACAGAGAAAGAGCTTCTGAGCTTACAATACTTGGAAATGAAGGATATGAGGAACATGAAGGATTATGGAGCTGTAGTGATTTAAATCCATTTTCACAATAAAATCTTCATTATTTTGAAGAAAATTTGAAGTTTTAAGGTAGAGGATGACATTTTGCTCCAGACCTGGAAGCTAAATGGCACACAGCCCATGTCTTTAGAGAAAACTTGTCTAAGTCCTTGTGTACTGCAGAGCAGCCAAAAACCTCTGGGAAGGAATTCGGCATTGCTCAATATCACAGATATATACACTTTTGTCCCTAGTGAGGTGACAACAGCTCTTAGAGGTGCATGCATTTTAGAAGTCAGCAGTTACAGTAAAGTTATATTCAGCAAGCAACTGCACTTCAGTCAAGATAAGTCTCAGTGGCACTCTTTGAGCTGCACAGCACTGTTAAATAACTATAGTTTTTGTTTTAAAGCTCTCTGCAGAGAGTGCTCAATGAGAGGGGTTCATTATAGCAGTGTTCAATATAATTGGCTTATGTTGTGTATATACTGAATGCTGAAAAACAATGAGACTAAATCTCAGCCCACACAGTGTCACCCTCCAGATGCCTGTGACTCATCCCTCTGAGCTCACAACCCTTGAATGATCTCTGCATGGGCTGGATTTTGTAGGACTACAAACTTGGAAAGAATGGCAGTGCTATGTGATGATACTGACAGTCTTGTTCCTGACACTCATACTCTGTATGACACCTGGATTTTGTATTGTATACACTGTTGAACTGATTTTATGTTCCAAGGGTAAGGATCATATCTTCCCTTGTGTCCCACTCTGGGCAGCTGGGACACCAGCAAAATGCTAAAGACCCTCATAGGAGGCTTTGCCTTCTTTTTGAGCCACACATTTGTGGTACCTGATTCCCACAAACTCATTTCAGGCTGCCAGAACATTAGCATCTGCTGAAAAGCTTATTTTAGCAAAGTGGATGGAAAGTGGAAGGTGGTTTTTTTTTTTTTTTTTCTATTATACATTCATTGCCTCCCTCTCCTTTTAATATTTTCAGTGCATCTTAGTCATATGATCTTGATGCAGAAGGCAGTACTGTAGCACTGATCCATGGCATTGCACCTGCGTTATACTGGCCAGGAAGATAAAGAGGCTGAAACTATTTTTTTTTCTATCAGCTGCTCCACTAAGCACCTTGTATTCCCAGTAGTCATATAAAAGAGAGGCTGTCCTCCGAAATGTAGGGCCACTCCATTTAGCCAGAAAGAGTTGCAAAACAGATCAGTTCACATTTTTAAAACATGTAAAGAATTTAGAAAATGTTTTTATAGTTTGATGAGAGAATCATGTGGAATTTTAGGGAGTTGATTTGAACAAATTCACAAATTATTTTTCTTCGTTATATTCCAAGAACAATTAAATACCTAGGAAGAAATTCCTCAAGTCTTTCAGAGTATCATTTTTTTGGTCTTCATTTATTTTCACAGCATATTAAATTTTGCAGTAATTTAGGAAACTGCTTCTCTGTTTCAACTCTTGACCCAGATTTGGTAGTTAAATGTTATTATGGATGAAAGCTGTATCTACCAGAGAGCAGCACTGTTTGGTTGGACACCATGAAACAGGAAATACAAGCTGTTGCACTGGTCTCTTTCTGCAGCTGTTCTGGAGGTGATCACTGGACCTCCATATGACAACAAGTAGATGAGGGGATGAGCTGCCACATCCAACAGCCCTCTCCTGCCTGAAGACAGCACATTTACTTGCAATACCATCTCTTGTGCCACATTACTCGAGTTACCAAAATTGAATCTTTGTTCTGTGGCAGTAGTGCCAATTCACAGAACACTAACCTCCTTAGATGCCCATTACTCTACATGCCATCTTAGGTTATATTAAAAGTTATGGTAACCATACCCCTCATATAAATCATCAGAAATAATATACAACACTTGTATTGTTCAGCTTTTCTGAGCAAAAGCCCTGTGCTTTCTAGTCTTCTTTGTCAAGTGCTTTGTCACTGTGCTCTTTGCCCTGTGGGATAGAAGATTCTTTCCCTTCTCATTTGGCAGGTTCAAGTTGGGTATCAGGAAAAACTTCTTTATGGAAAAAGTGGTGAGGCACTGGAACAGAGAGGTAATGGAGTCACTGTCCCTGGAGATGTTCAAGAAACATTTAGATGTTGTACTAAGGGACATAATTTAGTCAGGAAATATTGGTGGTTGTTGGACAGCTGGACTAGATGATCTAGGATGTCTTTTCCAATCTTGATGATTCTATGAAATGCAAAGCAAACTTAAAAGAAACATAATTAACACAGGCTTTCTCTACACAATAGACTACTTGTGGGAAAGAAATTCCATAATATTCCTGAAAAAAAAAGTATATGTCCATTTCTTAGATTTTTAGCGATACCAAAAAATCTTTTGCCTTGTTACAGTAAATTCAGGCAAGGGTCATCTACAATAATTTCAGAGTATAACCCGTATCAGCTATCCAATAAGGCATTTACACCTAATTACATTGTTGTGTGAAAATCAACAACAGCGTGGCACAGTCTAGTCTAACAGAGTGGTAGAAAATGTTATGTTCCACAGTTCTGCACACATCCTGTGCTTAACTTTGATGACTTCAGTTTTATTTGCAATCTAGTGTTGGTATTTAAGAGGATTTGGACTTTACTATCAGCATTGTCTTTCCATGTGACAGATTAGAAGAGAGGGAGAAGAGAGACTGTTACCATGATTGGTATGTCTGTTTGCTAGGTGAGAACCCCTCTCCTAGCTCACATTCATATTTATTTTCTCAACTCCTATAAAACAGCACTGATGAAGGTGAAGCTTTTCCCTTGGAACTGAATCTTAATCAGTACAAGAACATATTCATAGAACATTATTTATTATACCAATGGCAAAACAAGTCCATGCTCATTTCCCTGATCTTCTAAAAGCAAACAAAAAAGAATCTTCATATGCATTAAAATAACTTTTCCACACTTAAGAAAATACGAGGACTGCTCCAAAAGTAATGTCTTCTGTTTCATTATATTGGCCCACAATGTTGGAGGCAGAAGTTGGTGGTATGGCAGTAGAGGTTGAATCTTCCCGCCAACATCCTGGTACATTTTGTTGCCATATGACAGATGGCAGCAGAGGGGCTCCTCCTTGAAGTAAAAACAGCACCCACTGACATTCATCGACACTTGCTGAATGTTTATAGAGACCGACCAGTGAATGTGAGCACAGTGAGGAGTGGGTGGTGCATTTCAGCTGTGGCGACAGCAACAGTGAGTCACCTCCTCTGGTGCAGACTGTTACAAGCACAGCACTCAGGCTCCTGTTTATCACTGGTGACAATGCTCATGGAGGTGATTGTGTTGAAAAATGGTGTTTTCTATCTGAGAATTTGCTCTATCAAATAGTGTTACTGCACTCTTTTTAGCTGCTATAATTTTCATGGAAATAAATAAGAGACATTACTTTTGGAGTGATCTACGTATATAAGAAATGATTTTAATAATAAGCAATGCTGAACTACTAGCTGAAATAGAGCACAAAAATAAAGAAGTTTTGGATTTGGCTGCTATAATATATAAATGCAGAGGCCTTACAGACTTTGTATAACAAATAGTGCAATTATCACTAGACTTTACTAAACTGTACACTGGGACATAGTGACTTCCCAAATTGTAACTGCATGCTATGTGAATACAGTGAGTTTGACAAATTTGTCTTCCCATGGGCATGATTACAATAATAACAATGGTTTCAGAGGCTAAAATACTGCAGCCTTTTGTGTGAAAAGCAGCCATTCTTGTTACAGTTGAATTCTGCATCCTTGACTTATTATTATCTGCCTACTATTCACACATCTTTTTTCTTCTTGCCCTTTTTCCTGCCTCTAATCCACCACCATATCCCTTCGGTTTGTGGTCTTTTAATTTAATGTGCTGAGATGCTTCTCATCCTTTGGGATGGTTTCCCAACAGCTTCTTAGCTGCGCCCTCCCATCACCCATTCTCATCTTTCACTTTGTCACAGCTTAGGTACAAATCCATACTGAGGATCTAGCTCTGTTTTTACAGTACCTTTATTTTTCTGTTGTGCCTAAAGTACCTGTTTTGCATAACGAATAATAAAACCTCCTAAATAAATAATAAAGCCTAATGCAGGTGTATTGTCATGCAACTAGCACAGCCATTGTCAAAATCCTATTGATCATCTTGCTTAAGGAAAGAATAATTTACATTTTAATGACATAAAGTTAGTTGCATATTCACTTCATCGGACGTTTAAAGCAATGTAGGGATATGAACATTATGCTTGAACATACACTACCTCACTAATTCCTTTAATGCTGTGCATGTCCTTAGCTGCCATAAAAAACACTGGGTGTGAAGTAAATATGAACACAACAGAAGAGCTACTCGAACTGAAGGAAATGCTGCCAGGACAACTGGCATCAACAAATAGCTCTACACTGGTCAGAAGGAAATTTAAACTGGAAGTTACAGTGTTTCCACTCATCTATGCTTTGAATTCCCAAGCAGTATTCCAATAGAAATAGTGGTGGGCATAGACAGGAACAAGATATCATTAAACAGAATCACAGAACACAATATCCTGAGTTGGAAGGGACCCACGCAGGTCATCGAGTCCAAGCCTTGGCTCTACATAGCAACTCTTCAGCTCAAATGCTTCTTGAGCTGCGACAGGCTGGGGCCGTGCCCACCGCGCTGTGGTGCAGCCCCTTTCCCTGACCCCCAGCTGCCCTCCCCTGACGCAGCTCCACGCCGTTCCCTCGGGCCCTGTCGCTGTCACACAGAGCAGAGCTCAGCGCTGCCCCTCCGCTCCCTGTGAGGAGCTGCAGCCGCCGTCAGTCCTCCCCGCAGCTCCTCTGCTGTGCGCTGAGCAAACGCAGGGACCTCAGCCGCTCCTCACACCTTGCCGTGGTCAGTTTCAAAATGGATTAGATGAAACGCCTACATGTGTTCATGGATTATCAGATTTGATGGCCCAAGATGTTACCTTCTGTAGCCCTATATTCTTGCATCTCAAATGCACGGGGCTCAAATACACAAAGAGAAAGCTTTATTTTTCCAAGTTAAAGAAAGTAGGAAATGCTTTTGGAAAATGATTTGTTCTCAAGAACACAGTTGTTCTTGGCTGACAGGATTAAAAATAAAAATAAACATTGGCAGGGGTTACTTCTGAATCCAATAGGATTGCATAGCAAGCGATGTATCTGCACACCTGCTCTCCTTCCAGGTAACAATGATGTCTGTCTTTGACTGCTGGTAACCATTTATCTATTGAATGTACGTTAGAGCAGTTAAATGTTTGACAGAAAAAATGTAGGTTCAGGATCCGTTTCTAATTGAATGGCATAAAAAGTGTGTTTTCCTGTAATATCCTCACAGAGATGGAGGTCTTTTGCCAATTGCATTGCAATATATGACTTGAACAAGGATGTCATCATGCCAGAGGGAAAGAAACAGCACACTAAGCACACACTGCAGGAAAATTAATATAGAAAATAACAGAGGGAAAGGAGAGATTAAACTGCATTTTTAATGGAATTCAGAATTTAGCTGCTACATAAAATCATACTTGAGTTTAATTCCTCAGATTTGCTTGAACATAAATTGGGAAATCATTTGCTGGCAACTCATGTGCTGGCATTGCGTACCTACAGACAATGCTGGCATTACAGTGAGAAGTGGGATGCCCATAGTAAGAATCCACCACTCTGTTCATTTGTTTGCCAGCTCCTGTTTTAAGCAGTGCACGAAGCAAAGTAAAGCACTGGGGGGAGAGACAACATGATCCTAAACACAGAACGTGTTACTCCAGCCTGCATCTCTTCTCACAGTAGTTGCCAATGCTCCACATCTCCTCTAAGCTCAACTTCAGCCCATTCCCATCTGACAGAAATGAAGCTGCAGAACATGACAAACATTAGAGAGGGATTCCAGGACTCCTCAAACATAAGGGAAAAAACAGACAGTTTGACTGTTCCGTTTAACAGGACAAAGCCTGTAGACTGTGAAAATTACCAGAATTGACATTCAAAATGCTGAGTCAGGTCTCTGAAAAAATAATGAGACGAACTACAAAATGAAAAGCCCTTTAAAAGAGGAATGTCACTGGGATTTATTTTTTTTTGCTTTCTGATGTATGAGCAGTGCGTGTGCTCTCCTTTCAGGCACAGATCAAGATCCCCAGGAGAGGGGGATGGGAAGGATATAAAGAGATTTTACATTCTGCTGCCTATTTCAGTGCCACTAGTCTGAATGGCATTTGCTCCTGTGTCATGCAATGCTGTCATGGTTGCTGTGCAACTCCATCTCCCCTGCCAGTTAATGGGGAACTTTGCCTGCCTGTGCTTAGGCAATATTTTTATGTTATTTCAACAGCTGTAAGAATCAAAAGTCTAATCTTCTGAAGGAAAAAAAAAAAAAAAAAAAAAAAAAAAAAAAAAAAAAGAAGATAAGATGTTGTTTCTAACACCAACTCCTGTCCCACCAACTAAGCTGTGGATGGGTGTCACTTGAAAGAATGAAGGGATAAGAATAGAACCCAAGAGTTATTTTTCATATCAAGCCCACTCATGGTGAGGCTTTTGCTGCTTTTCATGTGTAAGGAGCCAGTCATGCCTTTTGTAGGAGGTAGGAAAAACTTGCGCCCTGATATGCATTATTTCCATTTCCAGCAGTAGCTCTGAAATTCCAGAGTCTAATCCCAGTATTTTCTCATTAGGAAAAACGATACAGAGGCAGCTGGTGTACCATAACCTGCTCACAAACACTTGCAGGTTTGTTCATGAAAATGTCATTTCCCTTCTTGTCAGACACCTGGTGCTTGGAGATCCAGATTCTCTTGTGGGATAAAGGCCTTCTTGCTGGGGGAGAGCTATTGCATAGATCAAATGAGGTTCTGGGGGAGTCACAGAACACCAGCTGTTAGCTGCTTGTAAGCATGAAGTGCGTTGGAGTACAGTTTAATGTTTGCTGTGGATCAGGCAATTGTAGCTCAAATGAGATATTTTCTTACATTTCTAAAAAAATGAAAGTAAATATTGGATTATGTAACATGTAAACCCAGTTCCCTAAGGGCCTAACCCAGTACTGGCAGTTCTTTACTTCAGTTTTACGTTTCTGACCATTCACAAGATGTTTATATGCATAACGTTCTAAACTGTTTTTCTAGCATTTGGGGATTATCAGAGAAGTAATACCTGTGGCTGGAGCCACAGATATTCAATATTATGATGATAAGCATTAGTATTCAAAAATTCTGAGATGAAGAAAGAGACTGGAGATGATGTTGAGAATAATCTGCTCACAAATATTGAAGAATTATTGATTTATCTTATTCATTTATTTATTGGTATGAAAAGAGTCCATCTGAGTAATCTTCACTGATGGTGCTACTTTGGCAATTATGTGTCAAAACATGGACTGACCCCATGCCTTAGTACTCCAAAGAAAGCTGGGGGTGGGATGTGGCAGGAACTGGGATAAAAACAGAACAAGGGGAAAGAGAAGGGCAGCAATAAATTAGGATGCAGAGGAAAGAGGCTGGGGTTTTGAAATGGATGAATACAGAAAGGGAGAGATGTGGGGTGGACAGGATGCATTATTCTGGCTTCTATAGTAACATAAGCCACAGCTTTCAGAACTACTGTCCCCCTGCTTGCAGAAGTAGGAAACACAGAACTTTGAACGATGCTGAGAAGGTATCTTTCTGAAGTGATCAGAAATGAATGATGCTGAGCTGGGGTGAGAAGAGAGACAGGCCCACAGCCCAGGTCTGAACAATTTCTCAGGATGTTCTGGTAAAACCCAGGGATGAAAGAGGGGATCTTGAGTGAAATGCTAGGTGAAGAAATACCAGCGGTGCCCTTTGTACCTTGAAGGCATTACAGGAGTCAAGAGATGCTGCTCAGAAAGACAGACCTAAAATATGAAAGAAACCTCACAAAGTAGGTCCCTAGAGTATTTGAATTACAGCCCTGCCTCTGCTACAGTATCGCTCAGTAGTGGTTTCTTTTTCATTATATTTTGTCACAGTGCTGGCTAATTTTTCACTTTCTGCTTTCTGGCTCCGCTTCTGCATTTTGTTCTGTTCAAATCCCAGGGCTCAGTTCTTCCTTGACATTGGGATGGATGAGGGAAAGCCGGGAGTCACTTGGCTTTGCCTGCAGGGTGTCCTGCTGGACCTGGCACTGTGCCTGATGTAAACAGAAGGATCCCCAGCTCGGCAACTCTCTTCTGGTCCCTGTCTGCTCTGTTAAGCCCCAGAGCTCTCCTCCTGAGCTACCTGTGTAACCCAAGCCTGAGTAACAGGGGATGGTTACAAAACATGTTGTTTGTACATCTCAACTGCCTTGATAGCGGGGTGCTGAAAAGTAATTGTTCTATAGCAGTTTCTTCTGATGTATTAATGATTACAGTATTCATCAATGTAATTGCCAGTTAAAATTGCACTTTGTACCAAATCTCCAGGGGCTCCTCTTGAATTTGCCAAGTAAGTGTGAGACATTCATTCTTTTTTTTTTTTTAATATATTTTCTGTCAATGACGTTGTTATAGGCAGTGTGGGTAGCTACAGCTGCCTAACCATTTCTGATCCTCTTTCCCTATTGGAGTAAATGTACAAGTAGTGACATGGCAATGGATTTGGTAAAAAAAATTGCAGAATGATGTTTTTACTACATGAGTCAACTGCTATGAACCCTATACTATGGCCCCACCACCATGGACTTCATTTGAGCTACTTCAGACTCCAGTAGCCAAACATTAGATTGTAATAATCCTGTAGAAAATCAGTAGGTTTACCAGGCAAAAAGTGCTGAATTTAATACTTTTTTTTAATCCCGATAAAAGGGATTACAGAAGAAAAGATGCTAACTATGACTGACTACTATGCTGAGAAGAACAAGTTAAAAGGGCATGATCTCTTGTGCTTGCCTCAACAATCATTGAATAAAAGTTATTTTCCAATTGTGTGGGTAAGCAGAGAATAATTTAGGCTTTCTGAAAGACATCGTTGCTCAGGGAGAGAAAGAAGAGATGTCGACCTTTGTGTGAAACAGCATAATGCTCATTTCCTCAACTCACCTCCAGATGAATAATTGACACATCCATCTAGCCACCAGGGGAAATAGATCACTTCATCCTTGAGAAACTTGGAAGCACTTGATTACTCATGAGTTTCATACTGAACTAATAGATTGGATACCCCTGCCCATGTATATAGTTAAACCCTCAGACTTCTTGAGGGTTCTGGAGAGGAGAAAAGGGATGAAGGGGAGAGGAAACACAGTGACTGTACAGTCCACGACTGATGGTCAGTAAAATCTAAATGGTGTATAGGTTATATCTTCTTCAGAAGATAATGGTATATTTTGCAGCCTTTTAGAAAATCATTTGCATAAAGACATACTTGAAGTGAACTTCAAAAATCTAACCCCTTTTCAGAATATGACTGAAAAGAAGGAAGAGATTTGGTTTGGTATGTCAACATTTCAAATTTAAAAAAAAAAAAGCAGAAGCAGTCTTTTGTCACTACTGGGGATTAGCAATTTAAATAGTTCAATCTTTAATCCAGGAAACTAGTAAAATGAGGCCAATTAACATTTGCAGGACACTTAAAATATTTAAAGTGGTAAAGGGCATGTTTCCAAAGGCATTCATACCTCTACTAAATGTGTTCTTTTCTTTTTTTTTTTTCCCTAGATGGCTTATATTTTTAATGCTTATGCTATGTGCTCTCAAAGGTTGAGTAAGAGTTTATTTACTGTGATGTAGAGAGGACTGCTGGGTGATTTTCTTCATCACAATGCACTTTAGTGCCACTAATAACCAATTTCTGAATTCCTGATATTAACATTCTGCGCACTGAAACCTGTGTCGATAGGACAAGAATGGTACATTCTCTATGTAGCTCGTGGATAAGCAAAAGCACAGAGATGAGTAGTAGGATTTTTTATCAAAATGATTACACTTTGATTGTAGTTACCTAAATATCATCTTCTTATCATATGGATTTGATTGCAGGATGGTAAGACTAAAAAGTACAGTCAGGCCTTCCCATAAAATTCTCATGGTAAAGAAACAGACTGAACTAGATTGAGCATGTACTGAGAAACATGAATGACTTGAGGAGAACAAAATCACTACAGGGGACAGAGTTGAGTGAGATATGTCTCCATATAAATTACATTTGACTTTGTGACAACACAATTTCCAGATTAGCAGCTGGCACATTTGTTCACTGGCATAATTAAAAACGTCTTCTCATTGTACCATATTAATGCTTCAGTGTACTTTCAAGTGAGACAATTTAGCTCTTGTACTTGATGACAAGTGAACACTGAGGTTTTTGTTTCTTTGCTTTCTTTGTGTTGAAGTGTTGAAAGCAATCTGAAATAATACATGTATTCTTTAAATATAACTTAAACCAAACTCAATATTTTTTTCTGTACTTTTTTCGAAGAAGATAGTTATTTGGAAAAATCTTGTTTATTAAAAGCATTTCCTTCTCCCCATGGAAACAAGAAGAAAACAGTGGAGAAGAAGACTTGAAACATAAATTTCAATCAAATGTAAAGTAAAAAAAGTAAACTAAACAAAAAACAATGAGAGAAAGAAAAAAAAAGAAAGAAACAATAAGCGTATTCCTGTCCAAGTAAAATTATGCCTTATCTGGGACAAAACAGCTGAAAAATAAGGAGAAATTTAATCTTTATGATAACGCTCCTTTAGGCTTACTGTGTTGTTCCTGAACTCTCTATCTTTTAATGCAATGTGATTGTGGCTTTTAATGTATTTGTTGTTGTTTTTGTTGTTGTTGCTGTTTTCTTTTAATGGCTAAGAAGTAAGAATGAAGGGTTGGAACTGGCTCTCATACACAAAAAAGCACTCCCTGTTGAAGAAACCCCTTGATTTTTATATTTTCTTCCTTTGCTGTTCCAAAATAAAACCTAAAAATGTATGTCTCAAAATCAGTCATTTTAGTTTTTGCATTATTTAGGTTCACTGTTATTCATTCAGTGGTACATTAGTGGGGAGCATCTCTTGCTATCTTGCCTCTGCCTCTGTTCTGTCCAGCCAGTGCAGCCAGTAAGAGCCTGTTTTGCTTTACACGTTCTATCTTCACAGTCTCTTTTGTCCTTAAAACCTAAGAGGGGATGAGGAGTCCATCTTCTGAGGCTCTAAGATTTGCCCTTGATCCTTCAAAGTATAAATATGGGGCTTTGAATAAAATCTGTATATTTCTAACAAGCGCTTTTTTTTTTCTTTTTTTTTTTTTCTTTTTCTTTTTTTCCCTCCAATTTTAGGCTTACTTTAACCTTATCATGTCCCATGGACTTGAAGAATTTTCCTATGGATGTACAGACATGCACAATGCAGCTAGAGAGCTGTGAGTGTCCGATTGCTTTGCCTAGTAAAAACAAAACAAAACAAGTTTTACCATAATTTTGGCGGTTTGATAGTATTTACATTGCTATATTTGTGTGGTCAGAATCAATATTCCTCTTTTGTAAGGGGTACTCCTGGAGAAAAAGTATTTTAACTAAAGTGTTGTTCCTTACTCCATGCTGTTCCAGCTCCTTTCTTTATTCTCCCACCTATCCAATCAGGGCTGTGTCACTTCCAGGAATAACCACAGCAGTGCCATACCTGAGAAAACGAATCTCAAGAAAGTAAGAACAAGTAGGTCACAGCCAGGGATGTTATGTTTGATCAAGACGAGTCACGGTCTTTTGAAAAAAGATTTCACAGAATCATAGAATGATTGGAAGAGATCTTTGCGTTCATCTGGTACAACCCAGAGCAGGATGCCAGGCCCTTGTCCAGGTGGCTTTTGGAAATCTCCAAGGAGACTTCAGTGTCTCTCTGGGAAGCCTGTGTTAGTGCTCCATCATCTCCAACACAGAAATGCTGCCTGGTGTCTAGGGGGAACCTCATGCATGCCAACATATGCCCACTGCCTCTTGTCCTTTGCACAGACAGTATGTGTCAAACCACCTTGTTTTTTGAATTTTTATTTTGGTTTTGTTTTGTTTTGTGGGGAAGAAATAATGGGTTTATCTACATAAGTATGAGCTGCAAGTCAAGGTTACTACTTGTATTTGAGGCTGCAGCTTGGACACAGATTGTTTAGTTTCCTCTTAGCTGTGTGGTAACTGCAGTTGCAAAGATACTTCAGAAAGTCCAAGCTTCTCTCTACAGCTTCACACCTCTCTGGTACATCACAGGTTTACAAAACCTGCACTATCACCTATTCTAGAAATCCTGGTTTTGTTCTGCCCAACAACTATATAGTCAAAGAATGATAAAAAGTAAGCAAAATGCTGGCTGATACATAGGCAAAGAAAAATGCTAACTCATTTGTAAATAGTATCTTTCATGGGTCATAAATATTATTTTTAGTGGCAAACCAAGACACTATTTCAGAAGTTACTTATTTGTTGCTCTTAACATAGCAGTAATGCAATATTAGTAACAAGCAACTAATTGCAATTGTGCTGTAGTTAATCAGAAGGCTTAAAATTATAGCTAACCTTTACTGGAATAACTGACATATTTGTAGGCCATAGTAATACTTGCCTTCAAGGTTTTCATTACTATGTAATGAATCTGATTTCTTTGTTGTAGTTGGCTACACCATGAATGATCTGATTTTCGAGTGGCTGAGTGATGGACCTGTGCAAGTTGCAGAAGGTTTAACCTTGCCACAGTTTATTTTGAAAGAAGATAAAGAACTTGGTTATTGCACAAAACATTACAACACTGGTAAGCATTATTCTGTTGTTGTTTAGTTTTTTGTTTGTTTTTTTTCTCTGTGAACCGGGAAAAGAGGGGTAAAATTAAAACAACAACAACAACAACATCTATTTTTAAATTAAAATTGGATTCAGCCACAAATATTTTAAATCTGAAAAATATATCCTTTTTATTTTCATTTGCTTGAATGGTTTTTGTTTTTCTCCCCAAATTTCCTTAAACATCATTAAGGATACTCTAATAAACATGCTCTAATATTCTAAAATCTTTAAAATCATTATGGTTTTAGAGTCTTAAAAGTGTAAAAATCTTGTCAGTCCGATTTCCTCAAAATGAAGATTTTAGAACAAACTAAATATCCTCTTAAATATTGATAAATCAGTTTTAAAGTAGTAATTTTTGAGCTTGATTTATTTTTTCATTATATTAAAATGCCAGTGAGGAAAAATATCAACTTTTCACCAACTTTTGTATGAGGTTTAACTTCAGAGATGTAGTATTTGAAATGGCAATGCTTTCACTGCTGATCTGAATAGAGTGCAAACAGAAAATGTTGGAAAGTTGTTTAATAACCTTGTTTTCCTACTTTACTTTCTGAAAAGTTTCAAGTGTGTTTTCTTTCTGTAGCTATACTAGCAGGGAGAGGTCTGTTAAATTTGGACTTATCTGCTTGGAGTATAATTAATAAGGACAGAGAACAGTTTGCTGGATGCTTCCTAGGATTAGATATAATCCCTGTCATCTAAAATCTTTTTTTTTTTTTTCATTATTTCAGCATAAGGGCCAGTCCACTTGCATCAAAGACATTTGTTTCACTCTGTGAAATAAAACAACATGAGATGTTCTTCTCCTGTCCAAAATGAAGTCACATTCCTTTCTCATGAAGAGAAAATTACTTTTGTTATTAATGCAACTTCTCATTTGGGATCCCAAAGTGTCAGCAGAGGATTTTTTTTTTTGGTTCCACAGTCCAAAATACGTGGAAATCAGGAGTGTTATTACTACTTTATTTTTTTTCTCAAATTTTAAAGGGATAATTGGGAGTAAATTCCAATCAACATAATTCAAGTACTTGCAATGTGGCCATTGCAAAGTTCAGCTGTCTCCTGCCACATGATTCAAGCTCTGAATAAATGTATTAATCTGCTTTTCTAGCTGCTGACTCCCAGGTAGCCATTTTGCAGTGTGAAGTAAGAGAGAAAGGAGAGCATGTGCAATTGTTTTCTTATGTACTCATTGAGATTCCCCACGGACGATAAAAATGTCAGTTAGTAGCTCCCACTTTGTGTATTTGAACAAAATATGTGAATAATTAACTAAATCTTGAAGAATGTACCCTGAAAAAGGGAAATGAAGAGCAGGATTCAGACGAAATAAAATTTCACCTCCGTGTGTTTATTGCTGTCTTTTCTGAGGTATGCTCCTTCAGGTTTGGGGTGAAATCAAAATATAGATGAAAGCTACGTTATTCAGCCTTCTCATCCCACCCATGCTGCAAGGAGCTCTGCCCAGGTTATGCCATTGGAATGTGGAGAGTGTTCCACAGCTTGGGCTATTCTAACACCATCACAATCATGGCTGGAACCCCATCTTTTAAAAGACCAGATCCCTTCTGTTTTGGCAGTCCTGATGTATCACTGCACAGGTCTCAGAGTCTTAGTCTGTCTTTGGGATGATGGGTCGGTTCACTGGTATCACAACTTCTGTCTTTCCAGAGTATTCAATTTTTCTCCCCTCCTCAATTTGCCAAATTTCCACTGTATTGTACTTTGTGCCAACTCTCATGCCTGTCTGAACCTGCCACTCAGCTTTGTAAATCGACAGAAAAGTATGTTTATCACAAAAAAAAAAAAAAAAAAAAAAAAAAGAGAGAGAAAAATTTGCCTTTCATCCACAAATCATGAGGAAGGAGCAATGCACGTCAGTGCTTTTGCCCAACTAACACAACAGAGGGTCTTTGAAATAATTAGCATGATGTTTCACAAATGACAGATGTTCTTTTATTTGGGTTAGTCAGCATTGAGTGTGAGCCTTCATAGATCTAAAACCCCAGCCAAGGCACACCAATTTGGAGAGCAGCAAAAAGTGATTGGATTAATGGCCGGTGAGCTGCTGCAACTCAGGACATTGCATTCCCCACAGCATGGCTATCTCTACTTTCTTTAAATTCTGTCTTCCTCCATTCTTGCAAAGTAGGTATTTATTATATGAAGGATCACTTACCTCCCACAAGAGATTCTTGGGTGTTTCCTGGAGTTAGATTTTTGGTGAAACTCAGTCAGCTTTGAATTGATTCCGCTAGAAGGAGTAACCCACAGGCTCAAGTAAATGATGTGATCAGAATGAAAAGGATTTTAATCTACTATAGGACATTAAGACTAATTTTTTACAATTCATTTAATTACATTTGCTTTATCTAATGCAATTAAAAGAGCAAAATTCTGTTGTCTTTTAACATTAAACTTTGTATTTGAGCAAAACAAAATCTTGTTAAATTTTAGGAAGAAAAAACAACATTCTATTTTCTAGAGGTGAAACAACTGTACAAATACTTGTTTTCTCAGATAATGTAAAGAATTGAGTACAGTCTGTTTCAGGGACTCCATGTCCCTCCCACTCTTGAGCTCAACAAGTGGCTGACTCATAGCTTTACGTTCACACGTAGTTTATGTTCAGAAAGCAGGATAAAACTGTGCAAAAAGCATTTATGAAAGTAATTTCATGTTCTAGGAAAGTTTACATGCATTGAAGTCAAGTTTCATTTGGAGCGTCAGATGGGATACTATTTAATCCAGATGTACATTCCTAGCCTGCTGATTGTCATTTTGTCCTGGGTTTCTTTCTGGATCAACATGGATGCTGCTCCAGCAAGAGTCGCATTGGGTATCACTACAGTTTTGACAATGACCACTCAAAGTTCAGGATCGAGAGCTTCCCTTCCAAAAGTAAGGCAATTATTTTGTACCACTGGTTTGTTATCGCCAAGAAAAATTACAGTAATTTTGAAGTTTCTCAACAATCTATGTAAGAATGTCTAATAAGAATAACTGAAAAAGTGCTGTTAATGTGACGCTAAACTGTTGCAATACCATTGCATTTGGATTAGAGTTTTCTGTTGGTTTATGGGATAGCCAGAGGCTATCCCAAAGCTATGGATTTTTAATGATTTACTGCTAGCTTTGTCACTTAGGTATCAGGATATAGAATAGACTTTCTGAAGTATCTAGGTACTTATCTGGATTTTTGAAATCACTTTCCTGAAAACTGAACATTTTATCTGGCTGGGGACTTTGTCTAATCTTTTCTGGACTGCTGGACTCCCAAATATCATGGCATGGTTAGTTATGAATCTCAATCAGATTGATATATAAACATACATACATATACATATAAAATACATATATGTGACATATATACACCTAAAAGATATCTCTGGACAGTATTTCAGAGAAGTCCTGATGTCTTTCTCTGCGTCGCAGTAGAATCAATCCATGTTCTTGTTCAAGTGATGCCTGCACTTCAGTCTACACACAAAAATATCCTCTCACTTGAATTTTGTGGTCTTTTTAATACAGAACAGCTGCTGTAGATGAGAATACAGATTACAGAATATATTATTTGATTAGACAACATAGAAACACTGTTCAGCATGGGCACATTTTAATGCTTCTGTCAATAGCATTCCCAGTGGAATTTATATTGCATGCTCAGGTTTTGTGCAGTTTTCTGGAAGAGAACTCATAGGTAGATCAGTTAACAATGGTCTGTGGAGTCATGAGGTATGATCCTCTTTTCAGCTGCCCAGAATCACAAGGACTGGGATCATAAAACTGTGCTAACTGTAAGGAAAGCACAAATGTTGAATGCTTGTATTGCATACGATCAATTCCAAAAGGCATGTTGTGTTTTTTCTGCTTTACCCTCTGTATCATATTCAGTCTAATTCCAAGTACTGTAGTTTGTTAAAATTGAGCATATATAGACCAGCTTTAAAAACTGCTCAGATTGTGTTACTCTTCTGTTGGTATAGAGAAAGTATCACTTAAAAATCCGGTGTCTACAACAGTTGGTTCAGCTTCACTTGTTCACTTGGAACTATGTATAATTTTCCATGAAAAACTAAAAATATTTTGTATGTTAACACCGAATTTCAAATTTAAACTTTCTTAACATTTGTTCTGTCAATATTACCAAATGAACACTCTGAGAAGAAAGTCAACAAAGATTGAATCTTGGCAAGAGCCATGCAGGATCTGTAGATAGCAAGCTCATAGTCACTGGAGACTGTGTCTAGATGGTACAACTTGATTCCGTTTCTTCCAAATATTATACATTCCAGCTTTCTTCCAAATTAACTGACTTGAGAATTAAAAGTGGTACAATCACTGTAGTGGAGCTTTCCACTCGCATTTCCAACAGAGAAAACATACCCTACTAAGAAGCTCTGCAGTGATAGCATATCCATAAAGATAATTTAGAAAGACTTTATCTTATGCCTTTGATCCAGATGAAACATTTATCCTTGCTGAATTCTGTCTTGTTTGAGTTGAAAAGCATTCTCTGGATAAGTTTCTGGGCTTCTGCTGAGTAGAAGAAATGTGAAGATCCAGAATATGTTGACTGTAGCAGTTTGATTATTGGAGATGTCCTTCTCTATCTTCAAAATTAAATAGATTTATCTCATCTGTCAGAGGTGACGTGTTGGCCCTATCCCATCCTCTCCTAGTTTTCTCTGCTGTTCCTTTGTCAGAAGACATTTACCCCATAAGAGAGCCCAGCACATTTATTTCACTGGGGCTGCACCTCATTATTGCATTTCCACTCTGTGAATTCAACCAAGCTGTGTCTGAAGAATCTTGGGACCGACATGAACCAACACTTCAAAATAAACTTTCTGTACACATTTAAGTAGAACACCCATGTCTGTATACAGGTCCCTGCTGTATACTGTCAGCAGTATCCAATTTCTTACAAAAGGAAGGAGAAAGTTTTTCTTGCTGTTGCTGTTGCAAGAACACAGCAATTTTAAAGCCCTATCTGTAGCTTAGTACAAAAATTGTATTTCTTAATAAAATCTGTCCAGCTAAAATGCATTTAGAAATAAAAATATGAAAATAATTACTTCAAAACAGTGTTGAATCTGAAGTCCCCAAATGGCTCCTTAAAAGCAGTGTTTATCTAAGTTCTGTCTACATACTGCCAAGACGCAGGAAGTTGGGCTGTCAATAAAACATTCATTTTAAAATTGCTCCAAGCATGAATATCTAAGAGAATCAGACATGACAGGATGGTTATTTTTGCAAGAGTACGGAAAAAACAGATGCAACTGCTCTGTGAGAACAGACTATATTTGATTACAAGAGCTGAGTTCTTCCCCATTCTACCTTGTGTCCTATTCTTATTAACACACAATTAACACATATTTATAGAACTTAAACTTACCCTTAATTTACTCACTGGCTCATGCCAACCTGATAAATTAAGGGTATTCTTTCTTCTTTCTTCTCAACTATTTTATTAGAACTTTACCAAAAATAAATAAGCAAATAACTAAAACAAAAGCAAAGCATCAACATCTACCAATTTTATGAGTAATTCCTTTATGTTGAAGAAAAAAAAAAGTGAAGAAGAATTGTGCTCAGAAGAATCCTAGTTAGTTTTTTTGGTCAGTTTCTGAGTTACTATCAAAATAACGCAAGTGGAACATTTTAGAAGTAATTACCCACACATTGTTCTCAACCTCAACATGACATGATGTGATAAAGTTCTACTTCCTTGAAATCGCTTTTTTTTCATATTAAAAACCAATATTCATTTTGATACACAGCTTTTCATAATGTTAGGTCACAGAAACATAGATATTAGGCTTCCAGATATTGAAAATTAAATGTAAGTTCAAGAATGCTGAAAAGAAAAGGAAAGAAACTGAAAGTTAATGAGAGAATGAAAATACAGGGGCGGCTCCGAATGTCACGCCTCCTGTTTTACTGTGTTGACTCATGATGTCAGAGGGAGATACTGGTGGTATGGCAGTAGAGGCTGAACTTTCCCAACAGTATCCCATTACATGTTGCTGCCATGTGAGAGATGCAGCAATCTTCCAAAATGGCATCTGACATGGAAGCAAAGGTGTGTCATTAAATTCTTGAAAAAATGGCACCCACTGACATTCATTGACACTTGCTGAACATTTCTGGAGACCAACCACTGAATGTGAGCACAGTGATGGATGGGCATTTCAGTGGTGGTGACAGTGGCAGTGGGTCATCTCCACTGGTACAGATTGTTACAAGTGTGGCATGCCTGTTCACTGGTGAAAATGCATAGCTCTTGATGGTGACTATGTTGAAAAACAGTGTTTTATATCTGAGAATTTTCTCTGTCAAGCAGTGTTATGGTACTCTTTTTAGCTGTTGTACTTTCCGTGGAAATAAATAGTACGCATTACTATCAGAGAAACTCATGTAACTCCAGCTGGTATTTGTGTTTGCACACACTGAAGAGAAAAATCTAGATAGCTTCTTTCAAATGAAATGTGATTATATTTCTTTGATAAATTTTCATAGTCCTTCTGTGCAGTTATTATCTTCATAGCGTTTATAATTCTGCCTACAAATACAGGGTCAAATTCTGATAACAACAAACTAGTGAAAAAATCACTATGTTGTTTTGTTGGTTTTTTTCATTTATTTTTCTACAGAGTTGATTTCTTTCTTAAAAAAGAAATAAAAGAAAGAAATAAATCATGCAAGAGTTTAGAGCCCCAGCAAACTACTAATGTAGGAGGCAAGAGCTGCAGTGCATGTTTCAGAAAACATAAATGTTCTTTTCTACTTTTTATCATAAGGTAAACAATATCAAGTTCTGTTTCCTTCATGGGGATGAAGTACTGATCTTCTATACAAAGAATAGCTGCAAAGAATCCTTCAGCACGGTCTCAACCTCTTTTATAGAAACTAAGTTATTGTGTGTTTATTACAGAAAACTGGTGAGTGTTCACATGGCCAGAATTACCATCAGTGGCCATGTTAAGAGGTGATAAGAAACTCATCTAGAAAACTGGGCTACTACCTTCCCTCCAATTGGTCAATCCAGTGCGCAGACAATCAGGAACACTGATCGAAAATGACATGGTTTCTCTGGCCAATTCTCCTTCCTCCAAATTCACATTTATAAGCCCTACCCACATCTGATAGTCTGTGTCTGGATTCCACTGTTCATGCCATCATTTTCCACCTAGAAATTTGGCGAGACTTATGTCTGTGCAGTAACTTTGGCTGCCTGACCAAATGAGCAAAAATCCTGGATGGTGGTGGTCAGCTTGGCTGTGTATTTGTATTCACAATGAAACTGAGAAACTCTGAGCTTTGTCTGCAAGTCCTATGCATGAGCCCTGGAGCTGCCTTGCATCTAAGTGCTTGCTGGACTTTACCTCTGCAAAAATAAATAAATAAATTAATTAAAAAAAATCTGCTATACATCCATGCAGAATTCTGCACATCCTTGAATATAGTGTTTTCTGGAAGTATCTGACTGCACAAACATGGCAGCTTGTATTTTTCAAAGCATGATCTGAAGAACTTCTGGGCATCACAAAACAGATCTGTAATATGCCGATGCTTTTTTTTTTCCTTTAATAGTCTCAGTAGTGTATGAGCTCTCAGAGTAAAGGGGAGCATATTGATATAGTAATCATAAAATTGGTGAGAAATATGAGAAAGTATCTTGTTTGTTTTTTTTTTTTCAGAGCATTAGATAACTATTCTCTTCCTATTCCATTTATTTTTAAACAGCTTTCCTTTTTTTGAATCTACAGAATCAAGAGTTTTAAAGAATTTAATTAAAAAAAGCATTGGAAACAATAAGTTCTCTGCTATGCTAGTAATTGGGTATTTTTCAAATTGCTTTCTTCTTAAAACACATGCATAAACCAAACTGTAGCATCAACAGTCCAAGAAAGTGAATTACTTTTTTTATACCATAAAGCAAAACATTTGAGGATACTTCAAGTCAAGCTAATGAAAGCAGCCTTATTTTACGAAGTCGTATCAAGCTCATATTGTGTTACTTTAATATGTAGTACTTTATGAATACATGTTCCTTCCCTAGGCAGCAATTGGTGTAGAAAAAAATCTCATTCAGAACTCACTGAAACCACTGGGAGGCCTTCCATTCACTTCATTTTGCTTCGGATCACTGAGTGCATTACCAATTGTAATAAAAGCACTGTATTCTAATAGATGCAGAGACTTGCAAAACCAAAGGCATCACAGTCCATCCCCTTTGGCAGTAAATTATTACTTTATGTGTCATTCACTATCCCTGCCATTTTTGGAGTCTTTGGAGTCTTTTCAAGATTCTTTGTCTTCTGGCAGACCGGTCTCAGAATGTAACCTCTCCTTTATTTACTGCCAAAAGTTATCAAGTAAAGAAATTCCAAGATTACATCATTTCTTCTATTTTGAAGTAAAGTTAAAATAATGTGTTAATAGGAAAAAAAAAAAAAAAGGAAAAAAGGGAACAACAACAAAAAAGAAGGAAACAAATAAGAAATAACAATAAAGAAAAAGGAAAGATGCTCTTCTTACTCTTCTTAGAGGTTATATTGTCCTTTGTTCTTTTGCTGTCAGAGGAAGTGTCTATGGTGATAGCATGACAGATTTTGGTGCAGCAGTATGTTAAGAAACAAGGATAAACTGAATGGAAGGAACTTTTAACAGGTCATTCTTCTTTAGTTTCAGGGTCTGAGGAGGAAATTCAGAAGTAATTTAATGGTCATGAGATATGTTAATATGTAAAAGGGTATCTGAGTGCTTGACTTACTGCTTAAAGAATTAGGCCAACCTTATTAGCTATTTACAATATCCTGTTGGATGCATGATGGTCCTAAAACAGCGCCACGGTATTTAATATGCTTGCTTTATGAAACATGTTTATTGTTTCTGAGGGGAAACTGCAAACAAGTCTCCACTTTCTAAAAATCTGTTTGGGGATCTTGAGTGGATTTAGAAAAAAGTTCTTGGAGAACACAGAATCATAGAATTGTTTGGGTTGGAAGTTACCTTTAGGAGCATCTAGTTCCAACCCCTCTGTGATAGGCAGGGACACTTCTCACTAAATCAGGTTGCTCACAGCCCTCTCCAGCCTAATCTCAAATGCTTCCAGGGAGGGACCATCCACATCCTCACTGGGCAACCTGTTCCAGTGCCTCACTACCCTCACACTAAGGAATTTCTTCCTAATATCTAGTGTGATGACCTAATGGCTGTCAGTTTTCTTCTTTTTCCCTGCAATAAAATGTGTCATGTCATCTAAATCCCTAGGAAGTCAGGCTGTATAGTCAGGTAAACAGGAGGATTTGCTCTTCAATCATGTGCCTACAGGGAAATCTACGTGGCCATTTGCTTTGGTCACTTGCAGTGTTCTCATACAGCTTTCTGTTCCATCCCATTATATTCCTAATATAATGTATATTCTTCCTTCTTTTATTTCTATTAAGAGAATAATGAAAGCTGCTTTAGCTATTCTTGTGTTTGTTTTTTTTTTCTTTTCTTTTTATTTTTTATCTGAGCTTGGCAAAACTGGATAAAACTAAATCTTATATTCAGACAGTATTTTCAATATCCTTTGTTAAATTCCATACAGTACTTGAATTTGGATAAAGCGATTTCTTCTATACTGCTTAACAAAGGAACTCCCATAGTCTGAAGCACTTTTTCAACAGAACAAATGTTCCAAAGTGAAACAAGAGTCGTACATTAGTATGTGTTTTCTTGCTGTGACTTACTGAAGACATTTATTCGTTTTAAACTACTGATAGTCCCTCACTACAGATTTATGTACAAAAAAAAAAAAAAAAAGAAATCAATCCCACAGAATACTATAAATTCCTGTTCAATTGTTTAAAAAGACCTACTCCCACCTCATGTCTCAAAATAAATATTTTCTGATACTCTTCTACATTTTTTCATAGGTAATTTTTTTTTTTTCTTCTTTCCACTTATATTTTTGTACCAGTAGTTTTTTCTCAAGATACATATGTGCTTGAGTGCAAAAGAGAGTGTGAACTGCAGGGGAAGATGTGATACAAGGAGGCGATAGAAGGTGTTGTACCAGATAGAACATTAATAGCAATGTGGCCATGCTAGTATCAGCTTGATAATAAATCCTTGGGCCTGATGAAACTTCTCTGCTTCTGCCACTCACATCAGTTTGTAAAAGACATTTTCCCTTTCTTCAAGGCTTGCTCCTTTAAGATCTAGGTAGATACTTACATGGCTGGCCTGTGCAGTTACAACTTCACTGGGAGCAGTACCTCAGTTAAAACTATAGGTGGATACGCTTTGGCACAGGTATGTGTGCTGTTGTCGTGCATTCTTCCTGGGAAGAAAATTTTTCTTCCATTCCACAACGACTTCCAGTTCTGTGAGACCAAAGACTAGGGATGGCTACAAGGCTAAGAAGACAAAAGAGAGTAGCACCTGTGCATCTTGCAAGAATTGGAAGAGAGTGGGAGGAAAAATGATTTAGATATTACCCAGAGCACCTAGAAAAGACCACATAACTCTATTTCTCTTGGTCACAGAGAAAAGATGTACTGGTCAATCATTGGGTCTCAAACTGTTTACGTATCATTTCCAATGAAGTTCAATGTGGCCTTTGATTCTGTGCAAAGCCAATTGAGGAAATACTGACTGGATAAATATTAATGCATTAAGTTCTATAACAGATTTTACTCTGTGAAGGTCAGAAACAAAAGACTGATTAATTCAGTCACTTTTTCCTTTCTACTAGTCTAAACTTTATAATTCACTTTCCTGTATAGTGAAGATAGTGTTATTTACTGTACTACAGAAAGAGTAGTTGCCAACGTGCGTGACAGAAAAAAATATTCGATGTGTTAGAATACCTCTGGGATGTAGCTTGAGTACTCCTGGCACTTCCTGGAGAGGTTTTATAATGCAGTCATCTGGGACGGCTGGCGTTGAGCAGAGCTAGTTTCATGCGTCAGAGAAGAGCTGGAGTTGCAGTGTGCATCACTCTGCTGGTTGTTTCATAATCTTGGTATGAAGCAGGGGCTCTCCAGCTTTGTTCCTATACCCTCGAGGATGTTATAGCAGCTTTTAGCAGCTCTCTAAGGAGCGTGCAGTGCTGCTCTTTCTCATAGATAAGCATTGCAAGCATGCTCTGAGGCAGTGACATGCACTACTGTGGCTCAATCATTTCAGATCATCTCAGGCCTTGACTCTATTAGATCATCTAGAAGTACTGCTTGTGAAAATCTTCTTTTAGAATTCAATTTGATATAGTGTTGTTGAGGCCTCCTGGACCCTGTGTACCTTCTAGTCTGAACAGTACTGCAAACTGCACACTGCTTTGTGGCAGCTGGGCCATTGACTTTTTAGTCTCCCAAACTTTCATTTGGATTGTAATGTAACTATAAAAGCTTGAAGACTTTCTTTCATGTGGGAAATGTTTCTATTTGGATTTTTGTATATATACATATATGTATATATATGGTGTGTAGGAGTGTTAGCTCTTCCCCTCCACAGGGAAAAAAGAAAAAAAAAAAAAAAAGTAAATAGAGAGAAGCTATTTACATCAGGTTGGACATAAGGAAACATTTCTTCTCTGAAAGAGTGATGAGGCAGTGGCACAGGCTTCCCAGGGAGGAGGTGGGGTCACTGTCCCTGGAGGTGTTCAAGGAACATGTGGATGTGGCACTGAGGGACGAGGTTAGCCATCGTAGTAGGAATGGGCTCACAATTGGACTAGATGGCCTTAGAGGTCTTTTCCATCTTTTCCAACCTTAATGATTTTGTGATTCTATGATTCTACTTTTCTTCATGGATGCAACAAACCTCTGCAGGAGGAAGAACTATTAAATGACTTAGTATCTTCTTTTTATACCTGTGATATTACATAACTACGGCTTTAATTTGCAAGTAGTGAGGTATTCTACTGTTTGTCATGGTAATACCAGCTTTTGAAATGAAACAATTTAAAACTAGCCATTGGTGAGAAAAGAGTATAATTTGTTTTTAAGGCATAGAAATACAGTCATGTATGCTAGAATACATCATTCTTCACAGGTCCTTAGTAGTAAAGTTAAAAACCTTGATGAAGTAACTTCTTCTCCTTATTTTTTCTTATTAGAAGCCTAGAAGGGTTAATGGGAATGTCTTGTCTCAAAGAGAAGGGAGTGTGAGAGCAGAGCTTTGATCCACAGAAGCTTTATCCTGTGTTAGACATACCTGTTTATGAGAAGTATATGTTTCCTCATGCCCAACCTCATGTAAATAGCACCACAAGTATATATTCTACCAAAGGTTAAGGCTCTGGAGAAATGAATCCAAATTTTTAATGAGTCTGGAGAGAAACTTTAGTGACTAAATCACAGCAGAAAATGTAAGTTATGAAAAAAAGACAAAAAGACAACATATAATGAATGTTTGCCTATACATGTTTTCACAGCAATAGCACAGGTTATATTCTAAATAATTACCAGTAATAGTGTATATAATGAGAACATATCAATATCTGTCATATGCAGGAGAAAATGTTTCTATTAAAAATGGTCTGCTGAGACATTAAAAAATCATTTAAAGTATTTAACTGATAGAAATGATTTCGTTTTTTTAATCTCTGTTCTGCAGAAGAACGTAATCCTTCCTGTGTTTATTGGCAATCAAAACACTTTAAGGACTTTCGTACCTTAACATGATGAACAGTGCTACATTTAAAATGTATCTGTAGACAGGAGGTACTGTTGCCTGTCCATTTGTGGGGTATGAACAACTTGAAAACATCTCTTAATTTTCCATGTCAGTGTTCATGGACAGCAATGAGAGTAACACATTCCTATCTGCATTGACTGAGTGTGCTCTGTGCATCAAAAAGTAGATGAAAAACAGTTTAAGACTGGGAAGAAAAAAAAACAGTTAAGGAACTTAAGAAACCCAAACGTCAGGATTATGGTAAAAACTCACAGAGTTAGACAGCGCATTCTGTTGCTTTCCCAAACAATCAAATTGTTTGCTTGCTTTTTTAAAGAAGCTGTAATTGTCTGACAGGATTTATTTTATGAAGTGCTGGCTTTTTTGCTGTCTCCTGAACCTCCTAGCAGAATCAGAATCTACTCTGAATTAAAAGAAATGCTGTCATTGAGAATGACTTAAATTGAAACATTTAGAAACTCGGGTATGACCGCTGCTATTTCTTACCAAGGCTCCCCAAAGTCAAAGATGACAGGGTTATGCCTCAAAGAAAGCAGCACAGAACAAATTAGTTATGCATATATCTATCCCTGGATATGAAAACAAAGATAACCTTGCTTTTATGTTTCACAGAATAGCAATGTGGTCTTTTTTACATCTTGTTTTCTTTATCTGTCCCATCTAGTGAGTGGGAAGAATAATGCGTAATTATTTTCTCAATTGGTTAATTATTCTCTCTAAAGTCGGTATATTTGCCATTCATTAGTAATGGTGCAGTGTTGATTTTACAAGTGGGTGGCATTGTCTTTTTGATAAATGAGAACTGTTAACTGTTTACTTTCTACAGTATTCCGATGCTCTGTTAGAAAGGGAATAAATATGACGTTGTTCAAAGTAGAATATGTGCCAACTACCAAGTTTAGAGGTGACCTCTTATCTCTTTCTACATTGGCTGGAACAGGAGACAGACATTTTGCAACCAGTCAAAAAAGTTTTTGCTAACACACGATTCCAGGCAAGATTGTATCTTGGCAAAGGATTTCATGGTGAATTGTTTAAAGGTAGAGAGGTCTCAGTGAATGCAGCTGGAAGAGCTGATTTGCTTCTTACATTTATGAGTAAAAGCCTTTCCCAAACTGAAAGACATATCTGATTGCAAGAATCGGGATTGCCAGAATGTGGGTAATGCACTTCACGGCAAGCCATTTGGCCACTTTCATTCATTGTTTCCACAACTATGCTTGACTTCTTCCAGATGTACCCCCCTCTTAGTTAAGAAAAGGCAGCCTGAAAAGCAGCTCCTGATCACAGAGTACAAACATCTCTCATCCTGCAACTTTGTTATCTCTGAAACAGGCTTTTAAAATATATGCTTGCCAGAGCTGGCCATTGGCCTCATGATTTTTTCGTAATTCATAATCCTTTGAGAAGTCATTCTGAAAGACAACTAAATTTTCAGCAATAACATTTTCAGCTTAAGTCAAATTCAGCTATTTTCAGCTTCAACAAATAATATCTATCTTCCCAGTTCCTCTTTGTCTATGTTGTACACACTGTGTTAGGTCTGTGCTCCAACAGTGATATACATTTTAGATGGGGTCATGCATTTTCTCTGAGGAACTGACTTCTGTTTAAAAAAAAAATAATAAGAAGAAATCATTTGAAGCTATGTAAAAGGTACTTAAAAATAATGTTCTCATATATTCAAAAAATTTCCTAAGTGATTTCTGTTGACTTACAATGACCACTGCTGCATTTCTCCACAACATATTTTTTCATATTAAAAATGCCTTGTTACTTGGAAATGGAAAACTCACCAATAAAACTATCAGAAAAGTTTGACATGAGCATGGAAATAATGAAAATGGTTCAGTTGATATAATTTAATAAAATAAATGTTATGATCTGAGACTTTTTTTTTTTTTCTTTTTTTTTTTTTTTTTACATTTTCATTTTTATTCTAATTCAAAAGACATTTCCAAAATGTTAAAAATCTCAAGGAAGGGAAGAACCTCATTCATTCATATCTATCATTTAGTGAGATACTGGTAGACACTTTTCAAGTTTATTTAGTAATATTAAGTAATATTAAGGCTTCAGAGGAAAACTGTTCTAATTAAAACCCCTCTTCAGCCACAGGAGCAGGCTCAGGCACTGAAAAGTTCTGAGAAGAGATCAATACTGCTCTGCCTGCTAGTGAGCTTCAGCTGTGCTCGCTGTAGCCAGCATGTGAAGCTACAATTACCACTTGTTTCTATTTTGATATGCTTCATGGGCTTCTAGAAATCACAGATGATTTTTTCATTTCCAAGTCCAGAAGGCAAAAAGTGACAAAATGACCATTTCAGATAAGCATTTAGGTGTGTTTGTTTTTCTGAAATCTAATTGCTGGGTTCTGTAGATGCTGTATATCTGGATCAGGGATATTTTAAAGAAAGGAATCCAGCCTTGTTTTGAAAATGATATTTGGATGTTTATTTCAGCTACACAAATACTTTTAGTTTTTAAGATAAACATATTTAGAGATTGTGATGCTCTGGCAGGTAAACTTCCAGAGAGAAGTTAAACTTCCAGAGTGTTTCTTGCTGTGCATTTCTCTTTTGGCCTACAAAGCCTTCTTAGACCCAATGTCTGTTCTTATTCAAGAAATCCAATTATGAAATTGGGCAATCTTGTGATCTCTTTTCTTGTTTGGTATATTAAACAGAGTGAGTTTCTTATGTCTCTCACTTGTAAAACATTTTCTTCAGCTTTCAACCTTGTTTCCTCTTCATTGTGACAACATACAATATTAAATATAGCAGCCACAACTACACTACTGCAGAAGCTCTTAATATGGCTTTCCTTCTTCTCTGTTCTGTGTATAGTCTGAGCAGTCATATTCAACTTTTACTCACAGTTTCACATAACTGATGCTCTGTTGTCATTCCCCTTTTCAGAACCACTTTTGGAGAGAGGCACGGTGACTCCTCTTACAGGCATGTGACCTGATTTTGGGTTTTCTTCAAAACCATGTGATTTGAAATTGCCCAGTGGTCCTATTTATACTGTTGCTGACATTGTTTATAGTTTTACCAGTGTTTCTTCCATCTGACACTGTGTTTCCTGGATTTCTCATTCTCCTTCAAGTTACCTCTCTTCTATGTAAATATGTAAATATACATATACATACAAGCTTTTTTCAAATGTAGTTTTCTATTCCTACTTTAATGCCATAAAGGGTATTTATAAACCAGACTTATCTTGTTTGGTAGTTGAGGTATCACAGCTATAAAAATTGTTAGCTTTTCAATGGTTGTAGCTTACTTAGTACTAGTAAAAAAGAAAACATTTGTTATAGTCCGTGTTTGTTTCATAGAATGTAGACCGAGCTACCACTTTCTGGAAACCCAACTGATTATAAGTGGTTAATACTCAGTGGGAGGACACTTACAGAGAACTTGCAAAGAAATATAAGAGTGCAATCATGGACAAAAAAGAGGACACTGAAAGCTTCCATCACTGTGGAATAAGGAGGTGTGCTGAGAACTAAATTGAAATCCAAATGGAAATGTGAGATGAAATTGAGTGGTAACTTATGAGTACTGTAAGAATATATGGTGAAAAATGGCCTGTCCATTTGGACAGTTAAATAGTGATAGAGTCTAGGGAAGCTCAGAGGAGCGTGTTTGTTCAAACACTTTAGAACCCCAACCAGGCAAACTGTTATGGTTGAGGTGTAATGGGTGTAGTGAAATAAAAATTCATAAGAACTCATATCTCTAGCACCAAAAATAAAGAATATGGATTAAGGTGAAACACATAAAAGAGAAGTTTATGAGTTTAATTATGAGACCTTATTGTGCCAGTGGCAACATTAGCTTGAGAGAAGGAAATGTTCTTCATAAGCAAAGCCAGAAAGGCAATGGTTATCATTTATGGCATTAATTAAAGTAAGCAGCCTTAAAAATAGTAAATATAAAAGGACATTGATTTGATTTTGTATTTGAGAAACTGTAATAATATGAAGTGTTTCTTTTCCCAGTATAAAAAAATACAGGAAATGTAAAAAATATGCTCATCATATGTAGGCAGGAGAAACAGAGAGGAGGAAATAGATCACAGTGCTCTAACAGCTATTACTTAAAATCTACTAGTGATATATATACAGTAAAATTATTCATATGTAGTTGTGTGCAAAGAATATGAATAAAGGAGTATTTTCAACTTTGTTTTATAGTAGCAGATTGAGGAAAGAATAAAACAAATCATAGTGGAAAGAAATTATGTTAGATATTTGCATATCTGAAGTTTTCCAGAGAAAAACATAACAATTTTTTCCACTTACAGTAACCATGACTACTTTACTCTGCACATCTGTATTTCACAACCAGCTTTAAATCAGAACAAAAATACTGAACTCATAAACCCCCAAAGTGAGATTCATCTGCCCATGCTTAGGTAGGTGAAAGTTATTTTAGGCTGCCTTTCTATTCAACAGAGAGGAAGGGACACCTCCACAGCATGTCTTTTGGCACCCAGGCAGGTATACAGGATAGGTCAGATGAATGGCTTATTTCAAATTCTTCTTTCTGCAAGCTGACAAGGGGAGCCAAGGTGACTAGCAAGAAAGTCGGATGTCTGAAGTTATTCAAGGGAAATCCCATCCCAGACGCACAGTGAACACTGTAAAATATGCATCATCATACGAAAAGATTTGACGCATTAAGCTTTTTCTGAATTATTATTCTTTTTTCGCCTAGACAAGTGGCTATATAAAAATATTTTTACCTTTATATATTATTTTAGTATGATTAAGGTCAAACTTGCTGCATTTAGGAAAATAAATACATTTTTTCCTCATTCTTTTTCACATGCAATGTGGACACAGATTAGGATGAATGAAGTGTGGGTGAGGTGGTAACCAAATTGTTATTTCCTTGCAGAGCATTACATATCTGTTAATCTTTAAGACAAATGGATTACAGGAGATGATTCTAAGGCCCTGCATAGAGCTAGTGGGGCTGACCACAGGATGTAAGTCAGTCTGCAGTACCATTTTTACAGTCAAAGAAATGCACAGTCACGAGGACACTGTTTGACTCTTGGAGCTGTAAATTTGAAAAGAAAATTGAAGAGATACAAAGTAAAAGTAAATTAAAAAGTAGACGTGTAACTTCAGAGTGAATTAAAAAAATCAATTATCAGGATAAATTTGTGCACCGTCTTGTGCCTTCTGAGAGGAAATTCAAGGAAAGGGCTTATATTTGACATTTCTTCAGTGCAAGTATTTCTAGATAACAATGATTAAGCATGTCAAGAATATATTGTCATCATCTATTCCTTTCAAATTCGTCTGTATAGAAGTTGGTGTCATTGCACGCTTACTGGAGCTGATATTGATTTTTTATACTATTTGAGTGATATACCAGTGGCACTATTCCATTTGTGCACAGATCTGCTAGGCATGGGCAATTTATGTAATGTTTCTTACTCTCTGAGTTACATTTATTCATGTTTTGAATGTTCAGGCTTTTGTGGATTTTGTTGTTATTTCATGTCTTTGTAGGAAGGAGAGGAAAATGCATGGCACATGTCAGTCTCCAGCTCAGGAGACTGGATCTTCCTCAGTGCTGAGACCAGTGCTCGAGTCTAGTCCATAAAGCCAGAGCCCAGTTTCCACTGGGATCAGAATGTACTTGCTATTTTTGTGTAAACGCATTTAGAGTTCAGCGCATGAACAACATTACAAGTGTGTTTCAGAATCTAATATATTTAATTGAGTCCTTTGCTTTAGTGCATCCAGCAGGCTATTTAGAGAGATTCCAAATTCTTACAGTAAACAAAAAGCCGAACTTCCTTGGATAAATTCTTTCATATCATGAGATTGATGGATCTCTCATGTGCATGATGCAAGCACATACTATGCATCTGAGATCAGTTCCATAAAGAGGAGGCTGAATTTATTCCTTTGAACTGACAAGAATCCTCTGGCTAATTTACATTTATTTTGATTACATAATATTTTATTTTTTTATATTATTAATTACATCTGTAGATAAAATCTTTTACTGGAAAATTTAGAGATCTTTTTTTCTTCTGTAGATTCAAAATCAAAACATCCAGATAAAGCTTGATGTGTTTCCATTTGGATACATTTATTGCAGGTTTTTCTGGAAAATTGGGAATCACTTGCATCATACTCCTCTTTCTTATGTGTCCTTTCCTGACATTTGAGATGCTATATTGTCTTCCATAATGCAATACATCCTCATTCCAAGAGACTGCATCTCATGAAATGTAGTCTAAGCTGAGAGAAAGACCCGCGGAAATTGCTGGAGTACAAGGAAATAAACTAGACTCCAGCAACTACACAGCAGAGCTGCTTCATTGAATGATTTTGTTTTATTCCAAACTGAAAAGTGGCACAAATACACTTTTGTGTGTGTTGTTGCCATTTCCAATGCTATGAGAACACTAAAGAGAAGCTGCTACAACATTTCAACATCATTCACCTGAACTCCTCCTTATGTGATTTATTATGTCCCTACAATGTTCTGTCTTGGTTATTTCTAGACTCTGAACATAATGGGATTCTAAATCAACAGGAAGTTCTTCTGATTAAGGAAAATGATTCTATGGAACTCTAACTAGTTTCTGATATATCCATCATGTGAAAATCTTTGCTTTTTTAGGTATGTTTCAGTGGATTATTTTTATTTTTTAGCCCTAAAACTAGCAGTGATCTACAAACCATTGCACCTTACTTTCCAGATGCAATTATTAAAATTTTAAGACATCATTTTTTTCTATGAATTTGGTGTTAAATCAGAATATTTCTAATTTAGACTCTCAAAATGGATTAAAGTGCAAGAATTGCACTGTGATGAGATTAAACCAGGACTGAGATTACTTTTTACAAGTGCATGCTTTCCCAATTGCAGAGAGCATTCCTCTTTTCTGAAAATTTTATCAAGGGTGTTGTGCAGGTTCACTACATCACAAGAAGCCTCTGTAGAAGACCTTTTTCACCATTGCTATTTCACCATTGCTACTAGTAGTCAGTAATAAATGGCAGATATAACAAAAGATACAAGCAATGCAACTAGGATTTGAATAGTGGATGCCCCATCCTTGGAGACACTCAAGGTCAGGCTGGATAGGGCTCTGAGCACCCTGATCAAGCTGTAGGTGTCCCTACATGGCAGAGGAGTTGGACTAGATAGCCTTTAAGAGTCCCATTCTACTCAAACCATTCTGAGACTCTATGGTTCTATGAGTGTTAGAATGGAATTTGAGGAAAGTGTCTTGCAAACTTCTTCCTTTAACTGTTGTTTCTGATGCTGTTAGTTTGTAATCAGTATATTGGTGGATTCACACAAAAACAAAGCCTCACTTAAAAAAAAACAACGTGCAAATGAATCCATCCTTGTACTGTTTATGGCACCCCTAAGAAAGAACTTGAAATGAACATATTTATACAAATCCTTTCAAACAGTCACACATTCTTCACCCTCCTATCTCTCTTCCCACACATATAAGCACTCTTCATCTGGACTTGCCGGGATGCTGTGAAAAACATTCTCAGAAGGCTTCCTTCTGTGACCAGATATGGAGGTGTGATTGCTTTGAAAAAGGCTTCTCTCCATGGGATGTTCACTTCTCCTTGACAGGCTAGGCAAATAAGCAGAATTTAAACACAGTAAAAGAGGCAACATAAGAGAGGCAATTCCTTTAGTTCTTTCTGGGAGATGCACGGGAATATACCTGTGCCTCTTGAGATCTTCACCTTCTAGTGTGTTTGTCACAGCTAACTTGCTAAACTTACCCAGCATTTTTGGTTTTTGGAGAAGCAGCAGGAAAGTGCTGGCATTAACTACTCTGTATTCTCCAGCAGTGCACAGAGGTCCAAGGGATGCTCAGGGTTCATCAGAGTAGCCGAATGCCTAAGGTCTTTGTTGAAGAATTTGTTATTGAGGGATTTTTAGCACAGACTTAATTTTTACTTGAAAATACCAGTTCATCAAATTCAGAGAAGTTTTCCAGTGTCAGGATGACATTTTATGATTACAGGGTAACTAGCAGGCTGAAGCAAAAACTTGGGAAATTGGGATCACTGCGTCTGATTTTGACTCTGAGTGGGGGTAAACTAAACCAACTGAATATAAACGAATCAGATAGATGAGCTGAATTACACCCCACAGATGTCTGATCCTCTCCACTTGTTGCAGAAGTAACAAGACAAATGTATAGCTGAAAACATGCTGCAGTTATATGAAATTACTCCCTGTCATCATACATATCTGCAGCTAGTACAGTAACCATAATTTTGCCAGCTATTTACTTTATGACCTTCTTCCTCTACAGTGCCTTATCAAAATGTGGACAGATCACCATTGTGTTTTAAAATGGTAGAATAATAACAAAAATATCAAACTGCAAATATTTTCAAGATAGAATTTGTAGTTTCATACTATCACATGTATATGGATCACACTTAAGGAAACGTGTTTTGAAGAGCAGCAGCTCCCAAAAAACTTATAGTGCATAAACATTCATCCATGAACTACGGATAGATGCTATGCAAAGGGACTGATTCTGCCCATGAGTGTGCCAATTGTGAATGAGAATGGAAAGACTATTTTACCATATACCTGTTCTGTATGGATACCGGGATCAAACAATCAGTGGTGCAGAGGCACAGACCTAGAAATACACCCAAGTGATTTGTAAATTATAGTAGAAAACTTTCACCACTGAATTCCTATCTAATGTGTTTTGCATTTATTTTGCAATGATGGCTAGATATGGGAAAGATGTAGTGGCAAATCAACAGAGAATTTATTTACATTTCTGAAAAGATATCTTCCTTACCACATCAACATATTGTAAATTTCATAATGATATCTAAAATCAAATGCAAATGGCTCATGCTATCTAGGGGTCCATGTGCATTCTTACTGGCAGTGTAATAGAGAAAAACTTCTATCTTTTCCTCTCTTCCTTCTCTCCTCCCAGTCTCTTGGCACTGTTCCTATCTCCTACAATAGGCAGCCACTGGGAAGTAAGTCTCTCAGCTGGTGTATATTTATTCCTGAATCATGTAGAACACGACTGTGCAACCTTTATGTCTCAGTCTTCACCTACCTTGGTCAATAAGAGAACAGGAACATACCTGGCTGTCAGTCTGGAGAATAGCAGAGCCCTTCAGTGGCAGTGCAACACTGCTGCTGATGAACTGTAGGCTGGGCACTATTCAACCTCTGGCTCTTTCCAGGTTCTCTCAGTGCTGACAGAAGAAATAGACTGCATCATCTAAATCTGAAGGAGGATGATTGTTTCTGCACCAAGAAAACAGTTGGGTGTCTAAGTCTTTTTCCTTCTCTCTGCATCTCTCTGCTGAATAGTTTTGTGGTACCTCAGCTTGGTTCCTGAAGGTCTCCTGCTTGCAAGCCTGGCTTTGCCCAGGAAGAGGAGAGACATGCGAAGACAGGACAGGAGACCCTCCTGCTTCAGGGCGCCCTAGGAAATATAGAGTGAACCCTCTGGGTTCATCTGAATAGTTAACTGATGGCTAGTGAGTGAATGACACTTACTGCTGCCATAACAAATCCCTGGAACTTCATGGGCTAACAGCCTGCTTGCCTTGCCCATACTTCTTTCTAAAGCAAGACAGAAAGTTTAGTAGAAATGTAACAGAAATTCAATGTAGCACAATTTCAGTGAAGCCACTGCAAGATCAGTGTATCCCTTAATGTTTTGTCCTGAGGTTGGTTTATGCCCCATTTTGTTGTTGCCATTTCAGCCTTTTCAGGGAATGGAACTGCAATTTACACAAGTATTAGTTACTACTGTTATTGTTAAGTCCTCATGGCCTTGCCCAGGTCTGCAGGGGCCCTGAACTTCAAAAGGAAAATGGCTGATGGATTCTTGGAGCTGTTTTAGGTTATTCATCACAGAAGGTAACTTCAGAGCTTCATACGAGTGAAATAACGTGCTTACATGCTGACCATGTTGACAGTGAAACAGCAGCTCTCTGCTCAGCTCTCTGCTCTGCCCTGCTCTGGCCATCCTGCCGTTGCAAAATCATTATTAAAAAAATCTGTTTCTATTAACATGTTGTGATAGTTACAAAGACACCTGCTCTTAGGATGATATACATATGGTGGTATTCCCAATTTGCTAAGTTATCTGCAGTCCTCCTTAGTGAAGTATGGATTTAATCCTGTCCTGTGAGATGCAACCTCCTGTAGGCCATGTTTGGGAAGTCTCTTTGTCTCACAGCACCTTTGGGTCTGTGGATGGGTCTGATGCATTCTCTACTGCCTGCTGTGTGCTAGGACTCAATCCTGCCTGAAGGACACAGAGCTGTGATGAGGTCTCTTGCTCCCTTGAATTACCCATCCATTTCAGAGCCAGCCAAATGGGACCCAGACAGAGAAGCTGGCTGTTAGATCAAGAGACAGGGTTTTCTGGAGGCACTGAATCATTGTGCTGTGCTGTTTGTTTGAGGCTGCAGGTGCACTCTGCAGTTGAGAACAGTGATGTCTGTATATTCACAGCCATGGTTTAATTAATCCTCTTACGGATAGAACCTTCCATGGCATTATGAGAGCAAATATTTTTAGCGTGCATAAGAAGTCAGTCCTGCCCACTCTCATGAAATGCCTAAGAAGACAACTTATCTACTGCAGGTAGCTAAGATGACAACAAAAACCAAGGTTTAGATTATAGTAATTAAAATTTACTGAGAAAATGAGGCTTTGTGTGAAAGGACAAGAATAATTGGTGACATCATCTGTTAGAGAAAAGGAGCAAGTATTTTATTACATGCCTGTCCTCCTTCCTGTTCAAGGGCAGAAGTCCTTCTGCTTTTGGTTGTGACTTTTATAAAGGTGTGAAAAAAAAATTCAGCTGATGCATTCCCACGTCTGAAGAACGAGGGAAGCTAATTGCAAGAATTGAGGAAGAAAACACCATAAGAGAGGCAGGATCTTATGTGAGCATTAGGAGCAGCATCAGTCACATTTTTCTGCTTGTCAGACAGGTCTGTGCCTTCTCAGATCCATTAGGACAATTGCATATATGAATGTTTATAAGTGTACAAGTCCTAATGAAAACTGAAGAGTAAAAGTTACACTTTGCCCCCTCTCAAGAAAAAGACAAAATCAAACTGAATATCTACTGCTGACTTGGCTCTCTGTTAATGAATTAAGAATAGAAAAGATATATAAGGACATTTGAGTATTTCCTCCTGATTACAGATAATGACCTTAGCAACACTTCATACCTTTTCTTACACACTTAGAATCAAAATAAATATTTACCATGGAGTTTATTTCGGTTCCTAGAACTCAGACATCATTCTGGAAGAGAAAGCTTGAGTGCTGCATGTGTCAGTACAGAAGTTGGGTACACAATGGAAGTGACAGCCTTTCAGATTGCAAGAGGAGTACTGAGCCATAGCAGAATAACAGAGTCACTGAGGTGGAAAAAGACCATGAGAACATCATTTCCGGCCATCACCTAATACTAACAATTTCACCTCTAACCATGTCCCTCAGTGCCACATTTATACATTTCTTGGTTATCTCCAGGGACGAGACTCCAGCACTTCCCGAGGCAGCCCGTTCCAATGCCTTGCCCACTTAAGTGTCAAGTAAGCTGAAATTCTTTCTAGTTGAAAGTTAAAGCTATTCTGGAAAGACATATAATTGCTGACTCTGTTGCTATCTGAAGGGTAGAGTGGCAATGCAAGAGACAAAGATTCGAGAGAAGCACATGCTCCTATACCTTAGTGTGACTTTCATCCTCTTGAATTCCTCGTCTTCCCCATCATGATTCCAAAGAATCAGCTGAGAGCTGAGCTAGTGAGACAGACCCCGAGACAGGTACCAGAGCCCGTTATGGGTCAGACCTATGGGATGGAGGGAGGGAGAAAGGGAGGGAGGGAGGGAGGAAGAGCAGAGAGTCACCTCAAAGGGAGAAAGGCTTCAGAGGCTTCTTTGTTGTCCTTTAGCTTGTTCTATGGGTTGTTATGTTTTCTATCCAAATTATGCTTGTAAATGGTCTCTGATTGCCCCCAAATGAATTATTATCAGAAACATCAACTGCTCTAAAAAAACTGGACTTACCTCATCCAACCATGTTCTTTTAAAACTGTAGCCCATCATGGGGCTGTTATTCATTTGCATTCTGCTGAGTTGCAGTGGATTTTAGGTCTTGGCTGCTAAAAACAGTGCTAGGAATTTTGGCTGTGTGGCTGTCATCAGCATTGACTGAACTCCTGCTGGGTGACACTGGAATCATATCATGAACAGCTCTGACCAAACCTGCAATGACAGCAGGTTTTGTATTAAAGAACTGTCCAGCCAAGGCAGTCCTTCAGTAGGTTGTACAGTCAGTCAAATCACTTTGTCTCAGAAGAGAAAATTCACATTTCAGTACATATATTGTAGACTTTTTGAACTATCTCTGAGACAGAGTTTTTAATTGTTCTATGTTGAATAACAGTGAAGTATTAAAATATATGAAAAATACTTTGAAAATGTTGGGAATTCACTAAAGCAAATTTAAACAATATGCATCTCTAGTTAGTGCTGAGTGAAACATCAAACATCTGCTGCATGTTAATGTGGAAGGAGTAGCCAAATGAGAATGGCAAGCATGAATGCTCAGCTGCGGGGACTGGAAGGAGGACACATGTAATGCCATTTGGAGGAATCCCTGCTCACTCTGCATTGCTCCTTGAAAGTCGGGGGCCTTTTTCTGGACTGTTCAGCATCTGAAGAGAGTTTGAGCACAGCAGGGAATCAGCAAATGAATGGAGACTGGGAAAAGGGTTTGTCTGTGAGTAGCAGAGAAAAAGTCAACAGAGGTAGTTACATAACAGGGATTGGACAGTGGGAGTCAGGATGAATCCCAGGTTGATTCAGCTTACTCCCCACTGCAGGTATTAATTAGTTGAGAAGGAGAAAAGGAAGGCTCAATGGAGGTGCTTCAGCACTGATCAGCCAGTGGAGAACAAATGCTTCTTCAGAAATGGCCCTGAACCCAGCAGTCTGCAATCTGGGGGTTCAAGGGTGTTCACATTAAATCCCTGTCAAAATTTACTTCTTTTTCTGATGTTTTTTTTGTTCGGGAATTGAAGTAACATACTGTTACTGCTCATTAGGGGCATCTCTTCACTGTGAGGTACAAAACAAAAAATTCCTCCATGTGTGAGGAATATAAGAATTCCTTGGGTTGAATGTTTTCAGATACAGGGTTTATTCCCAGCTTCTCTGAGGTTGTAAAGCATGGCTCAAGTCCAGAACAAGGCAGATTACAATAGGCAATAGAGGTGATGTCAAACCTAATAAGCATGTGGCACACAGCTGGGTGAGGGCATCTCCTGAAAATGGATTTGCTGCACCTGTCATATAAAATCTGCTGTGTCTGTTGAAAAGTCATCCATATGTCTGAGACCAGCTCTGTGTGTTGCAAACCGAATGATTCTGCTCAAGTCACTGGACTCCATAAACTTTGATTTTCCAAGCTTCAAATGGGAGATGAAGAGGTCAGTCACAACTTACTTCAAACAAGAGGCTTCTTCATTTCCTCTTCTCCATGTGTTTTTACACTGCAGAACCTAAAGCATGTCCCATGGAGCTGAGGCTTGTCTCATTATGGAGATGATCATCCTGCCTTCTAGCTCTGTAAGATCTTAAGACCCAGAGTGTTGTTGTGATGCTTTGTTGTAGCTGCCATGTAGCACTACCAATGTCCTACATGCGAGAAGGCTCTGATAGAAAACATAATCCGTACATTCTTGTCTGTGTTTCAGCCTCCCCTATTAATAAAGACTAGACATGTGTTCCAGATAATGTGGATGTTTTCCCACCACGTGGCCCAAGATATGTGTGTTTATGTGATGGTCCAGAAGAAGGTTGTGAAACTGGAGTAAATCCATTCAAACATAGATGTGCAGTCAAGATGCAAAAAAATGTGTTATTTCACTTGGCATTACTGATAGTAATAGTGGAGCTAGGAGAGCTTAGATTTGGACAAAAGGCTGGGTTCTCTATGCAGTAGCCCGTCATGGTGAGAGCTCTAAAGCATTTTTTCTGTTGGATGGAAAGATCAGATGAATAATGTTGCCCAAAAGAACATAGTGAGCATATTTGGTACTGTTCCTCATCATCTTGTACTCACAGTCAGAAGTATTCTTAGATCATGAGTCTTCTTGAATCTGATGAAGTTTTTCTGCTCCTTAAACACTTGTGGCCAGGTATGTCTGGTCTGATCACCTTGTAGAACAGGAATAGTATGGAACTAGAGAACAAGGTATTGCAGATTTTTTTAACACCATGAGACAGGAAGGCCAGAAAAAGCCTCACTTCTTGAATGTCTACACACATGCAAAGTATGCATATTCTTCTGTCCTATTAAAATATGATTGACACAAAAATGTAGAAGGGCTAATTCATGTTTTCTCCTATGTTTTATCTTATATTTACAAGCATTTTCCATTACAAAGTTATGAAATTCGATAGATATGATAAAAAGATAGGCCTTGTTTTATGTTTCTCTCCTGTGTATTCAAATATTTAAGACACAGTAAAATTAAAAACAAATTTTGGGTACCACATTCTGGCTATTCCAGAAATCAGCGTTGATTAAATCATGTTTTTTACACAAATTAAAGGACAACTATTTGGAAACTTTTCTTGGAACCCTTCTTCTTTCACCAGTTTATGATTTACGCTATATGCAGAATGTTGTTCTTTAACCTCAAGAATTAAAAGAAATATATATATATATACAATAGTCATACCTCAAAAATGAAAATGAAGTAAATACAGAGATGGAAGGGCTAGGAGATGCCTTCAACACCCAGAGGTGTAGCAGCAAAGGCAGTGCATTGAAATCCTGTATAATCCCTTCCCAGCCTAGGTCTGCACAGCGTAGTGAGTTCAAGCACCTACACAATATCGCAATTTCACACTGCCGTGTTTCAGGAACACGCATTTTCCTTTGCAGCTAGTGATTTGAAAATAGTTGAAATACATCTGTATTGTGTTTATCCTTCTCATTTTCACATCAGGGAAGCATGTCATCATTCTACTGTGGTTACAGCTAGAGGTGATGGGAGGAAGATGCTAGAAAATTTTTGAGGGATTTTTTAAGGAATTTGTAGTTGGGAATGTGTTAGAAAAAAATTTGTAATTTTTCGTGGGATAGTGATGGAGTCTAGAAAATTCCCTTCCTTCTTTGGTGCTAGACAGATAGGAAGGATTCTTTGAAAGAGGCAAGCTTCATGTTATTATTACTGCAAACAGTAGGATGAAAGCTGTCCATTCAGTAGTGTTCAGTTTGTTTCATTTTAAAGCTCTGAATGACTCCTTACGTGGCTTTGAATGATCAGCTAGAAGCATATTTGTATCTTTACTACTTTTTAGATGTTAATGGAGATTTTAAGAGTCTTAGGTTTTTTTCTGGATTTTTTTTTTAATTATTATTTTTGAGAATGTCTCCTATAAGAAAATCTGTTTCAAATTGCCTTCCTAGCTCTTTCCCATATCTGCAGTGTTGGATTTACTCAGTATAGAATATCCTGTCCAGTCCAGATATACCTGTGTTCTGGCTGAGCCGTACATGTGCTGGTTGGCAAGCCAGGGAGCCAAGGATTTGCTATACTTCCTGTACAACTGTCCTTTGGATGACAAACAGATCTAGGTCTCTTTTCTGATTCAATAGCTTTGGGGATTTGATTTTTTTCTCCTGCTGTCAAATTGCTTGATTTCTTTGTGGTTCTTTGATGAGAACTGGCAGAGATACAGGCATAGATATATGCAGGATGGACATGTACAACAGTGCAGGAATTTTTCCCTTGTTAAACTGGCTAAAAAAAAAAAAAAAAAAATTGAAATCTAGAATTGTTTTTTATAGGTGTTTTTACTTCATAAACTGGGACTCTTAATTGTTGCAGTGTATAGAATGTTCTTCTTTGCCATAATTCCCATTCAGACATGTTGCATATTTTTACTGTATATTCAGTAGTGTGCTGATTAGACTGGTCTTGAATGTATGTTAGACAGTCTGAAAGTTTTTAACATGTAAAGGACAGATGGGAGAAACTTTGTAGGTATTGTCTTCATGAAGCATCAGTTTTCCTTTGAGTATAGAAGTCAAAAATCAAATTAGCTGACACAATGCTCTGCGTGACTGACTCTTCTGAGGAACCTGATCTCATGTCAGGTGACCATCATGTCAGTTAATTATGATCAAACAATTGACAGTGAGGCAGCTTTTATCAGATAATGTTGAACACCGTTGGCCAGTCAGTGGCGTCAGTCATCAGACTGTGGTAAACTAGATGCCATTTTAAGGGACTATGTAAATCAAGTGTGTATGCCACCAAATGATGGAACTGGCAGGCAATCTTCTGTCCGGGTGGTGTTAATGAGAATGAACTGGAAATGAATGTCAGACATAGAGGTGTCACCAATTTTAGTTTCTTGAAATTTAGCTTATATTGATTCTTGAACATACACCCTTCCGCAGTCTGACTGTCTGCAATTTTCTTAAAATTCACTCTAGAAAATGGCAATAAACAAATGCGACAACCAGCAAAATTACAGCAGATTATCATGTGCTTCTGTTAGTGTTGTATTGTTTTAACTTCAGCATCAGGGTAAGAATGCCATAATTTAAATAAGGATTCCAGGTAGACAGATGTTTTTCATAAAATAAAAAACACTGAATCAGGCATGTAAAAATTAAATAAGCTGCTTTTCTCAGGATATGAGTAATTAATATTGGCCTGTTTCTCTTATCTTTGTATGGAAATAATGGAGCTGACATACTCATTCTCTTTTCTCAACTCAGCCACATTGAAAACATAAGTCATATTAAAATTCTTGCACTAAATGCAGCGTACAAAGCCATATGCAAATTATGCAGCAATACCATCATGATTGATCTTATGTTTCAGCATGCCGTTCTGTAAAAAACTAAAGACTTAGAAGGCCTGCTGTGAATCTTAATGTGATTACCCTTTTGTTGAAGAAACTGAGAGAATGCTTTTATTTTGCCTGCGAACCTTGGTATTTCAAAGGTACTTTAATGTGAATGCTATAAATTTATCAGGCTTTTTTAGAAAAAAACTTCTGCAAGGGCACTTTTCATTCTATTGTCCTCATGATAAAATGAAGCTTGCTTCTTTGGAAGAATCCTTCTAAAATGTGTGTTTAATAATACAGACAGAAAAAAAATTTAAAATGAGGAGCTGTCTGCTGTACTTTAGAAAATAAAGTGGCTGATATCATTGACGTTCAAGTTGTGTTGCACCATGAAAGAATACAAGGGAAGGAATTTTCTAGACTTTAATCACTATTCCACTAAAAATTATGGCTTTGTTTCTCAAACATTACCAACTGGAAAGAATAAACCTTCAAAAAAACACTCTCTGTGACACGGCAGCAGGTTTGCCCATTCTCAAGTGACACCATTGCTTTCCCATTTGCCTGACAAGTTTGACACTGCCTAAAAGGGAAAGGAAGAAGGGTGAGGAGGGACAGCCACAAGTATGCCTGTACAGCCGTATCTTTTGATGCTCAAACAAAATCCTCGTCTTATGATGAGAGAATGCACCACAGAACAGCGATTGGCTTGATGTGTTATTGCACAACATGCTGATGAAGATGACAGGTGATTTTCTAGTATTTCCACTGCATTCTTCCTCTCATCTCTAGCCGTAACCACAGCAGAATGATGACATTCTTCCCTGATGTGAAAATTAGGAGACTGAACACAACACAAATGCTTTTCAACTATTTTCAAATCACTAGCCGCAAGGGAAAATGCATGTTCCTGAAACATGGCAGTGTGAAATTGTGATATTGTATAGGAGCTTGTGCTTGCTGTTCCGTGCACACCTAGGCTAGAAGGGGATTTTACAGACAGTTTAACACACTGTCTTTGCCTTCTACACCTCTGGATGTTGAAGAGTCCAGGGGATCACAACTTATAAGAACCTTAATTTACCACCACATTCCTGGGCTTTCTGACAGAGAAAAGGGTGAACAGACTGCTCACAGACAGTAGCTGTGTGCCAACAGAGCATGTACCTTGCCCTCCTGCTTGATTTGCGTGGAGGAGAATGGATGTGCACCTTCTCAGATCATGTTTCATGATGGCCCTTTCTACCCAGATGGAAAGGCCTGTGTGTCAGTACTTTAGTCTGGCTTGCTGACCTATGAGTAATTCCAATGCATCACATCTATAAGCTGGATTTCATTTTTCAAGTGAGAAAAAGACTTTTGATAATGGGCACAAGAATTCTGCTTTACTTGGTCAAGCAAGTTTGGGAATGGCCAAACACATCTGCACAGGCCCCATATCTGCAAGACTCATCCCACTGGGTCTTGGAGCAAGGAGTATAAAGTGGGTCAAAGTTTTTCTATAGCCCATGATGTCATAATCCTTATATGTAGCATACAGGTTCTTAGAATCTGCAGTTCTGGTGAAACACAAGATGTGGTTAAATGGTTTAGCATGTACTCCTGCTGGCCAAATATGGATTAAGAGGGATTCAAGTTCTTCATATCTCATTTTGGCAGAGTAATTAGGTGTTTTACATGGAAAATATTTGGTTTGGTTTGAAACTGTGTACTTATATACAACTGTGAATTAAATTTCTCAGAATATCATTACTCATTGAAAACGTAAAGTACGTAAACGTAAAGTAGTTTTCAAGGGAAAACTGCAGTTATGTCCACTTAGTAGAAGTCACCTTGCTCTCTCTGTTGAGAATTTCTCCTGTCAGGTGCTTAGTACTCCTTCTTCGTCCTGATTTAACAATGTGCGTTTCTTTGGAGCACATGAATGGTGGAGCTGGAGTTCTACAGTGCAACTGGGCACTGACTCAAGGTTTCAATGAATGTTTATGTGGAGACTGCATATTGCTGGAGACTTTAGTTTGTTCCCATATGTTGCAGATAAAGGGTCTTCCTAAGCATGCTTCATGTGGCAAATTACCATAGCATCAGTCTTTCTCAGAAGCTAAGGTAGCATTATGTTGTTTCACTTGTCTTGGCAGGACCAAAGAATTGATGCACATATTATGTTGTATTTGTCACTGGAGGCAATTATGGTCTACCCACAAACCACGAGTGTCACACTATTAGCTAAGAGTAGAAATGGATAGAGGAGATTCTGACATTACTCATGAATGAAGATGAGCCTAGAAATGGCAGTGATGTCGATCAAAAGTGAACTTCAGTGAGCTGTTCATCAGATGATGTAAGGTCATGTAAAGAAACCACAGTAGATTCTTAAAAGTTGCAGTTAAGGCATTTTTCCACACATGTATTTAGTGTCAGGCTCATGAAACCAAAGAGAAAAATCCCTGCTGTGCACGTGCAGAAGTTCAGTAGAAGAGTAAAGCAAAGAGTTCCTACCTGACAGTAGAAGTTTCTGTCACCATAAGGTCACTGGAAAACGTAAATAAGGATTGAAAACAGTTCTTTTGGGGGGCCTACCTATATTCTACCCAAATTCATGACAGAAAATGTACATTTAGTAACACAATGGTCATATTCCTAACATACTGGTAATGTTCCACTTCTGTGCTGTTGTTCAATTGCTCAGTTAAAGCAGAGATTATACATGATATAAATGGTCATCCCTACTCCTTGTATGCCCATTTATGAGATTGTATCCCCATTTGAGGGGGACTCATTAGTTCATCTCTTTTTCCTGTTCTCTTGAATTTCATTCTGATTTCAATATTGTTCATTTCAAAAGCCACCCGAACTAATTAATTATATCGTATAAGGGTTTGTATCCTCTTGTTTTGAGAAGCATAATACAGGAATCCAATGCTTCAGAGTAATAATTTGAAGACCACAATTGCTAAAGTGGCACGTAATACTAAAATATAATTCTTAAAACTGTAAAGCCATTTTCAACTTTTCAGGTATTTTTTCTGGATTACTGGGATCAAATATGTTCCATTACAACAACCTCAACAAAAAACAAGAATATTAGAAGCAGCTAAGATTATTCCAGTAAGCAGAGAGTCACTCATTGTTTGTGACTGTAGAAAGCCAGGATACATATGTCGAATGATGGAAGCAGATGTGGAAGAGAATATCAGAAATTGCCCCAAAGAAGCCTTCTGTCCTCTCATTCCTACCTGTTTAGATCTGTTACCCAAACTCTAGCAACACAAAAGTTTGGGGAATTCTGTGAAGTCTGATATTTCTGGGTAGATCTAGAATGGGAAGAGCGTCTTGAAGCTTCATAGTCTTGTATCAGCAGCTTTTATCCACCGTCTTGAAATACTATGTATTTATTACCTTTTTTGTCTTTCCTCATCAGGTTTGATAAGTTAAAAAAAAAAAAAACATGCATAAAATTAACATCTAAAATGAATATTTCAGTGGAGTTGAGATTTCACAAGATCACTATCTGAAAGCTCTGTAGCTTTCATACTGCTGCTAGCAATATAATGTTACACAGTAATTGTCTTCAGAGACAAATCCAAATCCATAGCAGTGTGAAAGACCCACAAAAATTGAAATAAATCATAAATGACCATGGTAGTAGCAGTAATAGCACAATGATATCTGCTAGGGAGAAGCTTAATTTGGGCTGCTGCATTAGGGAGAAGAAGCCAGGGGAGAAAAGGCACCTATGGCACAGACTGGGTCATGAATGATGTACAGCAATGACAGTCCCAGCTGAGGTGAGATAATGAGCAAGGGCTGGGATTCGCCTGGCAGGAGAGAGAGAACTGGAGGCTAGGAAGAGACCCCAGGTTATTCCAAGGTCCACCCAAGAAGCCCAGATGACCAGTCCAGACAATTGGAAGCAGAGCTGGCTGTAGAGCCAACTACAACACAAACCCAGGGTCTAGGCAGAAGACTTGGCTGGGCACAGTCTACCTGTAACACAGCCTAAATGAAGACACAGACTCGATCTCACACAGTAAATCTGGGCTCATGAGTAGAGGAAGACTGTCTGGGCACCCAAATGAGGATGGTCAGGGCTACCAAGACTTGTTGGAGGCTCCACAGTCTTGGCAATGTCTTTGGTTTCCCTACCACATCTGATAGCATCCCTGTTAAAAAAGAAGCTTTGCGTAACACTGGAAATAATGACCCAACATTCAGATATAACCAACCCTTAGAATGCAGCTCTTTATTTGAATTTTTCTTAGGTAAACATTATTTCTGGAATAATAAAGGCTAAGAAACGAATAAACAAACAGCAGCCTAAGCCTTTTCTTCAGTGTCACTAAGGTTTGTCCCAATTTTATTCTATGATCTCACTAGTTGATTAAAGAAAGTGAGCACTGATACTTAAAAAAATTCTGAGATAATTCACTGAAAAGATCATGGATACAGTGTTACAATTAAGCTAAGAATAATTGTCATTCAAATGAGAAATATGAGTCACGTATGACTGTGGAGTCATGGCATACTGTGCATATCATGGCCCAAGCCACTGAATAATATTTGACATTTGTCTTCCCATATCTTTATCTCTTCCCCTTTCTTGTGCTTTTGGTTGAATTTGTTGTGAATTAGGTGTTTCTTTCAGTGTCCATAATGAACCATTAGAGCAGAAAAGTACCAATGTAGTTTTGCTTTCTGTATCAAAATACTTCATAGTTAGCAATAAACTGTATGACAATGAATGCAATATCTGAGGAAGTATTGTATTTCAAAATGTTGCATTTGAGTGTATGTGTAGGAGGTGGCTTTGAAATTCAGATTGCTCTGGTAGAACAAAATGTCTGAGTAATGCTACTTGCATTCATGCTAGTTCATTTTATTTTTTGCCTTTCTTTCTTATCTGTTTTTATATTGCAGGGAAATTAATATGAAGGGATTGAATTCCAATTTGGTGTGCAAAGTTGATAAGGTTCTACCTGTGGAACCATTTAAATTAATTGTTCGAAGAGGAGTGAAATACAATGCTATTAAAACAGGAAGAAATTGTGTAGGCCTCAAGTCCAAAGTTAATAAATAATCTATCAAATTAAAGCATATCCAAGCCTTGAAAATAGCTTTATTCCAGAAAAATGTTCCAGCTTTCAGTTTAAGAAAATATTTGCCACTTAAGCAACATTATTTTGGCTGTTAACATTTATTTAAGTGAAAATTAGAGTAGTAGGGATGCTTTCAAAAGGGAAAATCAATGGAATAAATGTCATTAACATATGCAGCTGCAGCCTGATTCATACAACTATATTAAACATTGTCACAATGGAAAGTCATAGGCCTGGAACAGCTTGGCTTTCTAAGCTGATAACATTTTAGTGAGAAAATAACTTTAATAATCCCTCTGAACATCCTATTCATGCACAAATTATTAGATTAGGCTGTCCTAGTTATTTGGATATTACAAGGCTTCTGCAGGATCACACCCAAGCTACAGGAAAACACTGATTAAAAAATCCCCAGGCCTAAACATAGTATAATTACCACAGGGAATTCAATGATTGAACAGTAATATTTAATATAAATTACAGAGTTGAAGGTTTTTTCTAAACTATGTTTTGACCATGTTTGTCAAGCCTTGAAATTCACTAGCCTAACTAGTTTAAAACAAGAGAATGATTCCTCCAGTTAGAAGACTGCATCAAGAAAGAGGATACAATAACTCAGGGAACCTTATGTTTTTGCAGTTTCTAGGTTAAACACCAAATCACCTTAATTCTATTCTTCTTCATTATATTTCTCAAATTCCCATCCCACCACAGAATCCTGAATGTGGCTTAGGTTTATTTGGCCAGTGGTTATTCTTTATCTATGTTCCCTCTTCAGTGGGTGGAAATTAATACCTCTAGAGAGAAAATTAATTCCTACAGCCAATAAACAGCTAATGTAGATGGATTGAAGTCTACACAGGGTCTACCTGTCTGTTCTGATGGTGAGCAGAATCCTACCTCCATCATTCACATTGATGAGGACGGTTCTTCTGGCCATAGATAAGAGTATCGCAATTTCAAAACGGATAGAGGGAATAACATTCTAACCAGAAAAGTCACTTCTTTATGGTCATTTAATGACAACATACCATATCTAACTGATGACTCCTTTTCTCTTTTTCCTCACTGCAAAATCTGTGAATCTTGCTTTCCTTTCTGTGTAGCAGAAAACTCCAATTTGAGCTTTAAAGCCCTTTGTCTTCCCAACCCTGTCCATGGCCTCCATGGCCTGGTATAGGTACCATGGGAGGCAAAAGAGGTGCATCAGTATTCTCTCAGGCTTGGTAAGGTATGGAAGACGTATTTTCTTCTTTGATTAATGCTGGTACCACAAAGCCTCCTATGGAAATGTTGGCTATGCTTTACTTTAAATTTTCTGCAGTTATGAAAGTCTTTTGTAAAACATCTGAAATTGTCAGCATGTGTTAGGTGGACACTGAATAAATGCCCACTGCACTCTTTCAGTATGTTCTCACTACAACTCCAAAATCATATTTGGACCCAGGTTGGAGTTAGATACCTCCCCATGCATAGCTGGAGATATCTGGGCATGAGCAGAACTCAGCTGCCCAGAAGATTTTGAAGACAAGTAAAGAAGGACCCACTGAATTTAAGTTGTCTCTAAAGTTAAACAGCAGTTGAGCAGAAGAAAAGTATTTGAACTTGTTATTGGGTGTAAGCACCCAGATCTTTTAAGTGTTTACGATAAAAGGGGTATTGGACAGAGTGGAAAGATGAACACTCATCATTTTGATAATTTTTATTCCTTTGTACTGTCATCAGAAAAGAGTAAAAACTTAGTGGAACTGGGTTGTTAAGAAAGGTGGAGATGTAAACATTGTGTCAGTTGAAAGAAAGAACATTGGAGGAAATAGAATGCAACTTCACAGGCAATCAGTCTTAATGCAGTCATGAAAACTCACTTGTCCTGTGAAAAAGGAGACATTTTCCACAGGAATAAGATTGTGAGCTTTTATTGTAGCAATGGAAAATTAGTGTTAGTGCACCTGCTGCATTGCAATATCAATGCCATAAAGAACACTGGCCTGAAGCCTTTCTAAAGATATTTTGAGGATTAAATTAACAGCCCTCAGAAAAAAAAATGTAAAGGGCTCTCCAAGAGCTCAGCAGATCCTCTATGGAGACCACTCTGTGCAGGAGAAGCTGCTGGGAGATCTGAATATATTCTTCAAGGATAAGAAATCTTTGCCTGAGGATGCTGTGCGCACATCTCACAGTGGTAAATGCATGTTAGTATCATATGGGTGGGAATATTTGGTGGGATGTATATGAAAGGGATACTGAGGACATGTTTCTTGGAGAACCAGACCTCGTGGCTTTTTCTAAGCTCTTCTATAGCTTGTTGGCAGCTATGGGTGTTAAAGCATATGCAGATTTGTCAGAAATAGGAGGCTTCAGACAATCTTTTTGTTAGCTCATCTCCCATATTAACACCATTTATTCTTATATTTGTGTCTTTGACATGTGGAGCTATGGCTAAGAATCTGTACTCCCCTTCACCCCTTCTGCCCACATATTTCAGAGAGGCTTTGGCTACACTGGTTCACAAGAAGCATGTTAAAGAAGTAGCCTTTATATTTTAATTTCCACGCTTTAAAGTGATTTTGTGTAGGAGTTTCCTGCACTTAAGTTTCCTGATGTGCAATCAAAATCATGGCTGTTGGAATAAGATGAGGTTCAAGGCACCCTTCAGGCAGCAAAAGTGTTGCAAACTTGACAAATATGTTTACAAAATAAACATTGTATTAGAAACTTAAGCAATATCTCTCCTGCAGCTGCATATACTGGGAAAAGAAAGACACTTCAACTCTGAGTATAACCTACACTAAAAAAGAAACAAATTCTTTCTTTTTAAAACTTCTCTTCACTGTTTCTTATGTCGAAACCATGCTGCCTTCAACAGTCAAGGAGCGGATATTATTAATCTAAAATTTTTCTCTATCATTCTCTCATTCTCTTCCTGGCACGCTCAACACCTATTCAAATAAACATCTTCGGCAAAATCCAATTTGTAGAGGGATGGTGATGCCAAATCATCCCTGAAAAGTTCTTGTAGATTTAGGCAGTTCTGTGGAGTGGTTAGAGAGTGAATTCCTCTCAAAGGCAAGTGTGAAGGGTGATCTGGACACTAAGGCATGGACTCTAAGCCAAAAGATTTGTATTTTGTTTACTGCTCTACCACTGGCTTCTACGGTGGAAATGTGGCTCTGTAGGCACACCTTAGCTTTCCTATCTGTAAAATGGAGAAGGCAATATTTCCTTGCATTGTACATACTCTTAGGGAAACAGGTGGATTATGTTTAAGACTCTTCATTAAGATAAAAACAGCAGAAAAATACTGAGAGCTTTTTTTTTGCAGTCTTTGAGTATTGTTAGGTACAGTCTACTCTATGCAAACATGCACTGCTCCATGAAGAACACTTGTCTGATTTCTCTGTTTGTTTGTTTTCTTTTTCATTTCAAGCTTAATTTCAAGTGTGTAAATGTCACTTCATGTGAGAAATGTTTACCAGGGTTCACTAGCCAGGCAAGTACTTCACAACAGGTCTAATTAGCAATGATAGGGCAAGTGTTACTGAAATTTCTGGCATCTATTAATAACTTATCAGATGTAAAGATAGTTCTTAAATATAAAATGAAGTGTGTCTCTTTGTATTTCTAGCCATGTGTCACTCTTCTCAGCAACTTGCTAGCGGGGTCGGTATTTAAGAGAGAGGACTTTTCAAAAGCGACAGTTATTAACGTTGAATGCAAATGTTGTGTAACAACAGAGCAGCGCAGTCTGGGCTTCTATACAGGACTGTCACACTATTCTTTCAACCTAATAGGAGTCAAAACTCTATATTATGTGTTGATTCTGCTGAGTGATAGAATAGAATAATGGAAATGGAGCTTGTAATAACAAAATGGGTATAAAGGATGTGGGTGTGTGCTCCTTGTGTAGTCATTTATGCTAGCAGCAGGAAAAGATTCATGATAGAATAAACTGTAGCACTGTAGTACTGGAAAGAAACTACCTTAGACTTATTAGAAAGGCAGATGCCTGCAAAATAATTTAAAGAGTCATAGAATTGTAGAACGGCATGTGATGCAAGGGACCCTAAAGCCCACCCAGTTCCGACACCCTGCAGTGGTCAGGGTTGCCTCTCACTAGATCAGGCTGTCTAATGTCTCCACCCAGCCTTAAAGAAAATATTTGTTCATTCTCAATTGTGCAGTTGGAATTAACTACTTACTAAATAAACTATCAGTTTATTAAAATCTCCTAAAATAGTTATAATTTGATCATCATCTTCATGACTTGAAATTATGACCAATGTGTTTTCTAAACTTCCTTATAGCATTCAGAAAGAAAAAGAGAGACAGAGACAAAGAGACAGAGAGAAATCGAGTTAGCATGACTCACTTCAAAGCTTTGTTCATCTCTACGTTGTTATAGAAGCGACAGGGGAAAAGTTATATAGGTTGTTATTTATATACAGGTTGTTTTCTTCCCTTGCGTGGGCCGGCTGAGTTTTGCAGCTTCTTTTAAGTTATTCCATGCCACATGACTCAATCGAACAGGTCAGAATTTCCCCCAAATTAGAAAAGCTGTTTTTTTTTTTTTTTTTCTCTCCTGCCTTTGACACACACCCTGCTTGATCTGGAAAACTTTGGCTTGTGCAAAGCCCATGTTAGATGGCTTCCACAAAAGGAACAATCCCTGTGAGAGACCCCTGAGCTGCTAGGCAATTCCTTTATGGGGATATTGCAGGGCAGCAACAAATTATGCTCTTGGTGAGCAAGCTGGCTTTTGCTTCTCGCTCTGAAGCCCTGGGAGTGCAGAGAGGAGTACCAGAGGAAACGCCCTCCAACTCAGTGCCTGACACATGAAAGGCAGGGCAGTCTGCTAAAGGGCGCTGAGCGTCTTTGTCTCATGAAATAGTGTCTATGTCAGGACACTGAATCAACCTAAGATCTGGAGTGAATAGACCTGTATCTTTTGCTTGTAGCAGGGTGTCCCAAGACATTAAAAGTTTTTCTAAACTTCAGAATTTCTCATGCTTATTTAATCATCTTTCAATAATAAATTATTGTCTTTCTTTTTCTTTCTTTTTTTTTTTTTTACATAAAGAAAAGTCAAAACGACTACACAAGACTGAGCCTAACTTGATGGCGTATTGCACTGCACACTGATGCTCACTAGAGCCTCATGTTTCTGTGGTTCTGTTGTGCCAGACCACTGAGACCACATAATCCAATAAACCTGACTGTTCCTTTCCTCCACCTGGCAGGAGGCAGGTCCCCTCTTGTCCTGGTTATTGTATTTGTCACTCACTTCTCACAACTGCAATCCAGAAGGCTCATTATCAACCTCAGAAATAGGATCAGACCATCTTCTCTGATTTAGAGATTGCCCAATGGAAACTGAATAGCTATTTTCCTGGAAGAATCTCCTTTTTCAATTGTTGTTCCTTGTAAATCTCATACCTACGCCTCTAGGGTTGAAGTGGATTTTCCATCCCACTTACTCATATCCTCTCTATGGTCACACAGGTAAAACAACAGCACCTCCAGCACATCTAATTCCCTCAGACACTGGATACCTTTCTCCATGGTGGTCTACTTGTCTAGGAAACATGCCAGATCTTCCTTGAAGGAATATCTTACCTTCATGGCTCACAAGAGTCAGCTCCACAGAATGAAAGCTTCTGTCCCTTTTCCAATTACTTTTGTCTAGAAAGGGATCCTAACTCATAAAGTTGAGTGTCCTGTTATTCCAGCATCAGGGCAGCAAGGGGGCAATATGCCCACCTGGATGATGACTGAAGTCTTTTGGCATATTTTGTAGCTCATTCAGAGTTAAGTGTTGGATCGCTATGAGTTCTGACTCTTCCTGCTGCATCCTTGTGATGACCCTGTTTCATCCTCATCTCCTTCTTCCATCCTCATTTTAGTAGGAATTTCTGTTCTCACTAAATGAAATGACTTTTGCAGCCAGTTTTTTTTTCTTCTGTGTAGGGGTGACTGATTCTGACACTGGTTCTCTAGTTGAACTGCAAGGTCTGTTGCAAGGGTTGCAACAACTGCAGGGACCGTTGCGCTATCATCAAATCTAGAGACCTGTTTCGCTTTAGAGTGCTGAATAGCATTGAACATAGCTTGGTAGGCATGGGTTAGGCCCCAGCACATTGCGGTAATTTGTGCCTCCATAATTGCTAGGGTTACTGAACGTCTTTTCCAAATATTCTACAAGTTATTCAGTATTCTGCAGTTGTTTGGGAGTGAGGTTCCAAAACACTGGAGGTGCACACTGTTCTAGATGCCTGCACATATCATTGCACATCTCCTGACACTCAGAACTATCCTGCCTTGGAGCAAATCCCTCAGAAAAATCTCTGAAAATAGAAGAAAATAACATTGTGATCATCAACTATCAATTACTGTAGCACTTATAAGAATTTTGTTTTAATATGTTCTGGACAGAGTTATTGTTATCTTGACTCTTTGGGCCCTGCCAAGGGCCCAGCACTGTCTCAGTTGAAACCAGGATGGCATATTTTTGGTCCCCTCTGAGTGTTAGGGAATTACTGTGTCCATCACCTCTGAGGTGCGTCTTTCTTCTCCGTGCATTTTCTCCAGACCCCATATCTTTAGGCCTTTTGAAGCTTCTCTGTTTGAACAGGATCCCTGAGGATCTCCCCTCCTCGCAGATGGCTTTACATCTACCATTCAGTGTTCTGCAGACAGTGCATGTGACACAAATCAGGAATGCATGAAACCATGAAGTAAAGGGACTTATGACATTCATTTTAGTGCCGTGCTTTCAGGGAGGACAGAACCCAATATATCCCATGCAAAAGTTGCAGATAGAAATAACAGAACCAAAAATGATACTTTCCCTACTTCCAGCAAAGATGAACAATCTTCACTGTGAATATTCACTGGGCAGTGGTGATATGCTGAGTGGATATGGACTTTCTAGCTCTTTAAAGGATTTCTGCAGCCTGTTTGTCAGGTAAGCACTCATCTGTCAGTATCATGAAGTGACTCTGCAAGCAGCCAGCAAGACTTTCCCTGCTATGGGACAATGGACTTCAACAATTCTTGACATGGCATCATGTGGCATCAGAGTGACATGAAAACCATTCTCTTTACTTATCCTGCAGTGCTTTGCACCTCCAGGCGGTCTTTCTGAGATGTGTCTACATGATCCTGCTTACAGCTCTCCACCCATACTCTAAGCTGCCTCAGCCACTGGTACTGAGTGCTGTGGCATTTCTAGTGCTCAGCCATGTGCAGCCTTGATTTTCTGCTCCTTGGAGAGTTTTGAAATGTTTTAACAATAGCTGCAGACAGTGCAGAACAAATGCACCTTCTCTGGAATTAGAGAATGGATGAGGAACAAAGAGGGTTTTGTAAGAGTAAACATTGGATTTTAGGATAAGCAATCAAATAACCTTCAGAAAAAGGAGTCATCTGTTATGAAATTCCAGTACTTCGTCTCAGACCTAAGCCAAGAAGTGAAAATAAATGTGCCCCAAACACAAGAATGCCTGACTAGAAGGCTTCTGCACTAACATCTTTCTGTGAGAAGCAATCACGTGCCTTGCTGTTGCTTTTTTAAAATATATATTTGCACTAGATTTCTAACTGTGTGATATATGTTGTGGCTGAAAATTACTTCACTCAGCCTCACTGAGCAATGGCAAGGTTTTGAACAAAGCTCTTCATATTACAGTCCCGGAGACAATCTAACATTACAATATGATTCAGAAAGTAAGTGGATTTACAGGTCAGGTGAAAATGAAATTCTATGAAAAACACAATAGCTGCAAACAAAACATGACTACACTTGGAAGCAAAGTCTGAGAATTTGGAGGCCTGATTGTCACTGTAAATCAACAAAATATTTTGTCTCTTGAATTGATGAGGAGGCAATTTTATTCTGAATTACGTCGTCAGAAGATCGTCAGTAAGCTATTACAAATTATAAGCAGCAGAAAGCAAGCATGAAAGGTCACAAGGTCTCTTCTGAAGCTTGATAGGATAGAGAAGTGGATAAACAAAAACCTCATAAAGTTCAACAAGAGTCTTGCAGCTTAGGAGGAAAAACTCCAGGCACTGAGACATACTGGGAGCCACCCAGGTGGAAAGAAGTTCTGCAGAAAAGGACCTGGGGGTCCTGGAGAACACCAAGATGAACATGAGCAAACAGCATACCCTTGCTGCTGGAAAATATCACCAGCAGGTCCAGAAAGGTGATTCTGTCCCTCTACTCAGTACTGGTGAGGCTGCAGCTGGAGTGCTGAGTTCTGGGCAGCTCAGTACAAAAGAGACATGCATGTACTTGGAATTCCAATGGAGGGCCACCAAGATGGTCAAAGGTTTGAAATACAAGCTCCCATGAGGAGAGATTAAGAGCTGGAATTGTTCAGCTTGAAGAAGAGGTGGCTCAGCATGTTGGGAAGAAATCTCATCAATGTGTACAAACACCTGAAAGAAGGATGCAAAGAGGATCAAGCCAGGTATTTTTTGATGGTGCCAGGACAAGAGGCAATGAGCACAAAATGGAACATAGGTGGTTCCATCTGAACACCAGGATTCTGTGCTTGAATAATCTGGTGAGTCGTCACAAGTGTTCCTGATGGGTCCAGAAGAACTTAAAAGGGAGCCTGCAATAATGGCTCCTGTGCTGTTTTTTTCCTGATTTTTCATTCATTATCTGGTCTTTCCCAAGTGGACAAATACTGTAATTCAGGAGATGGTTGGTCAGACATCTTACAATGGAAAGGACTGATAAATCTTGATTAAAGGATCACTGAATTCCAAAGAATGAGAACAGGGAAAAACAGGAAATAAGGTATTTGTCAGTAACTTCAAACCTGCTGTTTGAGGCTGCTTCTATCACAGAACCTTGTATAATGTGAGCCTTCAGACTCAGAGTTTTTTCTTCTGGTGGCATAGGGTAGATTGCCTGGAGGATCCCTATCTCCTGTCTGGAGCTGGCAGTGTGAATCAAGCAAGTCCTGCCTTGGAGGAATCCATTGGAAAAAAATACAGCTGAAGTTTAGAGAGAAAAAAAATGTCATTGTTTGAAACTTGCTAAATGCTGCTGTTAATCCTCCTTTATTTGTACTCCTCTTCCTTTCCTTTAACCTGACCTTTTCATCCCATTTTCTTTCTTTCTACTTATTAATATTTAGACCATCAATTTCTTTCTGCACGCATTTTCACCTTTGTCATATTCTATTATTCCCATTGTACATCCTCTTTCAATTCTACACTTCCTTAAGTGCTTTACTATACATGAAATATGACTCACTTCCACTTACAATTGGAATTGGGCTGTGTTATCTTTCTTGAGCCTATGTTTTCTTCAATGTTGTCTTTGGGATCTACTTTTAGGGAGACTTATTTTTAATTCAAAATCCTTTTTTTTTTTAAAAAAAAAAAAAGGGAATAGAAAAAAGGTAATAGAAGGTGAATAGTTTGGTGAACTGTATATATACATTGACTTGTTGCACCATTATTAGTTACTTGTTGCTTGAACTACCTACACGCACAAAAAGTGTCTGCTCTTCATTTCAATTTGATCAGATGAAAATAGAAATTCAGAATACAGACTCTGAAGATTCATTAAGAATGATATGTGGCTCAGAAACTGTAAATAAGTGATGAAGAAATAGTCAAGAAAGAAGCATATGTGGAAACTGAGTAATGTAATAAACCATGCCATTCTCAGTTGTTTTTGACTGATGTATTTAGCGTTGGTAAGGCAATTTTCTCTAACCGGAGGATTTCCTACTAAAGTAGGAAATACTGTGTGGAGGGGACACTGTAGTATGTTCTGCACTTACTTGAGCATTAGAATAATTTTTGCAGTATCCAATTAAAAAATTATGGGTACGTATGCACAGATCCCAATGTTCTTGGTAGCAATCGTAGTAGCCACAGTGGCGTCAATCAGCTGCATACTTCTTATCTGGTTTTGTGTGAAAGGAAGGGATTCCTTCCTCTTGCTGCAAAAATAACATTGTGAATATTATTTTATAACAGTCATGTACTGAGTCAGTTAACTCTTCAAAGGTCAGAGAATAATAGAATTTGGTGCAATTCTTCCTAATCATGTGGCAGATGTAATAATTGCAACTGAAATGGCTGTGGCTGTGCTGAATGACAATTATATTTCACCTGAGGTGACTGAGGCGTTTTGAGATCTACAGAGGAAACAGAAAGGGTTTTCTGAACCTGAGTTAATACTCCATTTGAATAATCTATTTGAAAAACAAACAAACAAAAAATCTTTCAGAAAACTGTAATTACAACAGAGAACCTGGCATGTCCATGGAAGATGCTCTGGCTGTATTCAGACACCTACCATATCACCTTCTTATTTCAAATGAATCTTAAACATAAATATTTCTTTGGTAAGTATCAGCATTGTACTCTGTTCATGAATTTCATGACTTTGTTTCAAAATCCCACAAGAAGCTCTTGCCAGCTATGATACAATCATGGTTTAGTATCTCCACTTTAATATTCCTCAATTTTTCCCTTGGTGATTTTTTTTTTATCCATGCTTGCATGCACTAGAGAATTTACCACTTGGAGTCCAAGAAGACAAGTGAGCATTTGATGACATTAAAAAAATACTTTCTTTTGATTTAACCAGAAAGGAAGAACCAGAAGTTTTTACTGAAAATTTGACCTGAGACCAGCATTGTCATGTATCTACAAAAGTTGCGTTTATGCTTATTTGCCCATGTCTCAGTCTGGCCACACATAGTTCTCAATTTGCACTGATTCAGCTGGATCCAGGGGTGTTTGTGTGATAAATTTCCTTCAGTTACTTAGAAATAAGAAGCAGCTTCCTTGCAGCAGAGACATCAATCTTTATTTGTCACCTTCATAAACTGATCACCATTGCTCCACTGATATGTTTTTAGTTTTTTTGTGCATACACAAGAAATGTCACAAATATTCATATTATTTACATTATTTCTGGCAATATAAACTTACTTTTTGGCCTTTCTTTATTCATAAACCAAACTTGAAGTTTTAACTGTTGGGGTGCTGAGATGCTGCAGCAATCTCTGGGGAGTCCATGAATGCAGAGAGTCCCATGTATTTTGGTGGGGGCAGAAAGTTTTGCCTTTTTCTAAAGGCTTTATTGTAAAACTGATTGCTTTGGAAGGAAAATGACTTAGTCAGATAGCTGTAAGTTCTCATTCAATATTGTTTTCCTGATTACAGAAAACCAAACCAAACCAAACCAAACAAATCACACAGAATGAGGCTGAGGAAAAGAGCAGAGACTGTGCGGGATATCAGTGGATAGAACTGCTTGATATTGCAGGTCTTTTTGTGAGGCAGCTTAGGCACAAACTGTGGATCTTACTGGTTTGTCTGAGATCTGATAGAATTGTATCACCTCCTGCTGTGACATCAGGGTGAGGGTTGGCTGTCTTTGTTCTACACCCCAACTACCAAAGCACGGTATTTTGGGTCTGTTAAACCAGAAGCCTTTTTACCAAGAGAGCAGAGTGAGACAAACAGGCTGGAGAGTGACAAGCACCAAAGTTTCCTCTTTCCACATAGTGTTCAGGATGTGACTGAGTAGACGGGAGAGATGGAACCCCCTGACTTGTTTTTGCTCAGTGTGTTTTTCAGAACTGGGGCAATGAGAAGAATCAGAAATACCCTGGTAGATACAGAAGTCCTAATTGATTATGAACAGAAGAAATTGTACTTTTGTCTCTCTTTCTTTCATGGATTGCCAAGGGCATGATCAGACAGAAGTAACCAGTCCTACGTGTCTGTACTTTGCAGATGATGATGTGGATCCGTTCACTGCCAGTTCCACTCTGACTTTGTTGTGGAGGTATAAACTCAACACAGCAGGGTCACCAGAACCTCTTGTTTCCAAATAACTCATTTTTTCCCATATTAGCTTTTCAGTTAACCATTTATTTAGCAGCCTGAGCTGGCCTTAATGCAACTGACATTCCCAGCTTAGTGTAATCTTGGTGGAAAATGATGCAACACAAAGTTGGACACTTTTTTTGCAAGGTTGGTCTTTTGACCGTAGTCAAAATTCCAATAAGAGTGTTGCTTCATTCCCACTAGGAGACGCCAGCCAGTTCCTGCATCATCACTGCATAATGAAATCACCAGTTTAATCCCAAACTGACTGCCAAAACCGTTATCTGTGCCCACCACACGCCTCTGTTTTCTCAGCTGCAAACTGTTGAGTTTGAAAAAATACCTTAAGCTGTTGTTCTTTGTTTTTGTTTTTGTGGTGTTTTTTGTTTGTTTGTTTGTTTTTGTTTGTTTGTTTTTTGTATAATTTTGTATATTTTTCTTTCTGTCTGAAAAAAATAAATAGTCACACTATTTTCAAGGAAGTAAAGAGTCTTTGAAGTGGAAATGGTGCATCTTGTCTAAAATTCCTGTACAGAAAGAATGAATTGCCAGGAATGGGAAATAGAGGGAACTACACCGTAAGATCACAGAAAATGACACATGATGAATATGCCAATACTTCATGTGTCCTTGGGGAAGAAAAACAAACAATCTTGCTTCACTGAGCTGATAACTGATTCTGTATTTATGGAATTACATTTTCCAAATGTGGAAATATGCTGTTTGAAAAGAAAGATCATACAGTATGTATAGATACAACTCATGATAAAACGAAATATTTTATTGCCTCTCTAGAATAGCTTGTCTTTACCTGGAACACCAGTTTTTTGTAATATGTCATGTAAAATATAGCTACACAGTTTAAAGAAATAAGGGTCTCCAGTGTGCAGTTGCTGTTCTGTACTCCTTTATCACTTCCAGCAGATAGTGCACTACACTGCACTATCATACAATCTCATGTCATCTGAATCAACTGTCAACCTTATGTTGGAGAGGTTCTGAATGTGTCAAATACCTGTAGTGTCTCAGCAGCCAGGCCCACTCTCACAGAAGGTAAAAGCACTTTGCTTTCTCTTTTGCAGGGGAGTAGAATGTGTAGTGGTGTCAGTTACCACTCACAAATAAATACCTGGTCTGTGCTTCTTTGGGATGGTAAGCAGCACTAAAATAGCTGTTGGCCATATTATTGAACTTTTTTTGTTCATCTGTGATCACCTCCTCTGGCCCCTCCCCAGCACTTTTGTAAAACCTTAACTCCCTTACCATCTTTGAAAAAACATATTGTTTCCATATTTCCATATTTTTGTGCCTAGAATACAGTCAACTTTTAGTTCTGCGTCAGTGGTAGGCAAGAGGTTTAGCATCTCATGACTTGGCAGAACCTGTGACAGAAAAGAGCAAAAAAAATTGGATGAATAGTTTATTGACTGAAGAAAGGCAATTTTGGGTGACTGAAATGACTTAAGAATTCCTGATGAGTTTGGTGGATAGTTTCAGATGGAATTTGAATAATGGAGGGAGAGTGTAAAGATTTTGAAATTAAATGTTATCTAGTTTACTTATTTCTTGTTTGTTTATTGTTTTCAAAGTTTTCCACCTTTTATTTCAAAATGGAAGGTGAGGAAGATGTTTCTGGAAAAAAAAATAGAATTGAACAAGATATTTTATTCAATTAAATGTATTCATTAATATTCATACAAGGCATTATATTCAATTATTCAATTAAACTCAATTAATAGAGTTGTTTTGTTAAAATAACTGGGAGAAGAGTGTTTCACATTCACTGAACACTGCCATTTTCTTTTCATTCATCCAACAAGCCAACCAAACTTCTGTGAGCGTCTCTGACCAAGTATTTTACTCTGACTAGTAGCTGGCTTCCTGAGTGGAACATCTGGGACTTGATTTTCCCATTTCACATATGTAAAAAGAAAAAGAAAACCCAATTGCTGACTACCCTCTGACTGACGCTCAGCCAGTCCCTGAGCAATGAGAGCCTTACAGACTCCTCCCTCAGCATTTATTTCTGAGCATAATATCATGAAGTACAGAATGTCCTTTTGACCAGCTTGGGTAGCTGTGCTGGTGTTATCCCCTCCTAACTTTTGTGCACTGCCAGAATCCTTACTGGCAGGGCAGTGTAAGAAGCTTAAAAGTCCTTGATTCAGTGTAAGCACTACTCAGTAATAATGAAAACATCAACGTTTTATCAATATTTTTCTCCATAGATCTGAAATATAACACCATATGAGCTACTGTGAAGAAAATTAACTCTATCATAGCCAGAGCCAGTACAGACACCTACACCTTCCACAGGGTTCATTCATCAGTGAACCTGTTTAAACCAGGCCCAGAGTACAAATGGTTATTTTCCATTTACCCAATAGTTAATGTTCTGATGGCTGAAACTTTCTCATTACGAAGTACATAAGGGAAAGAATGTGAATGCTGAAGTCTTGAAGATGAAAAAAAAAAAACAAAACAGTTACCACGAGTCTCAGTTTGACAGATGACAGCTTTTATTAACATTCTCTCCTCTTCCATTCCCCACACTGATCTTCTGGGGTCTCTGCAGTACTCCTTTCTGCAGTAAAACCTGTTGCTAATTAGTGTGTTGTAGTGGGTGTAAGCATCACAAAGATGGTCTCATTCTCTTCCTGCTACCGATCTGTTCTCACCTTCTGCCTTATTTTTGATGAAGTAGAAGAGGTCAAACAGCTTCTGCAGCTCATGAACTCATTCCCAAGCACAGGCAGAGCTCCAATTCCTAACTCAAGGTACTCTCTGGCTTAGAGCCAAAGACTGAACAAGACAGGAAAAATTGGCCTAGTTTCTATCATTCTCTGAACACACAGTTGTTCCACAGAGAAGGTAAATAAAGGAAGGCATATTATTTTGGCCTGGAGGACTTTTCCTGGATTTCCAGGCATGCTTGTTTATCACTGAATGTAGAAGAGGGAGGTCCCAGCAGCAAAACTGGTGTTCTGTCTTCTTACTGTCCTCCAGAATCCTATGCCTTTGAGTACAGGTCTGAAAGGCAGCCATGATGGGCAGCTGTCTTGCTTGAATTCTTCATGAAGGTTTTCTTACAGGGAGTTCTATCCCATTGATTTTAAAGTTGATAGACTCTTTTATCCCATGCTATTCACTAGCTAGAAATTCTTGCTGATCTCATCAGACAAGGTATTGCACAGTGACTATCACCCTTTAAATTCAAAGGGTGTAAAGGATAATGATCCAGAAAGCATTGCAATAACAGAATAGTACAAAATTCCTGAAAGTTTAGGACTGGAAAAGTAATTCACATTTTCTGAAATGAATTTTTGTTAGCATGTGACATATGATGATATTTCATGGTAGTGAAACGTTTGCTTGAAGAGAAAGATGCATAAAAACAGTGAAAGAAAAAGAAGATACAGACAACATGTTCTTCACTTAGAAACTTTTCTGCCTGTGAAATGTGGCAAAAACAGGGCTGGTGCTTCCAGCTTCAGCTATATTAAACTGATATGCTAGAAAGAGCTATCTATTTCTTTATCAATTCAAGTTTTGTGATAACGTAATTTCACAAAAGTTCTTTGATTCGAAAAACTAAAATGAAATTTAATGCAACATCAATTTCTAGTATTGGAAGGAATTTTTACTTAACTCTTTTTTCAGATTGTTTTTTTTTTTTTAATGTTACTTTCTTCACTTTCTACATTTTTAATCTGAAAACTTCTCCGACTCTTTTCCCAACAAATTCTTCTAATACATAGGAGAAATGTATTTCAAAATTGCAGATTTCCCAGTAGCAAAAAAAAATTTCTTATTTGAAAAATTGCACAATCATAGCATCATTTGAGTTGAAAGGGACATTAAAAGGCCACCTAGTCCAACCCCCTGCAATGAGCAGGGACACCTACAGCTACGTTAGGGTACTCAGAGCCCCATCCAGTCTGACCTTGGATGTCTCCACAGACAAGACATCCACCATCTCTCTGGGCAATCTGTGCCAGTGCTTCACCACCCATATTGTATCCAAACTGAATGCCCCCTCTTTTAGTTTGAAACCATTTCTCCTTGTCCTGTCACAATATATCCTGCTGAAGAGTCTGTTCCCTTCTTTCTTACAGCCGTTCTTTAGATACTAAAAGTCCGCTATCAAGTATCTCCAGAGCCTTCTCCTCTCCAGGCTGAACAGCCCCAACTCTCTCAGCCTGTCCTCGTAGAAGAGGTATTCCATCCCTTGGATCATTTTTGTGCTCCTCCTTTGGACATGCTCCAACAGGTCCATGTCTCTCCTGCACTGTGGACTCCACATCAGGATGCAGTACTCTAGGTGATATCTCACCAGCACAGGGTAGAAGGGCAGGATCACCTCCCTCACCCTTCTGGCCACATGTCTTTTGATGCAGCCCAGGATATGGTTGGCTTTCTCATCTGTGAGAGCACACTGCTGGCTCATGTCCAGCTTCCCACTCACCAGTACTCAGATCTTTTTTTGGCAGGGCTATGCTCAATTGTTTCATCCCCCAATTTGTATTGGTAATGAGAATTGCCTCAACCAAGGTGCAAGACCTTGTACTTGGCTTTGTTGAACCTCATGAGGTTCACCTGGGCCCACTGCTGAAACCTGTCTAGGTCCATTTGGGTGGCATCCTATCCCTCTGATGTGTTGACTACACCCCACAGCTTGGTGTTACCCACAAACTTGCTGAGGGTGTGCTCGATCCCACTGTTGATGTCATTGCCTTGTACAAAATACAGGGCTTGGTCTTCATATCACATCTCAAAGATTCTTTTTGTCAGATCCTATCAAACAAAATGAGTGAATGTGTGATTCTTTTCACATTCTGAACACTTTACATTGATTATTGAATTTATTTTCTCAGTGTAGAACAGTGGGAGAGAATGGAAGTGTCTTTATTCCTGTTTCACACCTGTTAGACTGGATCAGAGAGATAAAGCAGTTGTATCTAGAGGCTTCTGCTGCAGCAGAAATAGAGCTCACATTTCGGTTGACTCACAAATGTCAACAAATGACAGCTGCCGAATTGCAGGACTCATGACCATGTTTTCCCTCAGCTTCTTTCCACAGAAGAGTGCTTCATTCTGTTTTTGACACATGGCTATATTTGGAAAGTATAGAGAAGCCATGAGAGATTCACAGTGTTACAATTAAAGGTCCTGGAAGAGTGGAAGATTTAATCTTTTCAAGACTTTCATGAACAATGTAATCCTTTGGCTTTTGTTTCCAGGAACTTCAGTGAGGTCATTGGTGATGCAGCAGTGCTTTACAGAGCACCAACTGTTCTTTTATTTACACAGTGGACATGGCAGAATAAGAAATGGGGAAAAATGGGAAGGGAGTCTCTTTGTCACATTTACTGTGCTCAGTCTTATCAAGCTTGACTCACGATGCAGACAGATTCACTCTGAAAAATATCCTCAACATCTGACTTTAAAGTATTTAGAGCAACTGAAAAATTGGAATAATTCATGTTTTTATTAGTAGGAACCACTAAATATCCCTAACTAACCACATCTTCCTCAAAATAAATAAATAAATAAATAAATAAAATAAACAGAGCAGCTATTTAAAGAAAGAAAAGGGCAAGGAAGTCTTAATATGCTTTATAAACGTGACAGTGCTGAATGGCACCAATTTTCCAAACAACTGTTTATCAAACTACTGCAAAGTAAATGGAGCCAGTGTACTATCAGGGTTACATCAAGATACAACCTTACAGAAGTGATTCAAGGTTTTTCTTACCATTGTAGTTCTGTATCAAGCAGATAGTTAAGGAAGCTGGAGATTCAGTATTGTTCAATGAGGTCCTTACTGAAGCACATGATGTTAGCTTTTTGGTTGGATATATCAAGCTAGATTGTAATCTGGGAAAAATTATAGCTGCTAGCAGTGCGCTAACTCTCTTTGGACTTGTTGGAAGAACCTGTCAAAGCAATGAAAGTGCCAGTGATATCACAAAGCACTTGACTGTGCAGACCCCAGCTTCTACGAGTGTGTCACTCAGCAGTATTTTTTAACTGAAAATTAGATGTGAAAAGTTCTTTCTACAGTGCAAAGGAGAAATAAGCATCTAGGAGTGAGATACAGTGCAGAGCCTGCTGAGTAGAGTTTCCTGTGGAGATAAGTGGGAAATGCTGAGAAGTTCCCAGAAAAGGGCATTTCATTCACACGTGAGAAGCTGCAGTGAGAAGCAGCAGCATCTGGTAGGCAATTGGTTATAGCATTCACCTGGAGTGTGCAGATCAAATTCACAACCTTTTGGTGCTCATATCCCAGAGGAAATTGTGCAGCCACCATAAAATTCTCTATGATAGGGCCCTCTCAGTTCCTGCATGTGTTTGGGACAGAGATAGAGGATGATTTAATGTTCCAGAGGTTAAGATTTACATCTCAGAAGAGAACGCTCTGTTTCCAGTTCCTAAACTTATGTATTTCCATGTGTTTTCATACAAAGTGTAGCAGTTGCAGCAGGGGTGGCTGGTTGAAGCCCACTTCAAAGGTAAGTGGTCTGGTGGCTGTGGCCCTTTCCAGATGGGAGGAAGATAGGTGACATTCATCTAGAGCAGAGAGAGACCCAGATTTTTTACTTTGTTCATGTTCTAGATACCAAAGTGTTCATTCTAAATCTGGTCACCCACTTTAATTCTTCCCTGGAAATGTACACCAGAGGAAGACTTCCTTAATGTGAAAGATCCACAGTTTTCCAGGCACAGGAATGGCTAGAAATAAGCCTTGCTTCAGAGTGCTGCATAGACTTCTAGGCTTTTAGCAGCAGAATTTTGGACATATCAAGGACATACAAATAAAATCATAAAAAAATAATTTGAATTGAAGGAGTTAGATTTCACTTATTATAGAATTTACATATTTCCGTTTTTATAGCGTTGTTGAAAATAATTTCATTGTTTGCTTGCTTAAAGCTGTTCTGTGGTGCAGCAATGACTAAACAGTAAAACAAGCTACATACCTGCCAAGTATATCGTGATCCCAGACCAGCAGCCTGGAGTTAAAATAATCCATCTAGCTCAGCAATGTGGATGCCATTTATGGCAGTGCTGTCAGTGGCTGGAAGTCTAACTCACGGTTCCCTTTTTTATTTTGCCATCACTGCTATGAACCCACCAGGACAGGATTTGCAGTTACAAATGCTGATTCTCATGGTTTCAGCTCCCTGCATTGTGCTGTCTCTGGCATCACAGTCCAGCTGTTTATGCATGTCTATTATGTCTCCTCAAGGCATTTGTAAAGGAAAACAAGCTTCCCCTTCAAGGAAGGTAACAAACATCATAAACTCAGCTGCATTTTACAGAAATTACAGTGAGTTGATTCCTACTGAGCTTCAGCCTGTGGCACAGAATGTCTTGGATATTGCAGAGTTTTCATTGGGTTTCACAGCTGCTCAGTCAAGAAGTAACTTGTAAGATTTTTCTATGCTTGTGAGAGAGAACTGCATGCCTGCGGTGAATCTAATTGAAAGGCACAGATCCATAGTATCACCTTCGCCTGCTAAATGCTCCTCTTTAACTCAGCCTGGGCATGTGATCCTATGAACCTTGCAGTGGGCACCAACTACAGTGCAGAGATGGACTATAGTCTGGCAGCAGTGTGTGCTTCCCTAAAGCAGGCTGAATAGCAATTCTTGACTCCTATGAAACATCCTGTTCAGTGTTCAGGATCTGCAAAATGGAGCTGTGTATCTTTCCTGCAAGGTTTCGAATGTTACTTTCTCCTCTCATATTGCTTGCTGGAGCACATAGTGCAGTATATTTCATTACGCATTAACAAAAAGTGTTCTACAGTCTTTAAAAATACAGTGCCATTCCAGCACATGGTGATCATGAGCAAAAATCTGCAGAGATAGAGGTACTTCTCTTCATCATTAAATGGTAGCCATGAGCATGAAAGCAAGATCATTTTTAGTAGAGTGTGCAAAACATCTTAGGGTGAGAGGAGAGTCTCCTCTGGTGGAGACTGTGTCTACTATATATTGGACTAGAAGATTCAGAACACACTGTTCTCTTCTGTCATGTCTGAGTCCTGTGTATGTTGACAGCATTGAACTGTTTGCTCCGCAGAGTACTACACTGACATCATATACCTGTTTATTATAGTTTTTCAGAGTTTGGTGCTGTCCATCTTTCTTATCTTAATTCAGTAGTGTGATGATGCCTTTTGAGATGCTATTGGGTATGTGAACCATCTTCAGAGAGCCAGCTTGTTTGATAACAGAGATCTGTGCTCTGCTGGATTAGGAAATGATAGCTAAGTTCCTGGTGGAAGTATGTGATGCTTTTATGTAGACAGCTGTGTAAAGCCCCACACATCTATGCTGAGATCATGAGGTTCTAAGCTCGTACATACCAACCTGAAGACAGAAAATGCTAGTAGGTGTTAGTCATCTCATCCTGAAGTACACATCTAAAACAGCTCAGATGTACTGCATCCTAGAAATGCCTACTACTCTTCATTCCTTGATTTATTTATATCAAAGGAGTTTAGGTATCTAGCTCACATGTACTTTGCAAACACAAAAGTCAGATAATTATAATTCCACCCTGGATAGAGTACCTGATAAGCAGAAGCGATATCCTGCTGTTTCCTAATCATAAGATCTTTGCTTAAAAACTGTAAGACTACAAAGAAAGACAGAGAGCAAACGTAGCTGTGGAGGCCGACATACCTTTGATATGGATAGTGTGCAGCTCATTAATTGGTTGATACTTGGCCTGCTGTGAGTAATGTGATAAAAAATCTTGTGGCGTTACAATGCTTAATACATCTGATTTTATTGTGGACAACTCAAATCAGAATTGGCTTGTACTATAACAAAGACATATAGTACTTAGATATTTCTACTCTAGATAATGTCTGTGAAGCTTTATTTTTACTTATAGAGTTATTGGATAAAGATCAAGTGATTGTGACTGAATATTTAATAGCACATATATCAATGAAGTTAGATCAATTGTTAAGATACAGTACACAGAGTTTACTTTCAGGTTATTGATAGCAAATGCAGCTAATTAATATGATGATGGATATAATATTGTTCCATGAAAGAGGGAAAAAAAAAGGCAATAAATCTAACTGTTCTAGGGTAGTTTTTCAATAGATTTTATATTCATATTCTTTCTGATAAACTGGGGTTTGGGGCATATAAGAGGAGCTGTGATTGTTAGACAAACTCTGATTCTCTTGTGCAAGGCAGTTGCTCATAATTTGTGTATTGTTTGTACATGTGGCCACACATAAGGGAACAAACCAAAACGAGCAAAAGAAACCAAAACAAAAAGCCCCACATCATTAAACAATTGAATCTCATGACATGCAGAAATGTGCTTACTTTTTCACATCAGTTTATGAAGAAGTTTGGAATGAAAAATATGCTGTGTTCTTCTCCTTTCTAGGTCTCCTATGTAAAAGCTATTGACATCTGGATGGCCGTGTGCCTTCTCTTTGTCTTTGCTGCATTACTGGAATATGCAGCAGTCAACTTTGTTTCACGGCAGCACAAGGAGTTTCTGAGGCTTCGAAGAAGACAAAGAAGACAAAACAAGGTATAGTTGCCCTTTACTCCAGGTGCCCAACTTTACCCTGACAGCATATTTGACGTATAGGTTGATTTCTCACCTCAGTTCTTGCCCTCGATGGACAGTGTCGTTACAATGTTGATTTTTTGTGATTTATTCTTTGAGAAGGTGTTGAAAATTATCTGCTGGCTTTATTTACAGTTCATAAATATATCAATAAATGTCAATAGACTGGTCACTGATTCCAAAAATTTTATTCTCTTCTTAAAATTGATGAGGCAGCTGTACCTTTACCCATACACTTATTAGCTATTTAGGCTAGACTGACCTCAGATTTTCTTCTAATCCCCAAATACTGTTATATGGCGCCAACTAACAGATAAGGAACAACAGGACACAATGATACAGACAGCATACTAGCATTATTATTTCTCAGAATTCATCCAGAAATGCTAACATAAACATATGCTTAAGACCTGTCTTTTCTAGTGTCTTTTCTTGCTAAAATTGGAGATTCTCTAACATAGTCCCCTGTAGGTGTAATCAGCAGTTCTGCCCTCACTTCTAAACCAGCACTGGGCAGTGTATTTCCCTGCTGAAATCAGCAAACCTAACCACTGGGAAAAAAGAAAAGGATTAGGGCAACTTCACACGTTGTTACTGGTACTAACTTCAGTTTTTTAACAAAAGAATGTTTTGTGAGGATTATGATTTTATAATTTTATACCAACCAAAATGTAAAAGTGAGGCTTGTTTTTAATGTCGATATCAGTCTGGAAATATTTTTAAGAAGTCTGTCAATGTTTCCTGATTTCTTATTTGTTAAAAGAAAAGGCAAGAATAGATATCAAACTGAATTGGCTGAAAAAAGCTGAGGGAGTTGGGCTTGTTCAGCCTGGAGAAGAGAAGGCTGCGGGGTGACCTCATTGCAGCCTATCAATACCTGAAGGGAACCTACACCCACGAGGGGAGTAAACTCTTCAAAAGGGCTGACAACAGCAGGACTAGGGGAAATGGATCGAAGTTGAAGGAGGGAAGATTTAGGTTGGATGTTAGGGGGAAGTTCTTTACAAGGAGAGTGGTTAGGCCCTGGAACGGGCTGCCCAGGGAGGTTGTGGATGCCCCGTCCTTGGATGTGTTTAAGGCCAGGTTGGACAGGGTCCTGGGCAACCTGATCTGAATGTGTGTGTTTGGTGGCCCTGCTAGGCAGGGGGGTTGGAACTACATGATCCTTGAGGTCCCTTCCAACCCGGGTGATTCTGTGTGATTCTGTGATTTTAGTCAATTTATGATGAATTCCCACAGCTATAGCATCCTTCCTGTATTTGTTTCACTGGAACTCATCATCAGCAGAAACATTTAGGTTTGTATCTCCGCAGAAACAATTGCTAGGCAAAGTAAATATTCACTTGAGTCACATGTGAGTTTCAAGTTGCTAATAATGGTTTCCTTACTTTAGCAATAACAAGAATGGCATAGGGCATTTGTGTTTTGACAGGTCTGTCTAGTAATTATTCTGTAGCTAATGGAATATTTGATGGATGCTCTGGGAAGCAATCCAGTACTGTCCTCAGATTTAATGCTGTTGTCAGATGAATTGAGATTCTCATTCAGATTCTGAGAGGGAATAGAAATGCTTGCCTGTCTGTAGGCACACATGGCAGATACACTGCCACTAGAAACCTTTGTTTCCAGTAATGATGCAACAGCAGAAGATGATGTATGGAGTCTGTAATTTCAGTTTTGGGTATGATGTCTTCTTCAGAAGTGAACTAGTTGCCAAGACGCCACTACTGGTAAGTAATAGTATGGCAACAATGTCACTTGAAAATTATGAGATTTTGATTATGGTTTGGTTTTGGTTAGTCATTCACCTACCGTCAGAATGATTATTTTGGTGACTATTAAGGGCAAGATACTTGAAACCTGATCATCTGAAGAGACCACTCAAGCAAGTCAGTTGATTCTACACAAAATGGACAATTCCCCAATTAAGCACTGGATAACACTTTTGGTGTAAGATACACTTATCCATTTGCACAGGGTTTCTATTATTTTTCTACGAATCTGGTTGCACAAATTTCGAAATAGGGAATGATGATACTGAGACCAGCACTTTTTAAAGCATTTTCTGCATCTCTTTACATGAGTTTGTATTTCACGATTTTCTCTGTTTTGCCTTGAAAGTGGTTCACATTGTTTTGCATGATGGTCTTCTCTAACTGAGCCAATTCTTCTCTTTGCGTGTTATGTATGTGTTGTTGTGTTGCCATTGTGCTGTTCTTATTCTTGCTGCTGCTATGTATGCTGACACTCTGGGGACAGGCACAGACTATGACTTTTGGGAATGAAAGCGTCGATTCCGTGAGGCGCATGAATGGCTTGCAAAGAAAAGAGTCATCAGCTTACGGGACAGTGAATCAGATCGGCAATTCAAGTTTGAGGGTAAAACTGTAGTAAGAAAGAGAAAGCAAGAGAGAGCTTTAGTATGTGCAATGATGTCATAAATCAGCAGAATGGATGATTTTCATGACATCGCCAGTAGCCTCTTGCACTCTCTTTTCTAAATATCCCACACTATATATGGAGTACTGTCCCCAGCATGAACAGCAATTTCATGTTGCATGTTATTGTGGCCCGTCCTTATGATTGCTATTTTCCATGGTTGGATTGTGCTGTTTCTTCTCCAAACCTAAGGAAAGTGTATGTGTATTCTGTACCCTGGCCCTGTATATATGGGGAGGATGGGAGTTAGGGGACCAAGTGTGGTGCAGGAGCATAGGAAGTGCTTTGACATAGAAAATACCACACTGTGTCATCTTTCAGATGACTGCATTCCAACCAAACTAGGTACATATAATGAAATGCATTTTACTGGTATGGTATTTATTTCTCAACTGTCAACCTGTGGTGTACCTTCTTGTCACGTCCTAAACATTGTCTAGTGGAGTATGAAGAAAAAAAAATGTATTTCACTGTTTTTTTCCAACTTGTTTTGAGAAGAGCCGTGGGGCTGAAATTCTGTACACAGTGTGATGTGTAGTAGATCTGAAGCAATATGATAGCCACTGATAGATCCAGATTACGGGTGAGTTGTGGAAGTAATAAAATCAGTGATGGAGAGAGAAACAAGCTTAGTGTTCTGCTCATTGCTTGCTACTGGTGGCAGAGAAATGAAATCCATTCGTTCAAATAAAAAAGGACTAGAATTTAAATTTTTCAGGACCTGGTTTTCCAAAACTAAAAAATCATTGCCCAAATAGCTTTTGAGCTGTAATAGGCCTCTTACTTTGATCAAGGTTTGTAAAGTTATGTGATTATAAGATGTAGATTATTTTAGTGGATTTTCTTCACTGCTAGGGGAATTACTGGCTTTCAAAATCAAAGCAATAACACAGATCCTGTTACACTGCAAAACTATGTTAGAGGGCTTGCAACGCGATAAATCATTCACTTAAAGAGCAACAATAGCAAACAGCAGAAGAGAGTCTTCATTTCTGCATTCTTTCTACTGTAGAAATAATCACATTTACCCATAGGCAAAAATGAACATAAGCACGAAAGTTTTAGGGATAAAACCGATATTACTATGCTGCGACTGGGAAGCTGATGTCATAACTCAAAAAAAAAACCAGTACAAACAAAGACTTGCTATTGTCTGTCTGATCAGTCACATAGTGGTACTAGTCCAGCTAGGTTCATTTAAAACCCAGCTACTCTCTGACTGCAGAAAACTGGCGGAAATATCACTTCTACTTCTTAATATCGTGTATTACACACACATCCAGCACTACACAAAGAGGGACCACATCTCTGTACTATTTTTGCTGCAAAATCCTGAGATCTGAAGATGTTCTGGAGTTGATTTCCCCTAGAGAACTCCCACCACGAAAGTGATTTGCTCTAGTAAGGTGGAGATTCCTGGAGCAGTGTTGTCATAGATGAAGCTTGGTACTTTTCTGCTCAAGAGAAGGACATTTATCTGCAGAAAGGAATACATCCTGTGGTCCCACAAGACACCTCCCAAGCAGGGTTTGTGGCTCCCTGAGTTATTGCTTACTAAGCTAAGGGCTTATGGAGAATGCAAACCTAAAAGTCACAAAAAAGTTAAATGACTGGCACAGTCAAGAAGACACAGAAGAAAAGGGAGGTGGTTTAGTACTTACACTGCATTATTCAGAGCTAGTTTGAAGAAATAGACACCAAGACATGCCAGGTCAAGATTCCTGAATTAAGCAGATTGATCCTCAAAACTGTTCTCAGTTTTGTAAGCCTTCATCCCCGCTTTCATTATTGTTACTGCTGTGTTGTGTTCCTCATAGTGGTGTGACTTCCTCAGCATTGTATGAAAGCACGAGAAATCTGAGACTATCAGAAGTCAGGAAGGTTAATGCTTCTCCAGGAAAGTTTAGGTTGTACTGCTGACTGTCCAAAACTTGTAATTACAGCTGAACAATTGACCCATCCCTGTGTTAGAAACAACTGAACTGTTGTCCAGTTCAGGATTTGTTGCCACTTTCCATAAGGAATGAAACTCTGTATCCTCAGCCCTTCAGCCTATCTGCATTCTCCACACCGTTTCTGCTGGAGGAAATATTCAGTGCTCATCCTAAAGACCTGTGTAGTCTTCCTGCTCACAATGAAATGCACTCAACAGTAGCCATATGTCACTGCTGAAATAAATGGTTGTTTATTTGCTGTACGATATGATATTACTTTTTGTGTAGGGAGAGTGCAGCCTGCAAAAGCCATGACCCTGGTGGAATGGAGGATGTATGGAGGATGTAATACAGTTGTATGGAGGATGTAATATATCTGTATTGTAATACAGATGTATTACATACGTAATACAGATGTATGGAGGATGTAATACAGTTGCACTATATTGAAGTCTAACTTTGCTTAGTGCCAGATCATCTGAAGAAAAACAACTTCTTTTTAAAATATTATTTGTAATAATCACAGAAGATTTGGTTATTTTTCAAAATGATGGGTTTCTAGTGAAGCAGAGCTCTATTTACACAGCCTCTATCATCTCTTTTGGAAAACAGTAATTATTATGTTACATGATCAGTAGTCAAAATGAGTCACAGTCCACGAGTATTTATACCAGTGTCTCAAATATGACTTCCTGAATTACACTATGACCAAGAGTGGGGGTTAAGTTTGGGAATGTTAGTGTTAAAAGCAATACTTGGCAGCTTGAACAAAAAAATTGTGCAGCTGGAGGCTGTGACAGAATTTAATCTCATGTGTAGGGAACATGGAGCAATACAAATAACAGTGCTGCAACCAGGGGGGCTCAGATGCATGCAGATTAGCAGAGGGAGGCACAAATGGTGTTTTCAAATGACAGAGCTGGGACTGAGACTTAGTGATTACAATGGCAAAAGATAACTCTGCTAAGCGAAGGAGGAGGTACCTGGCCAAATGGTCAAGAGAACTGCTGATCTCTGGACAGAGCCTGCCCATGGGCAGGCAGGTAGCCACCAAAAAAATGCTGCCACATCTAGGTGATGAAATATTTCCATCTTTGAAAGGGAGAAGAAATACATATTGAACAACTGTGATTTTCAAAGGCTGTCATTTTAATCACACCGAAATCCCACGGTCAGAAACCCAGACTATTTTTTATTTTCCAGACCTGTCAGCTAAAAAAATCACAGCCTGCCTTTGCCTTTAAAACACTTGGTACTACTGTCCCCAATGGAAATTTTTGTCCGCTAGCATCTGTGTGTACAGCACTCGGTGGGATAACGTGCAGGGTGTGCGTTATGTAAGATGCCGCATCATGTGAATAATGGAAGTGCTCAAGGAAAGCCCTTCTTGCTGAGCTATTTTTGGTGCACACAGAGCAAGCTCTAACACACAAGCTTCATTGTGAAAAATAGGAATCCAAGCCTGAATGGCTTCCACTCTCTCTGACATCTTGCTTACTTAGCGGATTAAAGAGCAGGTAGTTTTTGCTGTAGATAAACACCCTCAAGATATTGCAGTTACTTTCCTTTCTCCAGGGCAATTACACTAGCACTTTCATGTAAATGCATAGAAAAAAAATCCAGCAGAAGGTAAAGAAACCAAAATGATAATTTAGCTTGAAGAAGTAGTCTGTACAACTGCACAGAACCAGTTAAATAATAGGCACAATACATTTCAACGTGTTGCTGTGTCACCTTGCAGCTTCATCTGAATGTCCTTGTTTGCCTTTGTACTGTGAGCATGAATAGGCTAGTAATGACCCTAGTTAACATAGGTCTAAGTATCTTCATTATTTATTGAATGGAATTGCCGTAGGGATTTCAAGTATTTAAACAAAAGCATCATTTTGAACTAGAAGAACACCTTGATAGAAATCTTTAGACTAGCTCTGGGCACGAGCCAAGACTCACAGTGAGTCCTAAAATGAAGAGTAATCTGTAGGGAAAGAAGGTGTTCAGCCTTGGGGGTGGAATCCGCTGTGTAATCAGCAGAACAGACTAAGCTTACTGGAAATGGAGATTTTCCAGTTAAAAACAAATGCAGACAAAGAGGCAAAGTGGAATAGAGAACTAGTTTGTTTGTTTGATTGTAAGGGAATGTTTATAAGTTTGTGAAGTTTATAAGTTTGTGAAAAGTGGAATTCAAGTTTCTCTTGTGTAGGAGGAGGGAAGCTAGGAAAACTCACAAAGAACAAGTATTTGTGATTAATGGTAATATAGCTTCAGATGATATATGATGATGAACTGTGTTTTGTTGTTTGTTTTGTTTTCTTTTCACTTGAAACTAAGACATAGAGGAAAAAAAGGACAGCCATACTTTCAAGGAGAGAACTCAGAGACCCTATTAGGTCTCAGATATTGGGTGCATTAAACATTCTATAATTAAAGGCAGACTATAAGTAGTGGGCACCAGATAAGTGGAGAACCAATGGGAAGTTGGTAAGATTGCAAAATGATGAATCTTAGTATCTACTGAAATGATCAGAACGGGGCAACACAGAGTATCTTTTGGAAGAAAGGGAAAGATAATCGTACTGGAGGGACCAGGTGCTGCTCCAAAAAACAGCAGCCAGGACATTATGCACCATAAAGACTCACGCTGACCAGTCTGAAAGTACATGATTCCTTAATATTAGGATATGAATAGGACGTAAGGGTCAGAGAACTAAGTTTAACGGAGCTGCAGAATAATAGTCTCAAGATTTCAGATTTGGAACTATGAAATAGCTGTATGCTGTGCCACCTGGGACTGATAAGACTAGAGAAGCCTGAAGGTGTACCTGATAGAGTTTTATTGTTTGCTCAGTAGTGTTACTCTTGCTTTAGAAGCTCCAAGTCCTCTCTTGTACCTACTCAGCATGCAGTGGCTGAAAAGATCAGGTTGGAACTGACAAGCCTTGGGGACTGAAGTTTGCAATTCACTGGAGTGAGTTTGTCCTGATAGTTACTCAAAAACAGCAGGAAATATGCCAGAAATGAACTCTGCAGTTTTCCAGCTCATGAAAGGTACTCCCTGGCTGGGTGCAAATGTCTCATTTTTTATTATACCTAGGGGAGAGTGCAAACCGAAAATAGGGCAGAGGAAGCTAAAAAAAGAGACAGGAATGAGTGTTCTTATTTTTGATGCTTTAAAGCAACAAGATGTGTTTTTTTTCAAAAGCTACCTGACGTAAGCACAAACTTCTGTTTTCTGGATTATTATAGATACAGTGATTCTTTCATTGAATATGTTCTGGGCTACCTTATTTCATGAAAAATTCTGTGAAAAAAATGTTGAAAAAACATTGGATGATCAAAACTGAAAAAGACTGAAGGAGTATACTTAAATTGTCCCTTCTGAGACTCCATAGAGCAATAAAAAAACATCATAGTCCCAAGGTTTTGGTCATGAAAAGAGGTTTGCCAACAGGGGGTCAAATTTTGTCCCATGTTGGCTACTTTGTTCATCCCACACGGGTAGCTTATATTTAGTCTTTTCCTGCCCAGAATCCAGACCAAACAAGGCTCTAACCTCAGGATTTCTCACTGAAGGTATGGTTAGTTTTCTTTCCAAGGGGAAGGTAAAGATATCAGGGAGGGGAACAACTTCTGATCCCTTGCTGATCACAATACTTTATATCAGTTCTGAATTCCATCCTAAGTTTTAAATTCAGCAGAAAAGAATTTCAACATGAATAAATACAGATTAGTGTTTCTGCAAGAGAATGAAAGGGTCATACTTTTACAGCCAAACACAATATTGGCTAAGAATATCAACACTGCTGTATCAGTGTATTTCCAATCTAACTTGTAACCGTGCTTGCTCTGTGCATCTCCAGAGCATAACACACCAGTTGCATCAAATTACATGGTAAATTGGTGAGATGGGCAAGTGTTCAGTAGGATCCACGAAACGCGTATTTACATTTGACCCAATTAATCCTGTTCTCCACTGGGGATAGAAGCTGCTATTTGAATGTAATTAATTGTGAAGCATTCTGTAATGATGTTGTCCAAATGACATTGTGCAAAACCAAATTGTATTAAATAGACTGTTGAAACCTCATGCTGTTTCAAGGTCTGAAAATCTTAATGGGTTCCAGTAAAATCCAGTTTTTATAGTACTTTTAGAAAAGTGGTGTTGAAGTACATTATTTATCTCTTTCTCTCTCACACACTTTTTTTTTTTTTTTTTCTTTTTAAACTAGACTGTAATTCCTTTTTGAAGGTAATAATCATTACTTATAGCAAACTGATTGCTCAGGGACAGTTACTGGCATTTTTAGTTTGATGTAATGATCAGAGATATTAATTTCATTTGACCCACTGCTAGAGAAAAATTATGTTTAGCGTAAACATGGTGATCTGTATTTGGGTACTTCTCACAAATGGCTTTTTGTTGTTGTTTGTTCTTTATCGTCTTTTCAGTAACACTAATCTCTCATCTTGCAGAAAAGAAGTAACTGTCCAACTAGGAGAGGGTGGTAGGAAATGAAACTTTCTTTGCTACTGCTCAAGGAAGGGTCTAGGAAGAGATACAGTGGAAGGTACAAATAGTCTGAGTGCTTGCTGTCTGCCCAAAATCCTCATCCGTTTTAAACCAGAAGCATTTGAAAACTCCTTGCCAAGTCCTGCCAAAGATCACTAAGAATTTACCCATTCATTCTCTGCTACTGGGATGTTCTCATGACATTTCAGAGATGGCACAGCCCTCGTTCTGCCCACCCAACACTTCTTTACTTTCAAGATTAATGCCAAGAAAGACTGCCGGTGTTCTTGGTGTTCTTATTGTTAAGCTTGGTTTTCCAGTGTTTGGGTTTGTTTGTCTGGCATACTGAATGCCAGAATGTTTTTAGCTCTTAGATTAACAGATTGGAAAGGTCAGGAAAGGCTGCTGTGATTACCTAAACATGTGGACCCACAGAAGTCCAGAATTGTAGCTTTGAATTTCTGCATCAAGCCTGGAACTTTCATTTGAGGGGTTGCATAGCTCTTTGAATCATTAAACTTCTATCCTGTATGTATAATTTTGAAAACACACAAACACTGTGTCTGCATTTGTACGTACACACATACAATTCACTTGCTTAAATGTAGCTATTCTGCCACTGTGCCAAGGTTTTAAATTCTCTATGATATCATCACACAAATCCAAGGAGGCGGGAAGTCTTTGATTTCACCTCACTCTCTTCACCTTGCTGTCTGTAAAGTTTTCTGAAGTGATTCTTTCTGCTAGTCACATGGAAGTTCTCTGCCTACAACTGGCTTGTTTGTTTTCTGTTCAGCCTTCCCAGGCTGGCTGGTTACAGAGACTTGCCTTTGGGTGCTCTGTAATCTTCATCTGTCAAATGAATAGCTAATTAAGAGTGGAGATCACAAACTGTGTTCATTAGGGATTATCTGAGTTGCACAACTGTGAGCTCTTAAACTTCATTCAGGAAAGCAAGTTGTGTGTTTTCTCTTCAGCCTCACATCAGTAGCTGCATTGAGGTAGCCCTGACACTCTCTAGCACAAACTCTCCAAGACCTACATTTAGCTACCTTCTGTTAAATTACGCTAGCTTTCTTTATCACAGGCAAAAGCTGTACAGTAGATATGACTGAAAAAACTAAAGTATGGCCTCATTCATGGTCTTCAGGTCCAATACTACTGAGGTCTAATACTATTTTTTTAACTGTTATGTACCTAATTACAATAATTAGGTTGTAAATGTGTGCTACCATGTGTTTAATTGCATATGCAATGAAGGTGCTAACAATGAATAAGTATTCCACACAAACTGCATCAGTATTTTCTGTAGCCCTCCTGAGGCTTTCACAGAATAAAATTGCCTTTCTTCAAGTTTTGCAAGTTCTTGTCCTATCTTTTACAGAGAGACAGCGGCAAATTAGGCAGCTATTCAACTGCTGCTTTTTTATTAGACCATAAAGTCCGATAATACTCTAGCAGACAGGTCCTTCCACAGGCATTTGTATATGTAAGTGCTTGTGTCTAAAGGGAAAAAGCAGAGGTGGCATGAGATACTTTAGATATTATTCTCCCTTTCATTGTAATTCCTGCACAGGTCACTGGATCTCATTTGTGCCTGTCTACCTTGTAATTGCCAGTTTTCCCCAGGCTCTCATATGCTGGTGTGTCCTGTCATGCCTGGGCTTCAGGTTGCCTGAGTTTATTCATTTTAGTTCTATCTCTAAGCCTATTAACATGCGTCTCACTCTATCCAGGGAGCCTCACCAGCATTACTAGGAATGATTTCCCATGCAAAACTAACATGTATTTGTTGATTCTTATTTTTTTTTTCTGTTACTTACTTTCTTCAAAAGTATCATAGCTTACGGATTGCTTTTGTTTGTTTGTTTTGTTTCTTCTCAGCCCTGGCTTACCAAAGTTATCTTAGTTGCTCACCCAACCCAGTTTTCAAATCTGCTTTTCAGCTTTTCAGCCTAGTCAATGTGTACTTCATTGTAGCACTTGTTTTCAGCTTACCCTATCAACTTGGCAATAGTCAAGCCTCTTACCATGCTATAAAAAAATCTGTTTTCTGAGTAAGGGTAGAAATAATAGATTTTTATAACAGATGAGGGAGCTATTTAGCAAACAGCTGCTTCTCTTCACTGTGGCAAGATCCACAAGATAACCACAGAAAGGCATCTTATGTTAGGACATGCTCTGTCTAATGCAGGATGCTTTCTGTGATTGCTGCTGAAGGAGGAGGCCCTGAGGTCAATGTGGAAGGAGGACATGTCCTCAGTACTTCTTCTCGGGCCCTAGGACTTTGCAACTCAAAGTCTTTCTAAGCCAGAGGAGGTATTTTTGTGATGAGTAGCCTTCACTATTTATGGATAGAGCAATCAGTTCAATTGTGATGATTTATGAATTATTAAAACACTTTTCATAAACTTGCTATGAGTTGTTAGTATTACCTCCTCAGCTTTTGTGCAACTAGAAGTACGTGTGGCCATTGGAACAGCCAGGATTGTGCGGACTGAAAAGGGCGCTGGCACTGGAGAAATAACTTTTTTAAGGTTAATGAAGAAGTAAGAATAACCAAAGCTACATATTAGATGAAAGGCAATAGGATTACTAATGGTTTTGCAAATTGCAATGCATATTTAGAGGATACAGTTAGTATTTGTAATAAACAAAGTAATACAGAGTTTGGTTTGGTTTGCCTGTAAGAGAACGGAGCCAAAAGAAAAAGGAGAAGCACTAATTATATGAGGCATATTCTGTATTCGCATTTTCTTCCTTGCTCTGATATATTTGTGTTCATAAAACAATACAAACAAGAGCAGGAACAATTTTAGCATACTTGAGGACTTCAGCGTAAGCCATGGCTCATCTCACCATTCCACTTTTCTCAGATGGCAGTTGGTGAGCTATTAGTGGTCCTTAGTCCATTCAAGGATGGAAGAAAATGCAATGGGGGAAAACAGAATTGTGTGCTCCCATAATTAAAAAATATATATAATGAAACACTAAGTCACGTCTGTTGTACCATGCCTTTATCTTTTAAGTTGGCTTCAGATCCTACAGAAAAACAAATCAATTAGCTAGTTGTTATAATTCTTTTTTTTTTTTTTTTGATGTTTTTGAGCACTGTCATTTTGCTCCTTATTTTAGAGATGTCCTAGATTTGTCTATCATGAGCTGTAGCAGAGTCAGTTCTGTATTTGTCACTAATGAGCTGGTCTTTTATTATTCTGCCCTTACTGTTACCTGTGCTGGACACTCACATTGTGAGATATTAATGTACTTTTTCATAGGAACCATGAGGAGTGTGAGAGAGAATAATACAAATTCCAAGGAGGGTAATTTTTGCGAGCATAAAAAATGATGCCTTGCTTTCTAACTGTAAATACTCTTTTTTTTCCCCAAGTTTGTACAAAAGATGTATTTCCCAAAATACAGAGAGCTCATTTAAGATGCTGTGGTTCTTTTATTACTTCCAGATACTGGGGGTTGGGGTTGCTTGTGTTGTCTGTCTCTTATTAGCTCTTTGATCTTTGTTCATTTTCCCTTGTGGCTTATATTGCGTTATCTTGTTGCAGAAATAACCTGTTGGAATTTTTTTTTACTGACAAGTGTGGACCAGTGATTTGTCACCCTTCTCTCTTCAGTTACTTCTTCCCCCCTTTTTATGCTGAGTTATCCTGTGGGTATTTGTATAGCTGCAGTTGAATATCTGACTTGTAGCATGACATGATATTTTCATTGCTGGATTTGATGCTAACAGTTGTTGTTTCCCAAATATTTTTCCCACACCATGTGCTGCTAACAGATGACTTTACTGCACATGGCATCTCAGCCAGTGCTCTCAGTCTCACTTTTCCCCTGTCACAGCTGTGTGTTCTTTGCTGCCTAACCCAACTCTCATGAGTCTGTCAAATATCTCCTTCAGCTATTAAACATGAACTAGCTCACCTGTAGGAAAGGTATTATCCATCAGAGTGAAAGTAGAAAGAACATTTTTGGGGTGTAGCGTTCCTTGCCTCTTGTGCAAGCTCTGGGCTGTCTTTGCCTAAGATAGACACCTGTAATCTCAAGGTAGGTCACTCCAGACTGATTGGCAGGATATGTTGCAATGTGAAGGTTGGCCTTTCCTTCCCCACAAGTCCTCCCTTCTTGTCTTCCACATGAAAGTCAAGATCTCTTAGGAACTGGTACCAGATTTGTATGAACTCAGGGATCTCTTCTGCCAGTGGCATTTGAAGTAAAGAGGCTTAGACTTTAGCCTCTTTGCATGTTTAAAGCATTACAATGTAGAGATGGCTGTGTGGGCTGGCCAGTTATTGATTCCACTTCTATTGTTTAACTACACACACAGAATTGGAGGATGGTAGAGGACAGGAGCAAGAGGGGTTCTCGAGGGCCAGCTGGCACAGGCAGAACCAGGCAGGATGCTGGGAGATTCACAGTGGCTGAAAATATTAATCAGCGCTTTTAAATAGTTCCTTCTGTAATGTGCCTGATACATCAGGTAGGAGTTTAAAAGAGATTTGTGAGGGATTGTTCCTCGGGGAGACTGTGAGCTGAATTATATCTCTTGGTGAATGTGCTGACCTGTAAGTGAGTATTTCTGATTTACACCCTGTAATTCTCCTTGACTCACAAGCTCTCCTGGAACAAAGGTGAGTAAAAAAGACTCTGAACAATTATTTACCCTTCTGGACAGGAATAACAATAGGTTCTTTCTGTCCCCAAGGCTCTGCAGTTCCCCTTTCCTCATCAATAGCACAGCTGCAGATGTGCTGCTGAAATACAGCTACACAAGTTTATATGTTGTAACGTGTGCTGATCTCCTGCTGAGCTGTCTGCTCTCTGAGCCTCTGCTCTCATCTTATCCTATTCCAGAGAACTGCCCTTCATCCTCCAGCCCTTGTAGAGGTCAGTCCTAATTTTAAGATCTGCCTGGACTGAGAAAACAATTTTTCAACACACTCATGTAGAGCCAAAATTAGCCCAATACTTATTTTGAGATAGATAAAACTAATAGATGTGCGATACAGTCTCAAAACAACCTGCCTGTGCAATTAGTTCAGTGATCAGACATTTAAAAACTGTGGCAGAAGAGCAGAGCTATGGATTAAGATGCACAACAGTTTCCTTTATTGAATAGAAAAGCATGCAGAATTTTAATTACAATCAGGAGATTGTATATTTACTGCAAGTGCTCATGTGGATTGCTAACGGGTTTTGACAGAGAAGAACCACACAAGCCAAGACTTGAAAACTGGCAGGAAGGCATACAGTAAGTGTTTAATTTGGGGCTCTGCAATAGAACATGCGTCTGAGATGAATATGTGACAAGAGGGGAGTATTGGATTTCTGCATGAGGAGGTGACAAGCCAAACAGCAGCAATATATTATCTGTGATGGTGGAAAGATCACATCATTTGCAACCTTTGAAGCAAGAGGAAAACTGAACACAACATCATCTTGTAATGATCTAAGAGAAAGCTGTCTCTCCTTTTTTAATTCCTGGTTATATATAGCTGTTCAAGAGGGCCCCACTAAACAGAAAATGGAACGTGATCAAGGGCAGTCCAGTGAGTCAATTTACTAATACCATAGATTATTATCCCAAATACACTGTACCAGCAGCACAAACAGTAATGAAGCCTCATTTATTTCTTTGCCTGTAAATTAAAATGAAGATGTGATTGGAATTGCCACACCCCAGATAAATGAGTCAGATTCTCTTAATCATCCAAAACAAATAGCCTTATTTTTTATACTGATGTTTATTTTAGGAGCCATTCCAAGACTGGCAAGCTGAAACCATCTATTTAAATGCAGCAAACACATTTAAAATATCCTCTACACAGATTTCCCCTCAGGAGGTGCTTCAGTAGTCTCATTCTTTGAAATATTTTCTTCCCTCAAATCCAGAGAGGGGTAACTCAGCCCTTCATCTGATGATAAGATATCATTCAGCATGATGTCATGCAGTGACACTACATATGAGCAAGCTCCTGGATCTTCAGTAAACCGTCCTACCACAATGCTGATGAAGACTTGTAGAGACCCCCAGTAGCCATTGAACAGAGCATGCATGGCTCAGCTTTCTGTCTTCCTATGCTTCAGTGTTTCAGTAGCCAAGTTTGAGGAGAAGGATGTTTCCGGTGTTGTGCAGGCTTGGTCTTGTTCTATAGGCCATGGTCTTGTTCTATATTTTCGTTCCTTTCCAAATTGTGGGGAGAACATGTATTGTAGGTGTGTTTATGATGTTGTAAGAGAAGGTGGTATTTTCTATAAAGATAAATTGAATGACAGCTGAAGAGAAAGCACAGTTAAACTTTCTTGTATAGCAAAATTTCCTCTCCACAGGAGAGGTTCATTTTAATATATTATTTGTAATACAGCTAAAAAACAGTGTTCTTCTATTGTCCTGGTGTCCAGACTCCAGATGGAAGTCTGACCACCTTTCAGTCTGTCATATATTCTCAAAATTCTAGTCAGACATGAATGAACAATAATTTAGGGAAATAACACCTGAATCGCAGGACACTTTTTATCAGAGATATTCTTTTGTTTTTTTTTTTTTTTAAAAAGAACATAATCAGTGTTAATGATTTCTAAACTATTTTCTCTAAAAAGAGAGTGGAGAGTAATTGGAGATACATTTACAAGTACGAACTGTTTGCTAAAGATAAATCACGAAGTCCAAATATTACTTTTCTGTTGAGTATTTTTTCCTGTAGGTGGTGTGTAAATTGATTTAGAAATTAGCACAGTGCTATAAATTTAGCACATATAAGGAGAAGCAGATTGTACTGCTGTGATTGGACTTGTCATTGGAGTACTCTAGAGCATGCCAAATCTCTAATCTATTGCTATATGAACACTTTTCCTCATTATTGATTTTTCTGTAGGCTGGAACAACGTGTAGAATGCACAAATGATAACTCTCTTTGCTGAACATTAAACCAAGAATGAAAGGAAAATCTCACTTTTGGATTTTGCTGAAATTATTATATTCATTTTCTGAAAACTCCATTTGATTCCTGTTGCAAGCCCTAGACATACAGAACAAAGGCACAGAAAGCTCCTTGTGACAACTTGCTCAGTGATCTCCAGGTTTCCACACTGGTATCACAGCTTGTGCATCGTGAACAGGAGGATAAATGCATAGTGATACATTTCAAAATACTTTGTGGTATTGGAATCTCTCTCAGCAATTAGAAGCTCTGTGTATATATATATAGGGGGAAGTAAGCTATTTTTAAAAAGTAAACCATTTCCTGATTGTTCTTAAAAGGTCGAATAAAACCTCTCAGGTCAGAAGTGGTGTTGGCAAGGTTGAGCTCTATTTTAATGATTTGTCTTTTCTCTCAAGGAAGAGAATTTATTTGTAGAGCCCAGAAAGCTCTGCAGAGGCCAGAGCAGACAGGGGTTGAGGAAGGAACCGAATGTTGCAAGTAGAAGATGGAGGTCACATGTTTGGAAATCAGCAAGGATGAAAGCATCAGAGAGAAACTAGGCAGGAGCAGAACCAGGAATTAATGATTCAAAATTTACAGTAGAAAAAAGTGGAAAAGGAATCACAGAGAAGTGACAGCTGTAGGAGGAACGAGACAACCTGAGATTGGCTATAAAAATAATTTCCTTAATTAATTTGTTTGTATTTCTCACTAGAGGTTTTAAGACAACAGCCATGTTTTCAGTTCAGAGGACAAACAAGTCAGGTTGATGTTCACTCGTTGAGAATGAGCCACCATGTTGCTTGATCCTGGCAGAGCATTCCTACCTGGAAGCCTGCTGGAGGTCCAGTGAGGTAGAAACCTGTGTTGCCTTTGTCTGCAGGGTCTCCTGCATCGCTTTGTGCTCTGACTAAGGGGCACATTTTCTGTGCAAAACCCTTCCTCCCCCAGGTGTTATCCCTTGAAGCTGATATTGAAAGTAGCACCTTGATATCAAGTGGCCATAGTCTCTCAAAGTGAGTCCCAATCTCTTCAGTACACCCAAAGATAGGCATTGGAAGCACTGATTTAGAATTTATTGCTCAGAACACATAGAAGATGAAGCATGCAGTATACACATTTGGGGAAGGCTGCTGAAATAACAGGTTTTAGTGATTCCGTTTGTTTTTTTGTCTTTGAAAAGTGATGTTATTGTTGTACTCTTTCTTCTAGTTAAATTAATGGGGCACTTCATGCATGTTTCTTAGTCATCTTGAGCAAGACTTGAGTTCAGATGAACAACTGAGATCCTCTCCCAAGGATAACTTTTCCTCAGACTATAGTAATTCTGCCACATTTCATCTGCCATCGCCTTTTATATACTGTTATATATCTACTATTTTAGCTTGTCTTTTAATCAGTTTTGCCAAGTAATGAAAGTCCACAACTAGGCAATCTATTGCTTAGCTACCGGTCTGGGCAGATGGTCTTTCTGGAGAGGTGCCAGCATTCCACCAGTGAGCCTGTTCATGGCAGAGAATTGGGAAGGTTTAATGACCCTTGGTTGTGTATCCTGTATCTCTGCTCCTGAGGACCACAGTCACATTTGAAGGGGAAGCTAGTAGAAAAGTTTGCAAAATGGAGGCTATACCTTGAGAAATGCTCTGAGAGAGCATTAGTTAGAGAGTTAGAGAGTTTTTAATTAATTTTAAATTTTTAGAGAGTTTTTAATTAATTTTAATTAGGAGTTAGCTCCTAACTTTAAGCTGGAAAATATCAACCTTAGCTATGTGCATTTCTTACTAATAGATTCCTTTAGCCAATGCAAAAGGCATTACAGAACTAAATTAAGTAGAACGCACACATGCATTTATATGTACTCATACAATAAAATGTATTTTTGTAATTCTGTGCTTAATACAGCAGAAGAAAAACTACCTACCTCATTTTAAATGAAATCTTATTTCCCTTCTGTTGGATGAATATTTTCAATGGCCTTGTAGGATTTGGGGATTTATTACTAACCAGATGAGGAAAAAATAAACCATCTGTGTAAAGATTGGACTATCAAGTTGTTATAGTATTGAATGCCATTGATTTTTACCTCATGATGAATGGTTTTTTGCTGTGAATAAATAAATAATATCAGACCTTTGTAGAATAACCCTCGAAGAGGAAAATCAAAATGAAACTATGAAAGTGGATTTGTGAAGCAAATTTCTAATATATTCAAACAGTCAAGATGTTTCTAAGACGCAACAATTTAATTTCAGTAACAAAGTCTGGAGTGCAGGTAGCTGGCAAGTGCTTTGTTTAACCCAGTCACTCTTCTGAGCTATGTGAAAACAGCTAGAGAAATGCAGATTGCGATCTTGGCTAACAAGAACAAAATTACATGCAAATCCAGGATGGATAATTTGTGTAATGGAAGATAAGAAAAGAAAACCCACCCCAAAAACATTTATTATTAGGAGCCCATGCTGAGAACTGATAACTGGGAAAGGAAGGCATTGATTTATCAGTTGGTTTGTCTTCTCAGTGAAAAAAAAATAACAAAACTTATAAAATTTGCATGTGAACATTTCAAGATGATGCAGATATTCCTAACTAATTTTAGCTACAGAATTTAAATTATTAATATAATTTGCAATATTTAATTTGTTTTGTGTGGTATTTGCATAAATTAAATGCAAGAAATCTGTCTGAGAAAGCACTAGCAATCCCTCCAAGTGTTTGCTGAGGCTTGTGCTGGTCGCAAAGGGCTCATAGGAAAGAATGCATCCACAGAAAGAGAAAGAAGGCCTCTTTTCTTGTCTTTCCCCATCTTTCCCCATCTTTCCCCATCTTTCCCCATCTTTCCCCATCTTTCCCCTTTCCTTTCCCTTTCTATTTCCTTTACCTTTTACTTTTTTCCTTCCTGTTACTCTTATCCACTTCATGCAGGGCTGCAGAAAGAGCCTCTCCTCCCCTTTCCTCCGCACATTTCTGCAGGTGCTTCCCACTCTAAGCATACACCAAGTGAGATGCTGCTGCTAACCCTCAGTCATGGGCACAGGCAGCAGTACTTTGTCTCTAACACCAACCCAGGCAGGAAGGGTGGAACACGCTGTCCCTGCTGCAGGCTGACTGTTTGCCTGTCTGAAAAAACTGGGGAGCTGGGGGAATTGAAACCAAAGCCTGAAGAAGTTGCTAGTGCTCCATTTTGTTCTGGAGGGCAACCTGCATAAATCAGAACACTTAAGAGTCATTTCTAGGCCTTGTACACAGATATACACTTGTTTATTTTTTCCTTTTTCTTTCTTAATCTCAGCTGTTCAATAAATAACACACTGAGATGCTGAGGTCAGGGCACAGGGGTGCTCTAAAAAAAGTAATTTTAAAAGTATTTCAGCTGAGGCAGTCAGCAGTGAGAAATTTCCCAGAAGTGTAATAGAAACCATCATCTTCCCCCCAGAAAATTTAAATCTGCTTGGAGAAAAGCACCAGGAAAGCCTCAGGGGAAACTCCTGGGGAAGCAGGCACTCAGGTACCCCCAGCCCACAGCTGGGGACTGTGAACTCAGCTCTCCTGTGTGCTGTGGTAGGAAAAGCAATGGCTGCTCGGTGCTTCTTTTCTCCCCGCTTTCCATCCAACACTCCTCATGCTTTCCCCCACCCACAGCACCCTACTGCCCTCCCTCCTGTGCTTTGATGGGGCTGTCTCACAGCTGGGTAAAATGTCAGAGTAGCCTCACATTTGAGCTCTGGCTTTGCAGTTTACTCAGCCTTGCTCACTGACAGGGTGACAAACTGGTTGCCCTGTATCCACCAGCCTTCTGGTCAAAGCAGATTATCCTAAAATCTAGGTCATTGCTATGCATTTGTCTGATGTAAAACAGACTGATGTGACATTCCCACTGCTGAACCGGTCAGCCTTTGCTGTCATTAGAAGGGGACTGGCAGGAGAGCTAACTTAAAGCAGCCTTCAAATGCCACTGTCCTCGGAGGATTTAATATGCAGGCTGTACAACACGAAGCACTGAGTCTGTACACTGCCATTTAAAAATCAGGTAAACCGAGGCACAGTTTTTCTGTTAGGAATACCTCTGCTCTTATTTAGGAGCTATAATTCTCTATCGCAACATCTATGATGCTTTGCGAAACAGCAGTTCCTCTAATTCTCCCTCCCTTCCTCACAATTAAAATATTAATCATATTATATATAAAACATGAAGTGGAATAAGAAATTTGTATTAACTTCATTTACACAATTGAGAGAAACAAATCTTGCTTTACCAAAAAAGAAGGAAAATCTTTTTTTTTTTAATAATGAACTTATCATCCTTACTGACTGAATAATCTCAATTATTAAAGAATTTCTTGAAAAACTTAAATACCACTTACAGATATTCCAAGGCAGGAAAATATTTTTGCTCCGCAGCATGTTTAAGTTATGTTACTCTTTCAGCTGGATAATGTTCAGGGCAAAGCCACATTAACTACCATTTCATTATTCTATTAACAACAGTTCACTTGCTGTTCTTACAGAAAGAGTAAGTAAATCAGTCATGCTTCGTAGATTCTTCTGCTCTTTATTGGAGATAGGAGGTATGATTAGGCACAGTTTTCTAAAACAAACCTAAATTTGTCAATTGGAAACCTTTACTGAAGACAATGACCAATTTCTCTTCCATTAATTAAAATGATGCCAATTACTATGAAATGCCTATTTTACTTAGATTTTATAAGGCACAAGTGTCCAAATGAGAGAAAAAACAAACCTCGCTGAACAGGTATAAAACCTTGCTGAATAGGTATTAAGAGAGAGAAAACGGGCTGCCACTGTGATAGCCACCATTATGGCACACAGAATGCTGACGGGGCAACATCACTCTGTAGGGTCAGCCAAAGACCATTTATGTTTTTGATGAAACACATAGATGAATATTTAGGAAAAAAGAGTTCTTAGGGCAAATTTTGGGCTCTGTTTGATCTGTACTTTGGGCAGGATTGAGGTGACAAAGTGACAGTTTTACATCACTTTCTGCTTCTCTGTTGTCTGGAGGAGAGGAAACAGCATCTGGCATAGGTGAACTGAGATCATGCAGTTTTAAGGAAGGAACAAACCAGAGAAATCTATCAATGACAGCTTTACTACCAAATGCCAGCAGAATTTGCTCCGTCCTTATTTCCCACCATACCCTCTGAAGAATTGCAGCACATAGATTTGCTGTGGGAATGTCATCTCTGCATCAGCAAGAGTTAGCCTGAAGGCACAACCATGTGAAGAGAAGAAAAATGACACTCAAAGTACTACAAATTAGTGGAAATGCGGGACATTTCAACACTATCTCCAGCTCCCAGTATGTTACTAAGAGATGGAAGATCTGAATTCTAAGCCGTGTTATACAGGGTGAAAATGAGTGGCTTCTCTTCCAGAAGTGGCCAGGCATGGATGTTTAGAAAAGTTGTATTTCAAAGCTCCATACAAAATCCAGAAGGTCTTTTCTATCTTCTGAAAATAAGCAATTGAGGATGTACTTTTGCATGAGCTAAGGTTACATATTCAATATCCACACGTTAGCCTATAATTAGTGAATCTTTGCCATTGTCCTGTTTTCATCCCCTGAAACATTTCACACAATGATTTACGCAGGTAAATGAAAGACAGTTTCCTCTGAAAAATAAATTCTCCCTTTCTCCTTCATTGTGTCATTGTATTCCTATTTCCAGCACAGGAGAGAAAGAAAGAAAATAAAAGAAATACCTTTACCTATTCATTTTCTCTCCATTTATTAATTTTCACAATGATTTTATGACTTCTGTGATTATCCTCCATCTCTAAAGCACAGTTTTTCTGCGCTGAAGAGACCTCAACTACTTTGCATCTCCTCATGCATAAAAAGTCTTTTATCATTATTGCTGCTCCTCCTGGCACTTTGTCTAATTCTGTCATGTCTTTCCTTTTTTTGGATGACCAGAAATGCTCCTCCTTTTTAAAGACTGGCCGCAACATGGGTGGATGAAGTGGCAAAGATTTTCTGATTTGTTTGCTTGTTTTCTGACTTCCACTTAGCAGTGGACTGATGTTTTCGTTCACCTCTGTGGTAATTCCCACAGTGATCACCCAAGAAGGAGCCAATTTTCTGAGCATATTACTGTCTATGTCTAAAAGGGTTTTTTGCAATGCACTTTAGCTTGCACTTTATCTACTACAATTTTGCTACATAGTCACTAAGTATTAGATATCCTTCTGTTTGGTTGATATTTGTCCATTCTGAATAGCCTTTTTTTTCCAGCCGCCTTTACTTGGGAACCTTTTCCTCAGACTATTTTAAAATCTCTTCTATATTCCCAGCTCTAGTGCAGATGCTTAGGAGAACCTCTCCAGAAAATTTCTCAGTTATAAAACTGATTTTTCACTTCCAGACTCTGTTATTGCTTTTTAATGGTTAATCCATCAAAGGACCTTCCTTCTTGTCTCCTGACAACTTAGTTTTGTTGGAGTCTTATGTGATAACCAACAAGGATTTGAAAACCCAGCCATGCTTCTCATTTGAACTACTTTCCTCCACATACTCACTGACTCCTGAGAACTGAATTCATGTAAGCAAGACTGTCTTTGCGAAACCATCCTATGAATTTTGTAAGGTGCTGAGAGATGAGAGGTGTTAGAAAATCATAAAGATTATCTAGGAACAAATTCTCCAAAGTTATGTTGCTGTCTGATTTCTGTTGATTCCATTTTGTGTTCAAGTCTAAATTTATTGTGGTTTTCTAACTTTGTGCTTATGAATGCCAAAAGGAAATTTTCCCTGATGTTTTCTATCCTACACCTAAAATTAATCTTCTGAGTCCTTGAAATTTGATTAAACTAGATAGTCATTTAAATTGTTTGCCCACCATATGTTGCAAAAAGAGTAGCAAAATTAAAAGAATAAATCACATCAGAAAGTTAAATACACTGTTTGAAGCCAGCTTCTCTCTCATTTTCCTCATTGTTAAAATGAGTCAGTGCTAACAATATTTAAAAGTGGTCTGGACAAAGAACATTGTAGAGAAAGTGATGCATGCAAGGCAGGGAATTGGCTGATTGTCTAAACTGTTTTTCCCATTCTTGATTGCTTTGGCCTGAATTTGATGGTATGAATTACACTCTGGTCATGATGGAGTAGAAATTAAAGATTTACAAAAATGGAAGATGAATAGGAAAACCATATCAAACCCTAGATTTATATGTTGTCAATTGTAAAGCCAAGGCAAAAGAATCTAGTGCCATCACATTGCAGAGCAAATGAAAACGATTAAATTTATAAAAGGAAATTAACAATTTGGGAAAAAAAAAAAATTCTATCTTGAGGAAAATTGTTTACAGGCAACATCTAAATATGTTCAGTATAACACCATAAGATAACACACATAACTCTATTTAGGAAACTAGGTGGTGTTGAAAATGTGTTTGTAGGAAGCATTTGCCCTGTTCCCAGGAAATGTTATTAGCTTTTCAGAAGATAATTATAATATACTCAGGAATGTGAACATCTGAGAGAAAAATAGTAAAAGAACCTTTTCATTTTACTATTTATTTATTTATTGTTTTTCATCCAACTTGTGACTCTTTTCCCCAGGTCTTTTTTCAAGGGCAGATTGAGTTGTGGATATGTATTATGCAAGACTATTTCACATTCCTTTAGAAGGATTAAGTAAGTCAATTTAATAGCTGGGATTCTGCCACTCTGGTTTCAGTGGCTTCTAACCACTCTTTGATTTCAGTTTCAAAATCTGTAAAAACACAAATAACCCAGAATTGAAGCAAGCAAGATCCTGTTTTGTTTAAAATGAATGTTGTATGTGTGTCAACTGATGAAAACAAAGATAGAAATGTTTGCAATGAGGTTTGCACTTTTACCAGTGACTAACCCAGTGAAAAATACAAACAGAAGACTGTCTTCAGATGAGACTACACAGTGGGGTATTTGAGACCGTGGAAACTGAATATGATCTTGGGAATGAAGAGCAATTCTGTATCCATGTTATAAAGTACCTGAGGTAGTATGCCCAGTAGTTCCCCAAGCCTCCAGGCAAAAGAAGGCTGTTAAGGGAAAGTGCCTGAGGTCAATTCTTCATCTCACACACTAAAACATGAAAAAAAAAAGGTTCTCTTTGTCAAAGAAACTAAACTTGGTATCCCATTTCCGTGACTCCTCCCAAAAATCTTTTATGTATGACAGAATATTGGAAGATACTCGGAAATGTCATATTATAGCTTTGCAGTAATAAAAAGTGCTTTAAGTATACTCTCTTTAACCATATTTGTATTGCTAAAATAAACCACATTGGGTATTTAATTGTTCCTGGGGCCATGAGGTATGACCACATGGCTAATGACCACAGTACGTAGTGCTAGGTTTCAATGGAGAAGTTATATTTTGGAGAAAAGTTGCCCATTTTGTCCACACCAGAGTGAGAAAACCTGTAAGCAGCATGGACCCTGAGGTTCCAGTGCTAGGGTTTATTCAATCTCTCTTTCTTTGAGCAGCAGAGAGGAAGTCTTTCACTCCTTCCTGCTTTGTTTTGGGTGGAGCAGGTTCAAGGGCTTAGGGGACCGACAGAACATACATCTCACTCCAATAGTACTGGAAACATATCCTCCTCACTACATTGAGGTCTTTCAGGTTATGCCTGGTCAGATGGGAGAGCCCTGATGGTGTCAGGCATTGTCAGTGAGAATGCAGATGCTAGCAATGCTTAGAGGGCTAACAAGTGTCAGACTGCAAAGCCACTTCAACACCTGGAGGGCATTACTGTTGAAAACCATGAGATGGGGATGGAGCTGAGGGCCACCAGCTGTGCTTTGTAAGGGCTGTGGTTTTACTTGCTTACAGAAGGACATAAATCACAGAATCACAGCATGTTTGAGGTTGGAAGGGACATCTGGAGATCTTCTCATCCAACCCCCTGCTCAAGAGGAGTCTAGGTGCTACTAGTACCAATTTTCTGTTGGAAAAAAGTAGCCGAGTGGAAACTCAGGACTATTTCCTTCATTAGTTATTTAGGCTTTGTAATGAATTTTTCTGGTAAACATAAAAGCTACTGATATGCACACTTTTTGCAACCAGCAAACACCAGCATGTTGGGAGAGTAGGTACAAGCTGATTCAAACTTTCATCAGGGAGAAGGAAATTGAAATCTGCTCAAGCAGAAAAAGCAGCTGAGCACACACTCCTCATATCCCAGAAGAATACTGTACCTCTTGTATCCAATGTAAATTGGCATCTATGAAAGCCCTAAATAGAAAGGTAGCATGGGGAAACTTTCCTCTGGATTTTAAGAGACAGAACTGATACAGTCAACCGTCTGCTGGGAGGAAATGTAAGGCTCTGAATACTGTTGGGAAACAGATGGCTTTTTACTACTAAAGGTTTTATGCTGAAGAACTGGTAGCATACAATTTGAAGGTAATTTTCCCTAATCTTAGATGACTTCTCACTAGGGTTACAATAATGTAAGCTCAAAAATAGGGCTGTAATATTGAAGATGAACTGCTCAGCCCCTCAAAATAAAGCTGTGGTTCAGCAGGCATGGAAGTCTGGCTTTCCAAATCCTGCATGAGGTTCAGTATATTTTGCTTCCCTCCATAGGTCCCTCACTAGTAACAGAAATTAAACTTTAAAAAAGGTGAATAAAGTACATATGGTAACACAGCTGCTCAAAATCTGTTATCTTTTTAATCACCTTTCATCTCCTGGGTGTGCATTTTACCCTTCAAATTCAGTAAAAAGGGGAAGTGCAGTGAAGGCAGCTCCCTTTATTTTTGGAGGACATTGTGGTGTTGTTGAATGATGCAAGAGAAGTCTTGCATAAATCTATCCAGAACTTAGGTATCAGTGGCTTTATCTTTAGAATAGTCTATATATTTATAAGCATCTAGACAAGCAGAATTTGGGGTTTTTCACAGAGGAACTGCAAACTGTATATAGATAAAATTGAAATAGGAGAAATCTAAACTTCTTTTTCTTAATGATGGTGGTCTTCGGAGATGAAAGAGATATGAATCCTGGATAGGTGCTCAAACAGCCTTACAGTAATGCACCTGTTCATGGGTAAATTGTAGAATAGTCTTCAGCCTGAAGTGACAAGGTCTCAAAAGCACTGTTTATTGCTTATTCTCCTTCCATAAGCACTCAATTCACCTCAAAGTGAATTGAAAAATATCCTCATTTGATATTTTTGGATCTCACCTCTGGTTATTCTCATTTGCATGTTAGCTCTGAGGTAAGGAGAGCAAACCTGATGATATAGCTAAATCCAGTGCTATAGACAAGAAGAGAGATAAATGAAATTATTGAAAGCAGTGCTGCTATGAAGGAGCAATTATTTACATCCTGGTTTGGAGTAAATTGTTGTGAATCCCTATCCCAAATTCAGTAAACATGCTCTTTATTCAGTATATTGCAGCTCTGATGTTTTTTTCTTGCACTCTCTTATTCTCTGTTACGATCAGAAGGTTGTGGGTTAGTGAGAAATATGAGGGAGTATTCCAAGTGAGTGAGCTGCTTGTGATCTCAAGAAGAGGTCATTTAAATTCAACAATGAAGTATTTGTCAGTGAAGGAGAAAGTGTTTAGGGCATGCTGCTGGATGCCAAAATAAAAAAGATTAAAACCGGTTTTGTTTCCTTTATGGAGGGCTTCAAGTGACTGTTGACTCCTGTATTACTGTGTCATCAGACAGGAGATGTGGCTGTGAGATTTTACCAGCATAAACAGCCTCAGACTTTTCATCACACAGTCATGATGATGAAGTTAAGTGCTAGATACTCATCTTTCTAAAACCAATTATTACCTATTTAGACAAGAGAAATAAAGGAGTTCTGCAAGGTGGCTCTATGTTAGCTTGCAGTGTTGCACCTAACTTCCTGTTACCTCTATATCCAAGCATTCAGTGTCCTTTAAAGTATTGATTCTCAGAGCATTCCTATGAGCATGGGGGACGATGTGATCAATCCTTGTTTTGTAGATCTGGAATGGAAGTGCAAGACTGCAGTTAGACTGGCCAAAGATATTCTCTTCCATGAGCTTTGGCCCCTGGATGCCCAGACCATTCAAATCAACACTGCCAGAGCAGACACCCTGCTGCCAACATAACTAGGTCTGCTTGCTGCAGCAAGTCCAAGGAAATGAGGAATCTGTGAAGTCATGGGGCTGAGATACAACTGGCTACTTGACTTGGTTGGCTTGGTCACAGAGAAAAGCTCAGGTTCACAAACATTGGCAGTCTCCTTATTTCCTTGCCTTATTGCTTGAGCTTTAATTACTTGTCTTTTAAACCTGTATTTTGTATTAATCAGCTGTTTTACTTAGGTGCTTTGGAGGGGTGCATCTGAACTTCTCAAGTGCATGGCATGCTTGACAGACAGGTGATTGTGTCTCTCATTTGTCTTCTTTCTCTCCCAGGAAGATGAGGTTGCTCGTGACAGTCGATTCAATTTCAGTGGCTATGGCATGGGTCACTGTCTCCAAGTCAAAGACGGCGCAGCAGTCAAGGCTACTCCACCAAACCCACCTCCAGCACCACCAAAGGATTCAGATTCCATCAAAAAGAAGTTTGTTGACCGTGCAAAAAGGATTGATACAATATCCCGTGCTGCATTCCCACTCGCCTTCCTCATTTTCAACATCTTTTACTGGATTACATACAAAATTATACGTCATGAGGACATTCACAAGAAGTAGGAAACTGGTGTGCCAGGATTTGTCAGCCAAAGTGAACCACATGTAAATAAGCAATGAAATGTCTCTCTGTTATTTGGATAAAGGGTTTCTTTTTCCCCTCAGGACTCTGAAGAGAAAATGAAAAAGGAAAAGAATTATAGAAGGAAAAGTGATTGCATGAAACAATATACCTGAGACGAGTCAGTAAGAGTTCCCCTTATATACTGTCAGTGTTCTTCTGCCAGATTCAGCATTGACCAGACATCTGTAAAAGGGGCCAAATTTTACTCAACTTTATCACCAAGGTATTATTGCTTGAAACAAAAGAGAATCAGAAAACAAACAGTGCTCCTAAAACATCTACCAAGAGACTGTGGTGGCTACAGTGCAGTGAGTTATAAGAGGACCAAACTTTTTCAGGATAATGTTGCCTTTCTATTTGAAACAAGTCTACTGAGCTACATTCCATGACCATGTCTGTAGTTAGTGGTTTCACCAAGGAGTCCTTTTGTGGGTTGTAAATTATTTCTACTGACAAAGGAGAGGAAAAACAAAAACAAACAGATTTATACTTTACTATCCTTGTGGGTGTGCATTTTAATATTATCTTGCTTTACTAGAATCGTAATTTTGGGGTTGAACTTGTGTGTTGTGTAATTTATTTGATAGTTGACACTCCAAAACCAGTGAAACTGCCCGGTTTATTTTTGCTGGAAAACAGTGCACTTAATTCATTTTATTTCTGCTAATTTTACATGCAACTTGAGGTGCCAAATTGTATTTTACCTATTGTGCTACCCTGTACCACACTACGTAGTAAGAACTTGGTTCCTCAAAGGTGTAGCTCAGTTTAGCATTGAGTTTCTATTATTGCTCTCATTGTAGCTGCGATCAATAGCTCTATAGGTAAACACAACTTGTTTACAGACTTCTAATTTATATCTTTATTCAAAGTGGCTATCATTTTAAATATCATAATTAACCTAAGAATTTTAAAACTGTACTGTGATTTTCAGAACCTGTTACCTTTTGGTGCCGGATCTGCATTATTCAAATCCTTGCTACATGTTTTAAAGTAGAAAATAAAACTTAAAAAAAAAAAAAAAAAAAGATGGTATTTTTGCTTACACAGAAGAAGACAACCTGTAACATAAAATGAATCAAACATTAAAATTTTACACTTGCTGTAAAAGGGTTTATTAAGAAAAATAAAAGGTATTTGTTCAATTCCAATAAAGCTAAATGTGCTACTATCATTTCCTATGCTCTTTTCTTCATTTGCAATAGAGCTGTTCTCACCAGGGCCCAGCTCTTCCACTGTTCCACTGCTCTGTCAAGAACAAGATGGTCAAAAGCAATCTTCTGCTGATCTGGTCTACTTTGCCTAATTTTGTATCAATCCTACAGTAAAAGAAATGCTGATGTCCCTGGGATGATGTCAACGAATGTCTCAAAAATGCAGCTAGAATGTGACATATTCCACAAGTCATGCAAGGCTGAGTCCAACCTGAGCAGCTTCCACCAGCTGTACCTCTTATAACTAGGGAGGGAATCTAGGGGTCTTGACACGCTGATTCCCAAGCAGTTATGTAAATTTATGACAGAAAGCCAAAGTTGTGTACATTACCCTTACCCTACTCATCTGTAAACATCCCCATCACTTGCACTTGTGACTGAATTGCAATAGCTTGCTTCATGTCTTTGAGACTGTGAATCCAGATGTGGACTTTGCAGCACATGGCTATAAGCATCAACTAAATAGTTTGCTAAAATACATTCTGCTGATCAAGTTTGAGGTATGCTGATAACACTCATCATGATACAGAAGAGTTCTTTGGTGTGCTGCGCAATGTTCCTCTGAACCATCTCACTCAGAGGGGAATTGATAGCAGGCTGGTATCAGAGAACTTTCCCTCAAAGAGCATGACTGGCACCAAGAAGATTTAAACTGGCTGCAAAACTGCCTTCAGATAAAAAGTCAAATAACAATGGTAGGTTGCCTTGCAGAAGGACACAGCTTTCCTAAATGAATGCTGAGTAGATTTACCAGAGAAGTAAGGACTGAAGAAAGCAGTCATCTCACACTCAGAGAAGTAGTAGATTAAAATAACAGAGTAGTTCCATTTCAAGTCACTAATGTAAGAGGAAAAAGAATGGCTTAGAAAATAAGTCCCAAACAAAAAGTCTGTGAAGTAGAAAATACAGTAGGATGGAAGGAAGGAGATCCAGGATTAATTCTGAAGAGTGTGCAAATGCATTGGCAAAGCTGCAGGACAAAATTCTAGCTAGTAAGACAAAATGAATCCCTGAGACATTTAAACTACTCACATTTAGCTGTAAAACAATGATAATGACTTCTAATTTATCAAGAAAACATGTCTTTAAAGCAGGTCTTCAAGACTGTAGCATCAGGTCAGCTCTTTGGCATGCTGTTGTGACTGGCTGGACTTGACTGGTTCAGTACTTGAGGAAAAAGATTAAGTCATCTCCTACTGGATAGATGCTGTCATGCACTATGATAAAGCCAAATCAATAAAAAAAAAATCTTTAAGAAAAATCTCATTGCCATAGAAGGAAAGTGTCAAAAATGTGCAATATGAGAGATCTCTTTTTGCTTCTCTGTACTTTTTCTCCATGTTTTTTTCAGGCTTCAGAGCCATCACTTATGATGCTCTGAATCATAGGTCATAGGTGTTATAGCAATAGAAGCTTTTAGAGTCTCACATGAGTTACTGACAATTTATAACTGTTGGGGGGGAAATCCAGGGATATATGATGCCTCTGGGGACAGATTTTTTTCTCCTGCTGCAGAATAGAGGAGTAAAGGCCAACCCCACTCCTCCACAGGCACTGTGACTTTCTCGCCCTGCTTCACTTCTTCCCCAGCATGAGATGCTGTAGGAAATAGGCAACAGGAAAGAACTGATGGGAAAATTATATTTAGCTACTGCAGGCTGAACTGCCAGAGCCCTTCATCTTTCTTCAAACCTGTTATTGATATTGGTGGCCCAGGAGCTGCTGAGCAAAGGTGAGGCAGCAGCCAAAACTTACAGCCTTAAATAAGTGATGTTACTGAAAACATTCTGGAGGAATGTGGAAGTAATCTGTGCGATTGCAGACATTGGTGTTTCCTGCAAAGGACTCTCACTGTGCTGAAGTAGTATCCTAATCTCAGCATCAGGGTTCTGCATCACCTGAAGTCACATTTCCTTTCAGTATCTAAAGGGAGGCTATAAGAAAGAATGGGACAGAATCTTTAGCAGGGTCTGCGGTGGTAGAACAAGGGGAAATGGTTTCAAACTAAAAGAGGAGAGGTTTAGTTTGGATATAAGGAAGAAGTGTTTTATAAGGCTGGGGAAGCACTGGCAAAGGTTGCCTAGAGAGGTGATGGATGCCCCATCCCTGGAGGCACTCAAGGTCAGGCTGGCTGGGCTCTGAACACCTAGATGTAGCTGTAGCTGTCCTTGCTCATTGCAGGGAGTTGGACTAGGTGACCTTAAAGGGATCCTTCTAACTGAAATGATTCTATGATTCTACAATTCATGAATATATTCAAAAGATCTGACTCAGCACAATATTGACATTTCTATGTTTAGAAATATATTTCTAAATGCAGAGAGAAATAAATTTAATGTGTGGGCATAAAGAGAATATGTATAGCTTTCTAATCCTTATTCTTTAAAATTAGAAAACAGCAAGGTACAAAGAAACGAAAGTTATAGGATGAGATCACCATTACAAAAAATAGCATGGAAATATTTTAATGAATCTATTCATTTTCATTATCTATAATCCAATATCTTAAAAAATAACAGCTTCTTCCAGACCTTCAAGGTAATTTATTCTAATGTTTTTCGACGTAGAAGTTCATGTCTTAAACTTTTTTTGAGAACTGGAATGCCAAAACCAAGGCTGCCTGAAGGAACTCCTGCCTAGAAGAGTAATCTGAGCAGTCACGCTTTCTCCATAAATGCCCCCTACAGATTTTACTTTAAAAATTAATCTTCTCTGGCTTGACAGGAAGAGAAAAGGAAGATATTTATGCAATTTGAAGATACTTCTCCTACTTTTGCATGGAAAATGTGAAATGTCATCACATTTACGGCTAAGCCGCAGAACAGGAGCAGTTTCACCAGTTTCAGACAAACTTATATAGCCAATTTGCTTCTAATTCCAATGCAGTGCTGACTGAAATCTGAAGGAAAAAAAAAAAAAAATTAAGTGCTTCGTTGACTTCACCAGCTTCCAGATCATTCCCTAATGAAGGATAAGTTTCCAATGCTAAGCAGCAGAAATAATCTAGGAGGGAAAATATTCAGAGTGGATTAGCTCTTTTCAGTATCCTCTAAGGAAGAATCGAAATTTGAGTCAAAACAGGCATCTCAGGTAATAATTAAGAAAACTGACTTCGTGAAAAGCATACATTTAGTTCCATGAGTTCCCACTGAAACAAAAGTGCTCAATTAATATTCTTGCTATGGAGAAAGCCCATGAGGCAGTATAAATGAAAAAGAAGTGAATTCTGGGGATCCTGACAGTGTTTTACTTGTGCTAAACACTATGTTTTTACTGATACAAATGATATAAAATCCTCTCTCGTCATCTGAACAGCTATATAACTGATTCAAAACCACAGCTTTTTCAGCTAACGAAAAGATCTGAATCTGACTTTTAGCAAAGTTCTAGGATGATGGCAGCTGGAGCCATTGCTCCTCTTTCCGCTGTCTGTGAAAAGCTATGCGACATCTGAGGGCCCAGAGGGGGAATATGTTCCTTAGTAGCTCTTAGTGACAGTGCATTGACACAAAGGTGAAAGTTCCACAAATTTCTGCTTTGCCTTTTCTTTGGCAAATGAATTAAAATGGATCCAGGGAAAATGGATTCATTTTCCCCCAGGCGACTCAGAATGCTAATCTTGACAACGCTGTAGCAGAATCAATGCCATCTTTGCACTTTTGGTCCTGGGAAATTCTCGTCTTTGAGATTCAAGTGCCTTTCGTCTTCCTTACATGGCCCCTGAGAGGGAACAATCCAGAGCAATCTGGATATGCCCTTGGAAAACAACTTTAATGGTCATTACACAGAACACCGTGGCTCCAGGGTGGGGCAGTGAGAGCAGAGAAAGGAAGATGCAACACCAGTGTTTGGTGTGGGAGAAAGGCCACATACACAGAATTTCACTGTGTTCCTAAGGACCAAACCTAGGACATGCCATTCATAAGGCCTCTGAGGCTTGCAGCATATTCTGAATCTAAACGTGCTGTGGGGTGACAGCTTGGAGATAACTTTGTCAGCACACTCAGCCTGTCCCACCCCGAGATGTTCAGTGGGTAGCTCCAAAGTGCTGTCAATAAGCAGGTCAGGGAAAAAGTCAGTGAGTGCATGTATCAACTCAGCACAGCATCCCTGAGCAAAACCTGTCAGGGGGAATGGAAGAAAGGCCACTATCAGAGATGAGAAATGAACAAGAAATATCCAAAAGCAAAGCAGAGGTGAGGCCAGGAGCTGAACTCCCTCCAGATAATCCTAATAGGAAGGAGGACAACTCATCAAAGAAGAGTTGATTCTAAAATACATATTTACAGAATACTTTCACTCTTGTCCTGGGTACAGTCCTGCTAATAAAACTGAGGGTTCCACTGCAAAATGCCTGATAGGACACAAGCTCCAAATAAGAATGTTGTGTGTAGAGCCAGAGAGAGCATTTAACAAGCATTTTCCACTGAGAAGATGAGAGCACTAGACATTTATTTCACAGTGGAGACACTACTACCTCCTCTCTCTGCGTTAGCAGGCAGAAATGGTATGAAGAGGCTTGAGAGTCTGTAAGAAGACTGCCACTGTGTGGAGAAAGGTGTACTCTAGACCATCGCTTGAAGTATGAAAGACAGACATGGATTGCTGCTTTTGGGGGAGGCCAACAAAAACAGAGTTGATAAATAACTGTGATGTGCTAGTTAACCTTTGAAAAAGGAGAATGAGTATAATTTTCTGGTAATAAACTAGTGGGATCCATCTTCTGAGAAAAGTGTGGGACCTAACTGTACTTGCCAATGATGCTCTTCAGAGGATGGTTAAGGAGAAGGGCTATTACCGAGGCATTAACTTTAAAAGGCTTTTATCTGCAGGAGCTGCCTGCCTCAGGAAAGTTGAGTTCCCCTTTCATATGTATCACATGCAGTGCTACAGGACCCTGAAAGTATGTTCCCTGCTTGGAAAAGTATCAGAATTGTCCACTAACCAATGAAAGGAGCAAAGCAAAAAAAAAAAAAAAGTATGTATATATACATGTTTCTTTCTTGTTTTGTTTTATTTTGTTTTCTTATTGCAACTCAAGTAAAAACTTCTGTACTGACCTTTGAACTGATGTAATCCTAAGCATTGCAGTTTGAAGGTGAAGAGTCCTTTAGAAAGCTTCATTGTGAGCAAGATCTCAGCACAGTCTTAGCTTTCCACTGTTACAGCACATCTGCTTTTCACTTTGGAGACCAGTGACCTTTTTTTCTTTGAATTAGTGTAATGGAGGTTTCACCACTTGCCCTCCAGGTGTTGCAAGTGCAGTAAGTGAGCACAAAATTGAAAAATTTCCTAAATACATTTTAATATTATAATCAAACTTTTTCTCTCATCAGAATCTGTGTGTAGGATAGTACTTTAGAAGCCTTTTCCAAGGAGCACTAGTAGAGGCTAGAGAGCTTTTAAATATTTCCTTTGATTTATTACCCTTAGCTCAATTTTTAATTTGCAGAAAATTGTCCCACAAATATTCACTGTCACATTTTATATTGGACATGCTAACTGCACTTTAAAGGTTCTAATTCCCTTTTGTTTGCTGACTGTTTTTTAAGCATTACTGAGCCTCAAAACTAAGGACTTCCCCTTGAACAGCTGTGTTGCTATTCTAGCTCCAGCTTTCTCTATCAGTATCAGTGGGAAGGACCTATTTTACAACACTAAGGAAATATAAAAGGATATTTTAGCATAAAGGATATTTGCATATTTAGCGCTATAACAGCAGAAAAAATTTCAGTGTTAATTAATGGTTTCTTTATATTCAAAAGCTCAAATCACATTTGTGCACACATTCAGATACACACAGACGCTATTGACTTTGCTCCCCTTAATCTCATCACAGTATCTCGTTGGCTGATGTCCCTGAAAATTTCACCTGCTGCCCAGTGCTTGCTTGTGTTGTGGCGCATAACAATCTACCATATTTATCTCTGACCTAATTGTGGAAGAGATCCAAAAGTTATCTTCAGCCTGATTAATCTAAGTCTGATCTGCTAATATACTGCCACGGATTAAACACATATGTCATCTACTAGGCATGGATCTGGTATCCTGCAAATGGCAGCACTCAGACGTATCTGCAGTGAGTTTTGCTAAGCAGGCATTCTGCCCAGTGCTCTCTGATAAGGTTTTTGGGTCACATCAGAACAGCCTGGCATAAAATGTGATTGGGAGTACTATTGAGGTATATCTCTTTTGCAAATTAAAATCTGAGCTGATATTTGTAAAACAGAAGGGAAAAAAATGAATGATGAGCTCTTCAGCCTTTCCCTGCACCTTTTGCTGGCAAAGGAGCCACAATGACACAGACAGGTTCCAAAAACCCCAGACATGGCCAAGGAGGTTCCCTATGGCACCAATGCCTGGAAAAGCCACCCAACTTCCCAGGTTTCTTCTAAAGAACAAGGAGTCTTGCCTTGCAGAAATGCACAGGTCCAAGAATATCTAGATTAAGCTGTGAACAGCTTTGATCCTTGGAGTAGTTCAAAATGACATACATTACAGCTGTTTGAATACTGTTATCATAGCTTGTGCAAATCACTTTTTAGAGGTTTTTGGATCCTTTGTGTTTACAGTGGTGCTTTCTAACAGTGGCTAAATGGCCATATGGCCAAGTAACAGTGGCTTTTGTGACCTCTTTGTCATATCTTTCATCTCTAGCCACTACAACCTGATAGGTTTACTAGCTGCCTTTAATTTCACTAGCAGTTCTTCCTCTAGGCTAGATGGAAGAAGAGACCCTTGTAAAATAATAGATATGGAAAAAACTTACCCACCAGCATTGGGTTGCATACAGCCCTGCTCCCCAGCTCAGTCACATAGGATTGGAAGGCTTCCTATGAGCTACTACAAGGGTGAGAGGGTGAATTTGTTTGTAGTGTTTGTGCACAGACATAGTTTAACTGGAAAGTAAGGAGAAGCAGGCTTTGGAGAGACCTCATGAAGAGCAGAGACATCAGGAAAGTGCTAATTACAGAAGGAAAACTGAAAACAGGACATGGAAAATGGAAAATGGATCTCTTGCTCATGCCAGCGGTGCACTAAGAAAGACAAGCAGAACTCCACCAATGATATTGTACTGGACGTCTGTCACCAATGGCTCTTTTTAATGGAAATCACTTGGCAGAACCCCAGTATCAGCTACTCAGTCAGAGGGGCATTTCTATTATTAGGACACACTGCTGGGAGAATGGCCAAGGTTTATATTAGTTCCACTTCTGGCTAGCTTTAATGAGTACTGGAGAACATCTCTGATTTTTGGAAATATAATTTCATGTGTTGGATAACTCTGCAATATTTCTCTGTTTTAAGGTCAGCCTCCCCTCTACAAAGAAACCTAAATAAAAATAAATAAATAAATAAAAATTTTTTTAAAAAGGGAAAAGTTTGGGTTACAATCATGGAAAATCAAATGGGGATAACTTCAAGAGGTCATACAGCTTACTTCATACCAAAGATGCTGCGCTGGATAAAGGACACTGGGTGTATATCAGTGAATACAGAGCTTTGAAAGAGTCTGCGGAGCCATCTGATGGACTCATGGGAGGTTGTGTCCATTTTTCTCTGCCCCATTTTCTCCCTTTCTCCTCAAAGTTGTTCATGGTGAGGATTCGGGCTGTGTAGGCATGAGAGCCTACCACATGACCAGAGAATGTCCTCTTGCATCTACTCCACCATTTTGCTCTTCAGCCAAGAGGCTTTTCCAGAGGCCGTTTCATCTCCATCCACCTGGAGATGCAATAGAGAGGCAGGCAGGCATCAACAAAACTGAAAGAAAAACTTTTGGTGTTTCACAGTATTTTTTATTTTATACATCCTACCCCTCATGAGAAAAGTTTACTTCCTCCTCCTATATTTTGCGGCTTTGTTAGTAACCTTTCTCATTTCGCAATGTTTCACAAAAACGACTGTTCATTTTCAAATCAGTGATGTAGTTCGGCAAAGAAATAGTATGCTAGAGGAAGCATCCTTCACCTTTTTATTGTTGAATGTATAGGTGTTTATCCGAGTTATAGAGCTCCTTGAGAAGCCAATACTCCTGTTAATTCCTGAAGAATTGTTATTTCCTGAACTACTGCGTTACTGTTCCAGGGTGGTGGCTTAGTGGGAGGTTTTATTCCTTCTTAATTATACCTTTCTAACTCTACTTACTGGGCTTCAAGGACACAGAATTTTTTTTTTATTATTATTTTCATGCATCACTGGAGCACCTAAGCAGCCTCCTACAGATTCAGAAAATCAGGCTGCCTGTAGTGAATAAATCCTTCAAAAACAGTGATATTATTAGCTCTTCTGTGTCACTGAACAGACGAGCTAAATGCTAAAACCAGAAATTTCATTAAAGATTAAAGAAATATCATTTCACGTTTCACCTGCTCCATTAATATCAAATAGGAATTCCATCTTTCATGACACAACTGAAGTGCAGTGTAAGATTTCAGATACATCGTTATTTAATCTCTCTTTCAGAGAAAGAGAAAAAATGTTCAAAATCCTTGAAGAGCTGTGTCTCAGCGTGACAACATGTTTTGTCTGACCATTTTAAGTTGGTGAAGAACATCTTGGCCTTGTGATTTTCAATAGCTCCCCTTCTTCATGCACCACTTGAAGTGTGTTAACGGAGACATAATTTTCAGGAAACGCCAAGCACTTATTCTCTGAACATAAGGCCTCAAAGATTTCTCACAAGAAGTGAGGCACTCAAATTATTAAGTGCTTTTGTAAATCTCTGCCTTACATATTATAGTCAAACCAACTCTTTCACCTGGAATTTTTCCCGGTCATTGACTTGTAATGCAAAATCTCTTTTCTCCCAGATAGCAATTCCTGGCCTTTTCCCAAGGGTGTGAAGCCCCTGAATACATAGTGTGTTGCATCTTGTGTCTCTGCTGTGGGAAACTTTTAAGGGACTTTAGAATTCACCTTAACAAGGAAACAACAGGAAAAAAAAGAAAGTGTAGGGGCAAGCTGTCCCTACACGCTCCCAGCAGATGCTGGGGTGGTTCAGGCAGTTCTGCCAAACCCGTACTGACAGGTCATTGGGTCCTGATGGTTGTTAATGCTGTATGTACTGCTTGCCCCAGAGTGCCACATGGGCTGCAAGCTGTTTCTCCTTGGCTGAAGGCACAGCAGGACATGACCCGAGTTCCTGACCAGCTGGGCCCTCTTTCCTGACCTGGGACCAAGCAGCACAGTACCATGGGTTTCCTTTCATTGCAGGGAAATCCCCATAGAAATCACATCAACTTTATCTCAGCTCTTCACAAAAATCTATTTCCCAGTATTACGGTTTTCAAAGGGAAAAGATCTCAAATATGAAGTCCTGAAAACGCACCGATCTCAGCATCTTGGTTTTGCAAGGAGTGCTGCTGTTGTTGAACAGCCCTGAATCAATACAGATCTTCTTTTATCAGCAAATAATCCCCATGCCCTGACATTTTCTTCCATTCTAATTCTCCTTGTCGACCTTCAAATCCTTGTCTAAAGACTACTGATCTGCTCACTGCTGAGTCTGGTGAAGGCTGGGCAAGCCAAGCACAAAGAGAACAGTTGGGTCCCTCACCTGTCCTGAGTCACTTCTGAACCCACTAATAGCTCAGCAATGCAAACCAATGAAAAACTAACAGCTTCTACTGGAGGGGGTGCTTCCAACATACCCAAATTATTTGTGAAAGAAAGGCTTTCGGAGCCTCTCATTTTCATGTTAGATAGAAAGAAGGCTGAAGATTCGTAATGGAAGCAAAGACTCCCACAGTGATTTCTGCAATAATTCAAAAACATGAGTTTGAGGTTATCCTGAAACCATTTCACAATCCTGCACATAACTTTTCAAATTATCCTACAAACTTAATGCTATCCTTCAAGAATGTATCAGCAAAAGATTTTTATTTGATCAGTGATGAAATCTTTTAGAACTAATAAATTTAACCTTCAGGAGTATTACAGTTTTCATTAAAGACAAAAGCATTTGTGTTTTAGTAGCACAAAAATATTGCAATAGAAACTTTCAGATTACAACTTTTTAACCTGATGGTGTGGCAAAGTCATCTGATAGTAAAGTCAATAGAAGAAATTTTGTAAAATACCTGAATCCTCAGGTGTTCTCAGAAGTCACCTCCTTCTAGGGCAACAAGCAATAGTGATTCAAATAATCGCAGTTATCCTCACTTTCTGGTGCCAGTGTCTGGGACTTTATCCTCTGCTTCACAAGTTTGAGGCTGATGGAGAAGCTTCCAGGAGTGACTGTACCATGAAAGTCTCCCTAGAAGACCCCTCCTTTACTGCTTTATTTTGTGTTGGCCTGAACAGGAAAAGATGAGAAGAGAGAAGTTGGGAAGGTATAAAATGTATTTATAAGCAAGCACTTATGCAGACACTCATTTCAGCTTAAAATCCAAATTGATCCTTCTTCACTTAAAGAGCATCACTCCAGTCAATGTTTCAATGAGATACCGTGTTGGAAAGGGTCCAGAAAGTAAGTGATGCTTTCTGTCCTTTGGGGGATGGTTAGAAGGACAAATACTCTGAATCACTACTGGACTTCTACTTTGCAGGCACTACTGAAGAATACATTTCCACCATTGATCTAGGAGAGAGAGTTCCTTCTATTAATACTTGAATCCATATAATCATCTGTGGATCTGGCCAAATTCAACTTTGGTAATTACATTTTCCAGAAACAGTAGGCTTAAATCAATAATTAAAAAAAATTGGTTAGCACTTTTTATTTGAATTGTATTTTTGAACGTAGTCTCACTGAAAGCTGACATAATTTATAGACATCTTCAAGATGTTCAGTCTAAACTATAATTTAAATGAGCTGGAAAAAAAAATTACTTCCATAAGTTGAATCAATATGTCATGAATTGACATACTGCATTAAGCAGGGCAAATAAAATTGGATAGAGCAATTATACATCCTAGACTACAAGGTGACTGCTGAGTTCTCTGAATCTCAACGTTTGCAGCTTAATGAATGCTGAAGAGCTGAATGAGTCTGAGTAATTCAGTGGTCTGCCTCTATTTTCCGAAATGAAAAACCTTCCTAACTTTGTACCCCTGCTGTACAGAAGCAGTATACTCAGATGAATTTTATTTTAAAAAATACAGCACATTTTCTCTCCGGAGAAATATTGAGTTTTTATGGGTTTGGACATTTTTTCTACTTGCAAGTGAATACTTTTAACTTATTTTTGGTTTAATTCAGAAAGAATAAATTCATTCTAGTTATCTGTACTGATCTTGATAAAGTAATAATGTAGAATCCTCATATTTTTCACATAGTTGTATCTTACTAAGATCAGGTGCAGCTGTGCCTGATGAAATTAAATCACAATTTGTCTAATTGATTATCAAGGCTCACATTTGATTATTGACTATGATATAGCCAGGGACAGACGAATAGATATACTATACACTTAAGGCATGCTGCTACTTATATCTGTGACGAAACTCAAGGAATGGACTGTAGCACACAAATGAGCTAGCTTTATTTTTGTTGACAGGCATGGTGACAACAACGCACATGACATCTTCAAGGTGTCCAAGTCATCTGAGGCCTTGGCTGCCCAGGTAACTTCATGGAGATGAAGGCTCCTTGGTTATAATTTCACTGTTGTTGCTTCTGAGTTTGAGCTTGTATGTTATTGAATTGCTTGAGCTTGCTACTGTAACTGAATTAGAGAGGTTAAGCCTACTTGGATGTGCTAACATATGCAACAATTACATCTCTGGCTGCTGTGTAGACATAACCTTTGTGGATTCAGCAGTAGTAATCTGCAATTATTTTCTTCTGAACGCCATGCACATAGCCACTGTCTTGGTATCATAGTGGATGCCTTTCCGAACTATCCACTCTGGGCAAGCCGAGGATCTGCACACCATGGAGTGTGCTCTCCTCATCTCTATCCTTTTGTTAGGCAGCAACAAAATTTCTCAGAATCCCAGTGGTAAATGACAGCTGTGAAGTCCACTTGCAATGGAAGGTGCCAGCATGCATAAAGGCTGTCATGATTTCATGTGGGTGTGCTCCCCAGCCATGTGCCTTCAATTCAACGTAAGGCTTTTGGTTTCGGACACTCTCTCTCTCATTTTATTTGATTTATCAGCCTCAATTATAATTATGTTGTATTATATTGTGTCACCTTGCATTCCAATAACATTTTTAGTAAAATTAATTCCTCCTTAGATCGTTGCCACTGTTTTGTTTTGAAGTCCAACTCCCATCTCCTTACCCTTCCTCTTTTCCCTTCCAATTTTTGGGCTGAAAGGGCCTATGGGCCTGCAGCCCCCTGTCACGGGCATAGATTGATTTAGATCACTCCATGACAAAGGCAGAGGGAAAATTCCTGGTGAGGGTCCATTAACAGAGAAATCACAAGGCAGGAGATGATTTCTTTAATGAAATAGACCAGTCCTACAGAAAAAAAGCAAAGTTATTTTAAGAGTGCAGCAGCAGAGAGGTGGCTTTCCTTTTCCTTTCTGGTATCAGAGTGTTAGCAGTGCTGTGAACTCACTGGTTTGAGCAACTTCTCACTAATCATACATATTCTGATAGGCTAGGATAGTCACAAGAGGATTTCAGCCCCACACCTAGCTCCCAAGCTCTGCTTGTGGATCTAGATTTTGTTTTATGAAGGGGATCTTCAAATATATTTGAAAGAAAGTAATAGGAGACTTGCTTAATACACTCTTTGGATCACAGATGAAACATAAACGCTGGTATTTTCTAACTTCTGAGTGATTGAATTATCATCCTTATAACATCCTCTTGATCTAGTTAGTGAATTTAATTATACTGCAGAGGCTGACTTAAAACATCATCACAACTGCATCACAAGTAGAGATGCTCAGCTTAATGGCCCCTAATTGCATATCTCTATATATTTCAGCCAGGCATGCTTTAATTTAGGATCTCTTCATAATATCCACTGTTGTCCCAGTTTGCTTTCTGAGAGGTAGCTCTGATGTTCTGCTGCAGACAGCAAAAATGGAAATGTTGGTACATTGTTGTTGTCAGCAACAGGAAAATGTCACAAGAAAGAGATGGAGGGCAAGATACAAAATAAAGGTGGAGGAAGAGGAAATGTAGAAGCCCCTTGCTGACTCAATTCTTGGTTTTCTTTTTAAGGATGTTTGATTAAATACTTGGCTAAGCAGATGAGACAGAAAAAAAAAAAAAATCAAGAAAAATCTGGAATCAAAATTTCTACAAGACAGAAGTGAAATGATGAGGACTATCATGGAGAGCTATCTGCTCCCAGTAAGACATATTTACACTTGACATGCATAAAACACTCCAGGCTAAGATGAGCCAATGATAAGATGAGGTGGTTCATCAGATCCACTGTGATCTCATATCTGCTAAGACTGAAGTGAACATTATTTTCAAGTGTAAATTACTTGCAATTTTTGCATTGTTTGCCAGATACTATTTGGGAAAAAGACACTCACCACTAGCGGCTGGATGCATTACAAGAAGATACCAACCCAAATGTTATTAGGTTCTAGCCATCCTCTTTCATGCTTATACAAAGTATTAACTCTTTAATACAGTATGCTTACATCATCTCACTCGTTTCTGCAACTATTTCATGAGTAGATGAGTGATACTGCTGAATCTGAGTCACAGTAGGAGAAATTACCCTAGTTCGTCTACTGGTTATTTTTTAAGCTTGATATCCTAAAAAGTGGTGCTTATGAACCTTGAACTTACTGGCTAGCTGCAACCAAGTGTGATGGTGAGGTACACATTCAAAATACCCTGAGATATATAAAAGTCAAGATCAGGAATTATTATTTTTAAGCAACAGAAAACAGATTAAAAAAATCACCCTTTTATCTCCCCAGTGGATACTCATATTTCACATACTACTATTGCACCATTTTAGAACAAATAATAAAAAGAATCCCCCCCGATTCCTGTTCAACAAGGTAGCAAGCAGTTTAAGTAGGCCTTTGTTGTTCTGTACTCCTTTCAGCATGCAAGATGCTAGGTAAAGTGTCAGGAAGTTCTAACAGTTACTTGGATTCAAGTCTTGTACAGAAAACTACATGATTCCCAGAAAGGTCTTTCAATGGGACACTACTGCAGGTGGAAGCCTTACTGCAGAGGTGGGAATGACAGTTGGTATCCCAAATATGTATTTTTCTGGTACCAGCAAGACAGCTGCTTCTGAATGGACTTAAATCTGATGCCTTAGCCATTCACGCCTCTTCCCAGGTGAGTTACACAAAGATGAAGAAAAGGAAAACCAAAGAAGAGTAATTTAAGTTAGACTGCCATTATGGAGATGCTGCATTGCCTCCAATCCATGTGGTGTTTACTCAAAGTGTTTGTAGCTGAGGTTGCATTTCAAAGAAAGCCAAATGCTTTTAGGAATGAAAGTATACAGCTGAGGTTTGTAAATAGCCTAAAGTCTACCCTGCAGTGACACCTTGAGGGGAAAACATTAAAAATAAATAGCCATTATATGCATTTCAAATCAGTGCTAAAGGAGCAGGAGTCACAAGACTACCTGGATAGACAGCTGCCTGGTTTCCTAAAGCAGCTCATGGCTATGTGGGGTTTTATAGCACCATTCCTGCCAAACAGCTTCTGCTAAGACTTGCTTCTCCTGAAAACAACCCCTATATCAGTAGTCACATTTTTCTTCCTCTTTTTCTTTCCCGCTGAAGTAGATACAACAAGTATCTTAAGATTTTCAAAATAATGTTTCTGATCAACACTCGTTTTTATCGTTTTCTGATCAACACTCGTTTCAAATTTCTACATTTGAAAATTACCTTTCAGTAAAAATCTGCTCTTTTTTTGGAAGAGTCAACCTTTAATTCCCTTGTGCTAGGAGCAATTGCTGTGGCTCCTGGAGAGCAAGGAAAGATCCCAAGGTGATGCAGAGGTGACATACCATAGAAGTCTCTTCTTGTAGATTTATCTTTGATTTCAGCCTTAGGCAGACAAAGAAGGTTGATTTGCTGTCATCACTATCAACATTACCAGATTTTTCTTTTGCAGGTTTATCTGCTGCACGCCAAGTGCTGTTGGTACATACAAGCTCTTACAGGCTTTTTCTGTAGTCATGACTCAGAATGGCAGCAGAGACACGCTCCTTGAAATGGCCAATGTTCATATCTGTATGACCTCATCTCTGCTGAGAGAGAAAATAGATATTTGAGGATGTTTGAGGAAACAGGAAACCAACTGAGGAAACCAACTCTACTGTTACACTTACAAGTGACTATTGCTCCTTCCAAAGGACATGCAACACAGGAAAATACTGCCTTCAGAGGGCTTCTGCAGGTTTGATGTGTATTGGAATCACAGAATCATAGAGTGGCCTGAGTTGAAAAGGACCATAATGATCATCTAGTTTCAACCTCCCTGCTATGTGCAGGGTCGCCAAGCAGCAGACCAGGCTGCCCAGTGCCACATCCAGCCTGGCCTTGAATGCCTCCAGGGATGGGGCATCCACAACCTCCTTGGGCAACCTGTTCCAGTGCGTCACCACCCTCTGAGTGAAAAACTTCCTTCTAAAATTTCTCCTGAACTTTCTAGAGACTCTGCACTGTGCTGAAAATAGCACCATTCTTTACAGTCCCTGTAACAGGGCATTGATTCCGTATATAAGAGATCAGGTAATGTGAAAGTGCTTGTGTAGCTCACAGCCTTCCTGTTTTCTGACTAAAATGGGATTGTCGGGGAGGTGGAAGAAGGAGCACTTTCATAATGTTGCTGCTTTGTAGAAAGAAAAAGATATAGTTCCATGTGCTTCTGCCAGGGAGACAAAGGGAACCAAAAAGAATTTGTACATTGGATGTTTTGTGCTCTGGCATACTAATATGAATTAATTTTAATTTCTAATCAATGTGTTTAATTTATAAAGTCTTAGAAAATGCAATTGATGTCATTTGGGAAAGGCACATACTAAGAAAAATCTTAGATTTTAGTTCAATCCTTAATTCATTTTAATCCTGCCTGTGGAACTACTCCTAACCTTTATAATTAACCTATCTCTAATGCCCAAAAATATGTTAAAGCACAACTAAAATGATGGTTCATGAGCTCTGCCAAATAATGTAGTTAGTGCATCATTTTCTTCTGCATGTATGAAACACGCATTAAATTTAATTCAGAACAGATGGTGTCACTGCAGCAGTCATGTGTGTTCCAAATGTGATGGCAGCAGAGTAACAAACATTAGTTTCAATTACCTTGAAATAAATCTAATAATAATAATAATAATAATAAAGAAGTAGTCTTTTCTTGATAGAAACTTTCCAAATGAAAAAAAAAAAAAAGAAAACTCATAAGAGATTAATTAATATTTATAGATCATTATGGTATTCAGCAGGTTAACATTTTGCTGATAGCCCCCTCTTAGGAAATTTTATGGAGCACGAACAACAGACATCATTCTTACCTTTCATACTCCAGCAACATCCAGAAGAGTTATCAGTCCTCCATTTTTCACTGGGATTCATCCTAAATACTGCAAAAAAAAGCATTTTTGACATATCTCTCATGTCCTTTGGCAGCCATCAGCTCCTGTGGAGTGGTCCATAATTTGAGTATTGCACTGACTTCAGGTCTCTAATTCTTAAGTTAGATTGCTGACTATAGATTATTTTTCCTTATTTGGAAAATACTGGAGTTGTACCTGATGATCCTTGTACGTCCTTTCTAACTCGGGATATTCTACATCTATCTTCCTCATAGTCTGACAAGAAAAGGCATATGTGGTGTGTTATATGTGATACGCCGCCATCCTCTTGTTACAAGATGTGTTGGAGAGTTGATTGGGCTGGGGCTTTTCATATACGGGGTGTCTTGGCTTGTTATAACAACCCACGCCTCCGTTTTTCTGCTGGTTGGGGTTTCTTAATAACAGAGAAATCCTCTCACTGCCTCCTTCCCAGAAGGAGAAGATGGCCCTGGAAGCCACACAGCTACCTTTGCTTTTCCAAACTGATGCAGCCAGCTGCTCACCAGCTGTCTTTGCCTATAGCCAGGGTGGCTGATTTTGGTCATTTTACTGTCTTGCCTTGAGTAAGCTCACAGCAATATATCTTGAGTTAAGAGCCAGTGTTCACCCTGAGGTGAATGGCTGAATGAAGCCCAGAGCGTGGTTTGGTGTGGTTCTGCGATTTTCATCACACAGCTTAGCTGTGTATTATTGGGTGAATGGAGATCTAACATGCAGTAGCTATTATTTACAGTTTTCCTTTGAGTAAAGACCTCTGGGTAGGCCTTTTAAGAAGGGGTGAAAAGCAGCTTTGAATTGTACAAATTGCAAGAAATAACAGCTAGCTGTATGTGTGCCAGTTTGTGCCACAGGGAAGATGGATATTATAAATGCTCTGGGATTCCACTTCATCCTCTTATAGTAGCTTTTTTCCTCACCACTTCATCCTCTCCAGTAATGGCGTTAAATAATACATATGTAATTTTGTTGTTTTATGCTGTGTTTTGCTTCTAACACTGGCCTGGGACCGAGTTTTTCTCCATCTCCTGAAATTCATGGTGGAGGATATGGAGATTCTACTGTTCATTTCTAAAGCTTTTGAAGAATTAGGAAATATTGTCTGGAGCTCATACTGCTTTTTCGTCAGCACTTCCTGACTTAATCAGATGGTCAGGCACTGTTATACCATCTGTAGTAAGCTCTGCAGGTTGATGCGCTGTGCCAAGAGATTTTGGTTGGCAGCCTTTATTCATCAAATTACCGAATGATGGACCTTCATGTTTCTGGCTAATTATCAGCTTATAAATCTACTGGGTAAGATCAGCTCCCTTATAAATGATGTTTGAGTCCTTTCAAAAGGGTGTTTTTCCTTGCTAAGCCTTTTACTGAATTGTTTAAGGGTATACCTGCATTCCAGCAGTTTTTATCAAAATGGCCTTTCAGTCTTGTGCACAGATGTCCTCACAAAACAAAACAAAAAAGTTGGCAAAGAACAGGTAAATACACATGCTCTATACTGGTCAGCTTTAACAAATTCTCTATTTCTGCGCCAGCACATTCACATAATTAAAATGAAAGGCCAAAACATTTTCTCCTGGAACTCCACTGACACCAGAGAATATTGCATAAAAAAATTCAGTCACAAAGTCTGTTTTTTCTTTTTGTTTGTTTTTCCATATAATTGTGTAAACATAAAAAATTTTCTTGAACAATCATGTTTTTCACTCTCAAAAGCCATGCTTTCTTTAACTGAGGAGTTTATGACTTTCAGGTCAGGCACTCTTTTCTTTTATGTCTGGAGACCATCTGTTGCATTCTGAGTATTGGATTATTTTCAGAAGCTGTTATTTTTGTTTACAATCTTTACCATTCAGAGTTCAATTTCATACAAAGGTGGATGAAAAATTCCCTTTCTCAACAAATTTCTGTGGGTCAGCACAAGAGAAATGAGTGCAGAGAGACAGGAAATTATATCAGGAACTATGATGCATTGAGAGTGACCAAGCAAGTAAAGATGCAAGTTTAACTAGGTGCAGTTCACATAAACAAATCTCATGCAAAGCCAAGGTTAAGGATGATATTTTATGCCTGGAGAGGCACTGGATCTGCTAGTGTTGCATTAGTCACGCAGGGCACATTAAATTTGTATTTCAGGCTAGGTCAAGGCAAGCATTTAGTCATGACCAGTAAAGTGTCATAGGAAGCTACATACGGGAGGAAAAGTTACATTATCTGCTTCATCAGCACAGCCTACCTATTGGCACTGCTCCCAAAGGTGGTTCAGCACCTTGCAGGCCTGGTAGGCTCCCATATTGCTTCCTGTGAAGGCAGACACCACAACCATGGGGTAAGCCCTGTGGGAGATACTCCTAGCTTCTGAATACCATCAGGCAGTAGATAACCAGCTATGAACATGCAGAGCTTAATGGTGTGGTAGTTCTGAAAGGAAAGTTGTTGGTGTGAAATCATACCAGAGAAAGCAAAGAAATGCGTCTCTGTAGAACAGGTTCTGCATTCATTCTGCGAACAGGTTGCACAACATTAGGAAAAAGTGAGTATTTTTAAAACACAAAAAATAACCAAGACCTAAACCAACAGGAATGTCATGATCTCTCGTGAAAGTATTTTCTGTGGCTATTCAGGAGTGGCAAAATGTGACCTGTGGAAGGAGTAAAACAGACATAACATGCTAGCCAGCTGGATAGCCTGAAAAATGCTCACTGTGTATATTGTGTATATAAACAATTGTCAACACCGAATGAGAAATGTTGTCTTTGGAAAAACGCATCTCATCATAATAAACTGATTCTTTGCAACTGCATGATGCTTCAATTAGGGAATTAAAGATTGATTAACTTATAGTTAGCATAGATAAGACTTTTATAATAGAATTCTCAAATCACAGTGATAAATTTGATCTCTTTAAGAATTGCTCTAGGAGGAGTTTCTTGCATGCTCTACAAAATTGTGATTATGTGCAATCCCTGCTTTAATCACTAGGTGGCATTTGGCCGTGGTGGAAGAGTACGGTTGCAGACATCAAACGAGCAGCAGCACTGTTGGGAATGACTCTGTCACTTCGCGCTGGGAAAAGCACAACTGTGCTGTCGTTTCAGCACTACGTGTAGCCACTGATGTCCACTTCTTTGCAGGCTAGGACATGGAGGCACCCGAGGCCTGCACAGCCTGGAGTCTACAAAGCACTACTGAGTCCTGCATCACAGGGAGGGTGTTCCAGGGCATGCAGTGCAATTAGGTGTGGGCTAACAAAGGCGCAGTCCAGCCAGCCCCTCCACGCCTCTGTCTGAGGTCATAACTGAGCAATGACTCTTCTGGAATTTGTGCTTTTGGCTTCATTCTGTGTGAGATCAAATCGCCTTTATCTACACTATTGATAAACACTCTCAGAAAAGATCATCATAGAAACCCTCTGAACCCTCCGTACGGTTTCAAGACCAGAGGAGTAAAGTTAAGCCTGCTTTTTTTTTCTTCCTGTGGCAAATACAGATTTGTAGATTTTTTTTATTATTATTATTTTTTTTTTATAATTGCAGTATGGTGCAAACAGAAGCTCAGTACAGTTTACAAGATAAGATTTGCTCAGATTCAGAACAGATTGATAAGGGATTCCAGCACAAGGGTGATGTAAATCAATGCACATCACCTGCAATAAGGCAATAAGGATAAGACTTGTAAACTGACAGGGGAAAAAGATAAAGCCTGATGCATGAGAAACAGCTGAGAAACTTATACACTTTTTTTCTCATTTTTTTCCCCTCAGGAAGTGATAAGATAAAAATGTTGTTTAGCACATATCTTTGAAGCACTGTATCACAACAGGTTATCTTGTAGAAGCTTCTTAAGATAAATGAATTATTATTTTTTTCTAACATTGCTATCCTCAAAAGACCACGGGGTTATACAAAAGAGCATGCCAAAGAAAGCATTCAGTATTTCAGCATTTCAGTAAAGAAAAGCAGTTCCTATAGCGCATTCTCACAAATCGCCAGAATCAGCCCAGGGAGAGAACTCTACAACCTCAGAGCAGCTATATGTGTCTCACTAGCAGCCTACTCCTCCTGCCCTGAATTGTTTCAAACTCATAAGAGAAACAGCTTAACTAATCTAGTTGTTCTAATATCACTTTTCCATATAATAGCACCTGTCAACCAGGAAGGTTGGACAGTTTTTGAGTAGGAGGGTGATAGCTGTAAGGCTTCTTAAGTTTTGATGGGCTCACTCAAAACAATTGAATAATTCCTTTTGGAAACGTTTAGTCAAGTATTAGTAAGGACAATTCAGCTTTTGAGTTAAGTTTTTCTTTGTGTCTCTCAAACATATTAGAAGCTAGAAATATGAACTGCTGAGCATATCTTTATCCCTTTATTATGATGTGAAAAGATCTAAAACCTAAAAGGAAATAATAATGTCTACTTCACCTGGAAAAAAAGAATGTTACCCTCCCCTGTGATATGTAACCTTAACATATAACCTTAACATATAACCTTTCTCATAGCTCATCACTGAAGGCTGGCTTTCTTAAACTTTTGATATTCAGAGCACATGCATTCCAGTATTTGTTCATTCATCCCTCAAAATGTGCAATTTGACATGAAGATTTACAGTCTAAAATATTGTTAGCAATTACTTCAACAAGATGTGTTATTGCGTGGTTCACAATGGGCAAATTATTGGCCAGCTTTAGTGCAAACAATTTCAAACAAAATTGAAGTGTCATGTCTGTTGCCTGCGTAAATAAAAAGAGAGCAGAGAGTCAGAAATAAACAATAGTTAACTGCAAAATACATGCCTGAATTTATTGCCATGTGTATTATTTATTATTCTCTTCCTTCAATTTGTGAAGTTCAGCCTAGCAGTATCTGCTCAAAAATTATGCTAACAGCTGATAAAAGCCTAGGTGAAGGGATAGAATATTTCAGGATCTGGGTCTAAGAAATCCTCCTGGCTCCAGCACTGAACTTTGAGATGAAATCAAAAGCAAATTCTGAACAACTTGTGGATGTCCAGAGCCTGGAGCCTTCAGAAAGATTTTTTTGGATGAGGCCAGGATTCAAACCAAAGATTTTACTAGGTCTAAGAAAGATTTTTTGAAAAGGAAAGGGTAAGCATGGAGGAAAAGGAGTAATCTCAATGGATCCCCAGAGATTTAAAAGTTGACATTCAGCAAGGAAGAATTGCCACCTCCTAGCCCTATGAAAATGAAATGCTGACACATCAAAGATTTTGCATTTTTGAAAGCAAAGACAATTATTTTTTAAGCATACAGCAAAAATTAAATTTCAGTACTGAAACATTATTATGAGAGATACATCAGATAGGTTTAATAACCAACGCAAGGGACACCAGAAATAGCACTGGGCAATGTCACAGTCCGCGATGTGAATTTTCTCCAGGTTTGTTGTACCACTGAGGAAGATTTACATTATATTAGCCATCTTTTGTGCCATAAATTCCAGTAACTTAAGACAACAACAACCCTTTAGATGCTGTTAAAGTAAGCATCGTTATAGCCGCAATCTGTCGTCAGCCACTTAAAACATTCAAATTATGGATCATTGATATTGCTAATGTGATACAGTTTAGACACACTACTAATTTATAGAAGGTTACTGAGGATTTTTAAAGTATCTCATTCACTCCAAGAATTTTCAGGAGTCAGTAAGAACTACTGAGTACAGAAAGACTTTTTTTCAAAGTGACAGGACTCTTCTGTTATTCATCCTCATTTTGCCTACAACTTGTCAATTTATCCAGAAAATGCACTCATTTAGGAAAATTCATATCTCTGTTAGGAAAACACGGTAAGAATTTATTCCTTCTGCAAGCCGCCTTCTTTTTGCCTTGCCTTGCCTTGCCTTGCCGTGCCTTGCTTTGCATCAGGGACATGACCTTTATCTACAGGTTATCTGACTTTGCAACTCATATCCTTTGGAAAAGAGAATACACTTGCTCCTGACGTGTTAAAGCTATGCAAAGTTGATCTCTGCATTTCGAAAGAGACTCTTTTTTTCAGTCCTCAGCATTTGAGTAAGAGGGAAAGGGAAGAAGGAAGGCTTTCAAAGTAGCCAGTTGGTAGAGTTTGTACGGAGAGAACAGTACAGGCTGTGCAGAAATAGCAGAATTCCATCATCCAGACATTTTGGAAGATTTTGCAGCTTCTGTTTTTCTCCTTGTGCTTGAGAATGTTTCAAAGCTAGGATTATAAAAGACATCACATGTTCAGCTCAAAATTGTAACTAGGGCTCTGAGGAGAGAGAAGAGGGCAGGTACAGAGGCAGCACACGCAGTTTTCAAGGACTCATTACAAAGCATTTTTCTTTATACCTGTCTGCATAGGTAAGGATTGCAGCTGGGCAGATGATTCACCACCTCACCACTTAGACAACCTCAGACAAGAGGAGAAGAATTAGTTAACATGAGACTTCTTTACTAAGCTGCAGACCTGACCTAAATACCACAGTTAAGCAACAGGGGTTTGTGAATGTTGGATTTCAAGCAGGAATTGCACTACTGCAGACCTAACCCTTTGGCAGTATTTGTTCTAACCTAGTTATAAGTATTAGTTGCCATCATGTACCTGTGAATTATGAGTTTCTCAATGCACCAAAGCTGTAAGGTTGTCACATACTAGAAACCTGAGGTCATAAAAAATACCAAAATAGTATCACCTTCTTGAAGTGATAATTAAAGAGCGGTACTGAACCTCCTACTCATTTGCCTTTCCCCTGGGAGTATTCAATACAGCCATTACCTTTGGTAGAAATTTCTACTGATCCAAGATGATCACCTTGTTCCCACCTAGGGGCATGCCTAAAATACACAGCCATACAGAGTATTGGGTAAAAACAGTCAAAAAAACTCCAGATGCATACACATATAGACATACATACCCCAAAACAAAAACAACCACCACACACTCATGCCTTTATCCTTGCATTGATACTTACCTTCTACTCTCAAACTTCAATTCTGCCAGGAAAATAGGGAAGGGAGGAGAAGAAAACTGCCATTATTTGGATACTCCTTATGCTGACCCCATCATCTTTGTTAATAGCTTTTAATGAGTAGCTCAGTCATAGATAAGCAGGCTAGCATTATTATTTTGTCGTCTTAGCACAGTCAGCATGATTCAGAACAGTCATAAGACTCACAGTTTCCAAATTTTCAAAAGCCGTGGGAAAAAGATTAATTATTATCTGAGAGAGAAGGCTTAGATCTCATTACCAGAAAAAAATCCAGAAAATGTATATGTATATATACACACACTTAAAAAAGGAAATACTGCTATCCCACAAAGATTACTCTAGAACAGACACATCTCCCCTGGCTGAGAGGTCTGAGAACAACAGAGAAAATTGCTGTAACAATTAATTTTGTTTATTATACCAACTTGGCTAGGAAAACAGTCATTTGATACACAATGCCTTGTCTTACAGCCTTAAATCATGCTGACTTTAGTGATAAGACATATAAGCATGCAATCAGGCATGAAAGCTCATATGCTCTGAGCAAGGATTCCCTTTCACATTGAGCCTCTTCAAATAGCTAGTATGGAGCCCTTGCATGCTGACCACAGCCCTAATCAGAAAGAGAACCATAGATATCTGGTAGAAATCACTGATACCTCGTGGTTTTCAGAAATTAAAAACTATGTTTGCTAGACTTCTGGGCGGTCAAGACAAGTTGTATCTGAGCATAATTTGATGATCTTGCCAAAAATTTATGTGTGAAAAAAAAACCCCCACCAAAACCACAAGTCTGCTGGCGGTGCACACAGCCACTACCCAGTCTTGTATCAACAACATGTTGCATAACTTGGACATTGCACAAGCAGGTAGTGGTTGCTATATGAAGACAAAAACACTGCAGGGTTATACATACACACCTGATAAAGCAAAGGGTCCTTTGAGAGACTTCCTGAACTACCTATCTCAAAGCCAGAGCTCTGAAGGTCTGGCACTGGCCTCCCAGTAGTTGCTTCTACTGAGTAATTATGTGTAAGCAAAAGCACTGTGTGCATAGTTATCATAATACAGAAATCCAGAAAATGGGCTAGAAGTATAAGGAAATAACCTTATAAGGTTGTAAGTGATTCTCTTAGTGCAATTTGGATTTTACATTTCACCAGAACATGTCTAATTATTAATCATCAAGCTAGAGAAATAGAATTCCAACATCCCTAGTTGCTTTTATTTTCAAAAGACAACTTCAGGAAATCAAGCATTTCTAAAAAAAATGTTCCCATTGCTGCCATTTCATGAGAAGATGCTAGAGAACTTGGCACACTTTTGCTCAGAGCAGCTGTACTTTTTGCATTGTTCCTAGCCCAGAAGTTAACCAGCAGAAACATTCCAGGCATTTCTAGCATTTATTTAGATTTTGGGACACAAAGGCATCTCTCATGTATATTCATTAAATTTATTGATTGCATCACTATGAGTGGAAGTTGTGCAGCATTATTACTAGAGAGTTGGGAAACTACTCCCAGAAATCTTAGAGGTCTCTTGGGAAAGCTTATGATGATTTCATCTGATGATCTGAAAACTAAGCATTCATGCCTCTGGAAGCACTCATTAGCAGAAACATGTTGTTGTATAGGTTATTAACAGGCAAAGAAGAGTCATGTAATTACATGATTTAACTACGTGCTGCTTTTAAATAACAAAAGGTACCAATCCCATGGAATTAGAAACTGGCAACTTTTGTCTGTAGCAGCTTCTCTTCATTTTGTCAACTCTGCTAGTTCTGCCAAGTGATGGATGGAAATACGAACGAAAATTTCTCTTTAGAGAGGAACACATAGCAATGCTACTATGTGACACCTTGCTTTCTCCTAAAAATCAATGGCTGAACTGTTTCCACAACTTTGCACAAACTCCTTCAAGTACCTGGAGATGAATTATAGTTTTATTGCTTTGAAAGTTCCTTCTCAGCTGGTTTACCAAGATTTTAACTGCAAGCTATGGTTTTGAGATTTCTACCTGTAGCTGCTTAAAATTAGGAATGTTACCCTGGGAATTCCAGTGACAACTGATTGCCAAGTTCTGACAATGAGCTCTTAGCTCTGACTGTGGACTGAACATAAGTGCAGCTTAACAAAAAATGCCTTTGTTTGGTGGCTTGTTTTTTTCAAATCATTCTGTCTCATCCAGTAAACACAGAGTTTAATTTCTTAAGGCACTGTCGTGATTTCAGCTAAGATAAGAGTTAATTTTCTTTACTGTGTCTGGGTTGATGCCATGTTTAGGATTTAGGAGAAAAAAACATGTAGATAACTCTTTGATGTTTTAATTGGTGCTGAGCAATACTTATGCTAAATCAAGCACATTTCAGCTTCTTCATTGCCCTGACAGTAAGGGGGCTGGAGGTGAAGAGGTGGTGGGGATCAGAATTGGAAGAGGTGACCCAAACTGGCCAGAGGGACATCTCACATTACAAGACATCAAGCAGAACAATAAGAGGAGGCATTGCCTGCAGGTTCAGCCACTGCTTGGGAACTGGCTAGGCATAAGTCAGCCAGGTGATGAGCAATTGCATTGTGCATCACTTGTTTTGCAGATCTACCCCTGTTATTACCATTACTAATATTTTGCATTTATTTTCTGTCTTACTGTCTTCATCTCAATCCACTTGTTACACTTTAAAAATCATATCTCTCCATTCCCCCCACTGGGTGGGAGTAAATGAAATGGTCTGTTGTGCTTAGTTGCCTTCTGGGTTAAATCATGACAGGAACTCTTGGCAAAACAAACAAACAAAAACCAAACAAAAACAACAATAAAAACAACTCAGTTCTTGAGGAATGTTCCTGTGAATTGGTAGATCTTTCATTCTTCAAGTCAAACTCCTATTGTCAGAGTACAAGCTGTTAACTATTAAAACTTTATTTGCAGCAAACTGTTTGACAACTTTTGAACAAAAGGTGACAAACACTATGATTATGCTCGCATAAAGCAGAGATAAAAGGAAACAAAATATTGTGATTTGTGATTTTCCAAGCCTTCTATTACTTGCAAAGCTGAGAAAAAAAAATATACCTATGATGGAGAAAAAAGAAAGATAAAAAGTAACTACTCTTTTCTGGGATACACATATACTATCTTGTCACCAGAACTAAAGCGAAACAGGCAAGGAGTTGCTCATTACTTACAGTAGTTGAGGATAGGTCCAAAGTACTGAGCAGCTAATATCAACGGATAAGCATTTGTAACTCAAGGAACAAGCAAACAATTGTTCCACCTTTGAAGTTGGATTAAGTTTCAAGGAAAGAGAGATTTGTCCAGGATTTACTAAGCAAATTAGCCTTTCCATGGTCTTTAATTTAAAAGCACGATTACAAGGATGAACGTTCAAGAGTTCATGGAATTTTGTAAAAGGCTTAATCTAGTTTCTCCAGCCCCAGTGCATACTCCACAATGTCTCAAATCCAAGGGTGGCCTCTAACTTAGATAATTCCTATGGCTTAGTCTTACAATTAGAGAAAAAAAAAAAAAAAAAAAAAAAAAGCAACAAATAAACAGTGTTGTCTGTGTTGATAGCTCTTGTAGAAGTCAATAGAACCATTTTACACACATATTTTTTTCTTGTCTAATGTATTTCATTCAAAGATCAAGAATTGTAAGTTTCAAATATTTATTAGAAAAGTACCTTAAAGTATAATTCAGAAATCTGTAACTAAGTAATGACTGCTATTTTTAACTTTTGCTGAACCAGCTATAAGTCAACAACAAAAATACTGTTAATTATCTTTAAAAATACCTGAGCTATAAAATAAAAAGTGATATATGAGAATATAAAATATTTATATTACAATTTTATTAAATCTTTATTCAAAATAAATTTAGATAATTTTCTAGGATTTGCTCAATCTCCACACAATCATATCAGAACTGAGCTGAGCTTCTGCTACTTTCAAAGCCATTTTCTGGTAGAGGGTACCATCCATCATTTCATTCATACTTAGCACACACTGTTCCCGCTCATTTTGAAGCTTCTCTCTGAAATGCTGAACACCATCCTCACTGTCCAGTAAAGAAGCCACAGAAGGATCACTGATTTTCCCACCAGGCTCATTCCACCTTGTCAAGTTGTTTTCAGCTTTACTTTCTTTTGAGGAGAGGAAACTCCTTGAAGTGAACATTTCTTTTTCCAAAGCCAGTGCTAACTGCTCAATAAGTACACCTTTGCTTCCAGATTTCAGGAGTTTTACATCACAGCTTGGTGGAAGAACTCTAGTAAGGCTATGAAGACACTGGAACAAGACGGTCAGACTTCTACAAAATAAGAGTACTATTATTAATGATATGTTGCATATTCAAAATTCTGTAGTGGTAAATATAATAAAATTACTTTAAACTGAACCGATGAAAATTTAGGATGTTTGTGGTTTTAAGTATTGTGTATGCAGTACACATAACTGCCAACAAGGATTCTCTAATGGAATGCAGACTAGCTGCTGTGTATCAAAAGATCTGTTGCTTCAGTAACAAATATTCAACATTAAGATACATATCCAGTTATGTGAGCATCACTTCCTTCTTTAAGAAACAATTCATTGTATGTAAAAATATCGTGATAACACCAAGTTGCCTAAGTATGCATTCAGGGGCAGAAAAAAAGATGCGTTCATATTTTGTCACCATCAACAGATATGCACTGCAGAGATACTAGGTGGCTAATTGCTGGTCTTTTTTGAACAGCCACTAGCGAGGAAGTATTGTGCTTAAAAACAATTAGATGTTCAAATTAAGAACCCTGGATAAAATAATGCTGGCATTCATCACAGGGAACCTATTGCCCCAGACGCCAGCATGATGCATTGACAGACCAGCATTCATTCTAAGAGAAACACAATTTGTCCAAAGTCCTATTTCCTCTGTTTGGCCAAATTAGCTCTTCAGAAGATGTCCTAAAAAATCATGTCCAAGGAAAAAAAAAAAAAAGGACAAAAAGAAAGAGCATCCTGTCCAGTTTTTGTCAGTATTCTATATCATGGTATCATATGGCAGGCTGCCCTGATGCTTAAGCTCAGATCTGGATGCACTTCCTGTGTGCTGTGCTTCCAACAGACTCAGGTATTTCATGCTACTTCCAGCCTTGGGAGATGTGATCTCCTGATTCTGGGTGAGGAAGAAGTTCTCTTATCTTTTCTGGGACACCAGTTGGTGAAGGCCCATCAATAAGAACTTAGATTGACTCTTTCCTCCAGTTTATTTTTGGTTCACTGGATTTATTATTCTTAATTATTCTGTGTTATCTCACATTCCTCTTAATAAACTAGTTTCTCCTATCTCAACTGGGTTTCTTCCTCTTCCTTCATCCCCCTTCTCTTGAGATGATTAACTCTTCAAACCACAACACATCCCTAAGTAGCTAGTTTTCTCACACTGATCAGTAAAGCTTTTCTATTGCAATTTACTTATCTTAATTTTCCACTACTTATCACAGATGTAGATTATTTCATTTCTGAATGAAAAATTTTGAATGAAAAAAATTGTCAGTAGACCTTCAATCTGTCAGAGAAATAATCTACCAGAAAAAGATTGACCCAATGAAGGGGGAAAAAAAACAACACTGAAAACACAAGTATAAATATACAGCTCATTAAGTATCGATGTTAAGTCAAATTGAAAATGAATATCAAGCAAACTAAGTTTCCAAAAGGAAGTTTCTACAAGTCTTGAGTTTTAAAAACATTACTCTTTGCTCTTACATGAGAGGCAACCAATTCTTAATTGAACAAAGTTTTATCTTTTACTATTAGTTAGGGATTCCTAACTTACTTTATTTTATATATATATGTATGTATATATGTATGTATGTATATATGTATATATGTATGTATATATGTATATATATTTTTTTTGTTTTAGCTTGAACTCCTTAGGAAAAGAAAACTTTATCAGTACTTGAAAATCTCTTCTCACAGTAGCGTAATCCAGCTAAATCATAAATGACGGAAGTATTTCTATCTTGTTTACCTGATGTACATCATTTTATCCCAACAGTTTGACAATCTAGATAAGAAAATAACTGAGATTCTTCAGATTATTTCCTCTTCAATATAATGGTAGATAGAAAATAAAGTTTATCAGAAAAAATTGTACAAGTTAGACTAAATGCATGTTGCATTACTAAACTAAAAATGACAAAGAATGCAATTCAAATTGTCTAGCTCATTTTTGTTAAAAACAATCAACAGGTGTTGAAAAAACATATTAAGAAAAAATATGAAATTACTATGCATTGAAACGAATGAACAAAATGGTACCAAGTGTCTATTAAAGGGGCCTGCAGTTGTTTGGAATTCAGTGTATAAGCACAAAATTACATGACAATTCATGCTCTGACATTCTCATATCAGAAGTATCGCTGTTGGCTATGATGCCTGTAAGAGACAACATGAAGATAATGGCATGAGCATAAGAAGAATATTCTGTAAAACTTTTGACCAATTTTACCTGCAAAATAGCGTTAGAACTCCTTCAAATGGACTTTTCAGTGTCCAGCTAAAGACTGTACCATAGATGTTTCCTGCTTTATGAGAGAATACCATGTCATGGCATTCCTTAAATGGAACACAGTCCATTTCTCCAAGTAGCCATGAATTTACTTGAGTCAATGTGCATTCAGAAGACACAATCTGAAAGGAAAATCTGATCGATACTGCAAGGATAGCAACTATGTCTTCCGTGGAACCTGCAAGAAAATAATAATCATAAAGATACTTAACCTAAATACTTTGATCAGGTTTAATGTAGAATGTGTGAATACATTTTTGATTCACGCTCTCGTTGTTACTTGCAGTCTGTACCTGCATTCAATGTTTTCTTTGGAAACTTTCTTCTCACAAATATTCTTACACCTACTTCTGTTGAGCAAAATGGCTACCTGATTAACAAAGCTGCAACTATATAATAAGAGAGCTGTAAAGATAAATGTCACCTTGCCAAGGGAACACTATTAATAGCCTCCTGTGACATTAAGATGGCATTTGGTGTTAGCTGATGATATGGCATTAAAGGAAGAAATTAAAATTCGTAGCAAATGATCAAAAGGACATTTCACTACGTTAGCAGAAACCCAGTTCAAAATCAGTTCAACCAGGAACTTAAAAAGAAAAAAAGATATAGTGGAACTCAATAGCTGTGCAGATGAGGAAAAGCTTCAGTTACTTTGGTATTACTTAAAAAATAGTAATACTAAGTCAGGAAAAATAAATGTTATCTAATCAACAGTAATTACCTTACTTGTAGGAAAAAACAAGCTATATCTGTATTCAGATTTACCTTCAAAATTAACCTCTTGATGCACTTCAGCACCATTACTGTAAAATCTTATAGCAAGTTTCAATTTTTTTTTTTTTATTTAAAATAAATGGTTCTTCTGCTTTCTGCTTCACCCAGCTTTTAATTCAGAAGTCTGCATGTATTGAGTTCAAAGAAAGAAACATAATTACACCCTGAAAATGTAGATTAATCTCATCCAGAAAAAACAATCAACAACATCTTCATGAATCCAAACTCCATCAATCAATTTACCTGTACAGTAACTATTATCCTTGAGCATATTTACTGAATATTTCCCATTTGAAATATCTTCCAGACTCAGCAAAATTTTCCCACAGAGTAAAGTTATGCTTTTGCTCTTCAGAAAATCACCATTCCGATGTTTTTGTTTCTTTGCATGTAGTATAACTGTGCAACAAACACGATGAAATGCCAGTAGTGGTGAAAGGTTGGTAACAGCAGTGACAGTATTTGTTTTACCCAGCTGAGTCCTAGAACATCTCTTATGAAAATCTTTTTTCAGATCATTCTTGTTACGCAAGTCCAATTTCATCTTTTTCTGAGGGGGCTCAATTTGACACGAGGAGACAGATAATGCTGAGAAGACTTCGTTCACCTTAATGATTTTATTCTGACACTCAATAATTGGAGACATCAAAGAGAAGTCTTGATCCATCACTAACGACAAACTGATATCACGCACTGACCTGTGAAAATCCACATAAGATGAATGCACTCCCAGTTTGCATTTTGCTTTTTGATAAAAAAACGAAAAAACAGTACTTTACAATATTTAGGACTACTACAAACTCCAATACTATTCCAAGTTAATTCAGATACCATGTAGTGTGTAAGTACTTATAATCTTAGATGAAATAGTCATTTGTATTAAGAGCTCCTAGGAATTAGATCCCTCGCATTAACTGAAATAATTTGGACATTTAATTCACTCAGAAAATGTTGAACACTCAATACAACCCTTGCAGATACTCTATGACATCTGCATTTCATTTTTAAAGACTTATTATTATTATTATTAAAATAAAATTAATAAAAAAGGACTACAGAAAGTAAAAATTCTGCCTGTTTGAGAACTAAAAGTTCTTGTAGTATTCACACTGTTTTTTAGGTATTCAAACAGAAGTGCATGCAGAAAGTAAAATAAAAGGTTTAAAATATGGTTTCCTTAAACATGAAGTAATTTTCTGAAAGGCGTTTTGTTCATTCAACACATGATTCTTCTGTGAAATCCCAGTAGTACTGTTCACATCTTCTCTCAGTGAACAATTTACTCTAACAATTAACTCAATCTCAAGATGTCACTGACAACTGAAGTCATACAAACATTCAGATTCCTTTATGGGAAATATCATCACCTCACAGTGTAATCTAAAACATCAATATAATCTTGCATTAGCAGGAAGCCCAAAAATAGTCAACGAAAACCTCCACAATGGAGTTGAAAATAAAGCAAGCACTTTTCTGAAAAACCACAGGCCCACAACCCTGTGCTCCTGGAGCCTACTACAACCTATTACATCCTTCTGTTGCTAGCCTATGAGGTAACCTTTCACAAATGACTTGATTTTCATGGATCGGTTCTCAACTATAAAACTGAAAAACAGGGCAAGGTTGCTGCTGGTTTTTAAAAAGTAGTTCAAAATCTTCTCAGGACTTCTGAAGATACAGAGGAATTAGGTGTTTCATTTTCAAAAATAAAGTCACTGTCATCAAAGCTAAAAGAATAAACAGTGGAAAGGCAAAAACAGTCTTTTGCCTTGGTAGCTCTTAACAGAGGCCGTCAAGAAGACAAGGTCAGCTTCCTTGTAAAGTTATAGCAAGCTGGTAGTTGTGAAATAATACACCTACAGTTCTAGCAGAACAACCAAAGGGCCTGGAGAGGTCAGTTCCCTCACACTCACTTGAATGATTTTCAGAGGCAATCAGTACTCTTAAGCTTACCTTAACACAGTGTCAGCTACAATGCTCGTGGGAGTATAGGTCAAAAAGTAACTTCTAACTCTACCAAAGTTTACATTACATACTGTCTATAATAAGTTTTTTCTGTTGTCTGTGCTTTCAAAATGTACTCCAAATAAGCTCCCTCATCAATGGGGGAATAACATCACTAGTAATCATGACTAGAACTAAGCAACTGAAATGAGCAGAATAAACAAATCACTTTAAGGATAATAACGAGAAAAATCTTTTTGAAGCTTCGAATATTTTAAGCCTGCTTGTTCCATGTAATTTATATAATGCATAGGCTCAGAAAATACTCGATTTGATATCTGACTACAGCATAGCTGAATATAGGTAAGTCGATCAGAGAATTAAAAATGTTTTATTCTACTTTTTAAGGAAATCATTCTATGAATGGTGAGATACTGATGCTTAGGCAGCAGGAACAGTACAGTTAGAACAGAGCTAAATCTACACCACACACTGATGTCAGTATACCTATGCTCATGTGAACTACAAAGAACCATAATTTTTGTCAGTGAAAGTTCTGTTATAAATGCCTCCAGTAATGATGTAGTTATGTTGATGCAGCTGATTTTTGCCTAGATTATATATTTTTGGCACAGCACTAGAGAGACATGTCACAGCAACAATACTGGCAAAATGCACTTGAAATACTTCATACACAGATGTTGAAATAAGAAAAGTCAAATCTCAAAAATCCACTCTTTTTACTGCAGGGCTTTACTTGCAATCTCAACTTCTATTAAACTGCAAAATGAAAATATTTTATCTATGTACTTACAAACAAAATGATTCAGTTAGTTTTACTCCAACTACCAAGTTGTCACCCACAACACGTTGCCACAATTTCTCTATGAAGTGACCTTGAAGTTTAGGTGTCAATGATGGCTCTTCGCTAACAGAATAAGGTTCTTTCACATCATCCCAGAGACTGACAAGGCCTTCCTTACAGAAAAATGTTTGTTTAGATCAATTAAGTGCAGATATCAGTTCTTTTTATACAGCATTACTTCATGTTCTACTATAAAATCTACTACATTAAATGAAATCTGTACAAACTAGTTTACTCTCTAGAATAGATTTAAGAGATATAAATCCATTTTCTTAAAACAAAAACTATCATAACAAACAACTCATCCCCTCTTTGCACACATTTTCTTCCAAAGAAGGCATTAGAAGTTATATTATTAATTGCTTAAAATTTTGCTGCCTAAACCTGGTTGACTTGAAGGATACTGAAAGATCAAATAGATTTCAAGTAACTATGAGTCTTAGTTTAAGAAGCATACAGTTATAACATTTGCCCAAACTCTGTCACCTTTTCAGCTCACAGTTCCCTCTGCCACATTCTAAAATAAACTCTGCTTACAGAAATCACTGCTCATTCTTTCTATCATATTAGAGACAGGTATTTGATATACAGGTAACTGTACCAATTAATACAATACAATCCTCCTACTGTTGGTCATTAACTTACTGTTAAAGGTTACTTCCACGTACAAACCAGTCACCAGGAGGTACGGTGTAGATCAATTTCAAGGAAAAAATTAAATTTACTCTTAACTATATAAACTGTCAGTTTAAAATAATGAATCAGACTTTGTTTAAAGCTAATTAATGACTTTTGATAGAGGCAATTTCGACTGGTAAAAATAGCAAAAAGAAAAAAAAAGTGTTGCTTTTTACCTTTTTTGCACTTGGTAGAATATGGCTTCTTCCTTCAACTAGATCTATTAGTGCTCTGCATGATTCAAGAATAACCCTCTTTTTGAGTTGTAAATGCTGCTGTAGCTCTCGAACAGAGGTGAGACCAGCCTGTAAAATATAAAAGTCGCCATTGGACACAGTCTGTAGTCTACTGCAAATAATAACTGGTATCAAAGCTACCAAGATAATCCTCAACTTTCCATTTTATGCAAGGATCACAATCCAATTTCTGATGTTCCTGAAATAATGCTTCTAAAAATTGTTCAAGTCAGGTTACTCTGCTGCCAAAATACAAAACTAAGAATCTTGTTCTCTCAGTATTAAACTCCAAGTTTATCTTAATTTGAGAATATTCACATTAGATGTTTATGTAGATATTCAACTCTCTCAATATTGTTTCTGCTTTATTTTAGTATTAACATTATTTATTATTTTTTTTTTCAAGACATTGAAATGTTGACTGTTTTCTGTCTTACAGACAGTCAAGTACGTAGACAAGTTCCAAGGATTAGGTTATTATACTTTAAAATATTCTTCAAAAAGTATACTCTGGGAATTAAGTTCCTGAGAAGTCTGTTACTGTCAACAACAAGAGAGGGGAGAACAAAGCCTATCATTGGAAAGGAAAAACAACCTCTAAACTAATAAACAAATAAAAAAAGACATCAGATTCAGTCATCACCAAATGACAAGCCAGAATGAAAGATATGCGAAATAAAAGGAGTAATGTCATTTGCTCATGATGCAAGAGCAAAGGGCATTCAGAGGAAATGGAACCCACCATGATAAATTCTCTATCAAAATTATTAGCCACCTATCAAACCAAGCATCACAAATACCAGACTCCATGAAATACTTCCGTGCCAGAACTGGCAGGAGAAGAAACAGTTAAGAATAAAGAACAAAGATGGGAAGAGACTTTTTATGAGGGCACGTAGCGACAGGACAAGGGGAAATAGTTTGAAACTGAAAGAGAAGAGATTTAGACTTGATATTAGGAAGAAATTCTTTACTGTGAGGGTGGTGAGACACTGAACCAGAGAGGTTGTGGGTGCCGCCCTCTGGAAGCATTCAAGGCCAGGTTGGATGGGACTTTGAGCAACCTGGTCTAAAGGGAAGTGTCCCTGCCTCTAGCAGGGGGGGATGGAACTAGATGATCCTAAAAGTCCCTTGCAACCCAAACCATTCTATGATTCTATCATTTTGTATTTCTACAATCTCTTCCTAACTGCAGTCCACAGAATACCAAACCATTACTTACTCCTATTTGAAACTCCCAAGTAAGAAACTCAGGTACAGAAGAAAAACAAGAAGGAAAGTACATACAGAGAAGCAGTCAAAATAGCCGAAGATCTACTGATTGATTCAATTGCTCTCCAGTGTGACTTTTGCAAGCACCTTTTTCCCCCTTCATAAAGCAACAGAAGAATGACAACTGAAATTTATCACATGGCAAAAACTAGAGTAACACTCTGTCACTGCTACTGGAACAAGGAAAACGTACACCCTTAGATCCATACCCAAGATGTACCAAGTAACAAGCAATTGTAGAAGTCACACTCTTTGCACCATGAAACAGAAAATAAAAGTGAATCATTTTAAAAACAGAAAATAAACATCCAGTTTAAAACACCATAATATAGAGCTGAACAAACAAAGCTGAGAGAAAATTCAGCACAGACAGTACAATGGATGAATCACTGTCAGAAAGCAAATTAAAGTGGAGGCTTAGTAGGAAGTAGGACAGTGCTTTGACACATTGCAATTAAACTTACAATATTCATAAATAAAACAATACTCATACATACAAAGCTAAAAATACTAAGCCAAGAACTTTTTGCAAAGGGCAGAAAATGGAAAGGAAGATTTACAATAGGCAGGACTAGAACTACCACCAAAAGCAAAGATGAAACAGTGAAAGTAGACAAAAATGCTAAAGGAAAACATAATCCAGATATCTAGAGTCTGAAGCTGCTCTTTTATTAAAAGTCTCTGTGGTTTCCAAGCAACCGAAATCTTTTTTGAAAAAGTATCAAAAAACTCAATCTACAAAATTGTAGATTCTGTACAAAGGTTGTACAGAAAACAACTGTTTGTTACTGTTCCTAATCTAAGTTTTAAAAATAAAATGTACAGAACATTTCTTGAATAACTTCCCACCCACCACCACAACATCGTCAGAATGGGAACAAATAAATTCTCAATTCAATAAATGATAGTGGAAAAAGCCACACAATCCAACCACTCCCCTTCCCCCCCCAAAAAAAAACTTAAACAACAAACAAACACAATGCCCTAAAACAGGCAAGCCAAGTGAAAGGAAAAAGAATTAATCGAGAGCCTGGCACTATAATTCTTGCTAAACTTTCAGCAGTTGATGTTGAACAGTCCTGTATTTACGTCAGAACAGCGAATAAAACCATGAGAAACACTGTAACCACAGATACAGTGTAGCTGCACTACTCTGCCAAAGAAAGTTCTCTTCAGAAGATAGCGAGACGATCATTAAGGAAAATAATCTGAGGCATAAAGGCTGCGGGCAGTAGCTTAAGACCAGATACATGATAAACACAGAGCAGTTCCAAAAATACACAAACTGACAGATTCTTGCGTTTCACTATCTGCAACACGCAACTTACACGCACTACTGCAAATGAGTTAAATGCAGCCTATTTCAGTGTAGTGGATTGTAACACCTACCAAAGCTCTGACGTGGGTAAAAAACAACCACGCAGGCATAAAATGTTTTATGGGGTAGCAACAGAGGTATGGAAAAACATTGCATTTGCTATTTCTCTTTGCCCTAAAATAGGAGATACTGCAGAGGTTGTGAACACATGACAACTTGAATTTTGGTGACAAAACAACTCATCACTTTTGGAAATTTCCAAGATAAGCAGGAACAAAAACACAAGAACATCTCTGAAATTCAGTTACATCAGATAACAAAAAGGCAACAGTACTTTACTATTCAGAGACACATACAGCAGAACAGAGATCTCAGCAAGGAAGCAACATTGCAATATTAAGGCTAAAAATCATATCTACACCTACTTCCAAAATTCATTGCCATGGCAATATCAAAGATTTTAAGCATTAAAAAATAAGAGGATTTTCAATATTCTTACAGTGCCTGGGTTAGCATGTGACTTGGAAAATGAGAGAACTACTACGTCTGAAAGAAATCGAGGGGAAAAAAAAGACTTATGAAGGATTCTGTGTCTCCATCAGAAGGACTTTATCAGCAGCTGATACATAAGATCTCCAGTCAGTGGCTTGCTTCTATCAAAATCAATAGACTGCACAATACAGAGTATTCATTTGATTGCAACGCATATTCAAAAAGCTGTAAAGCAGAAAGCCAGCCCGTGTATAAGAGGAGAAAATCAGAAGACAAGTTACATAAAACGTTTAGCACTCAGCGGCAGGGCAGGCAATCTTCACAACGAAAGTGGAAGGAGAAAAAATAAGAGATGGAAACTATTGAAGTTACCTATACTGAAGGATAAATAAGGAAAGAATACGGAAGCAAAAAAAAAATCATGTTTAAGGTATATAACTATACAAGTCACGGGTAGAAAGTAATGAATTGTGAAGGAAACTTGCACTTCTGCATGTAAAAACCAATAGACCTTTATCTAGTGAGCAAGGTGAAGAACTGTAAATAAGTAAATAGATAAAATAAAACAAATTTAAGGCTGCAAGGGACCTAGAGGTTCTCAAAATTAACCTAACTGTTTTCTTCTCACTTCCAGGAAAGATAAATCTATTGTTCTCTATTCTCTAAATAACAGCTTCTATCCTTCAGAAGATGTATAGTATCTCTACATATCTCATTTGTCATTAGAAGATTTTTTTTTTTTCTTTCCTTTTTCAGTGGTTTACCTAATGGACCATAATCCTCCTTTTCTTTCAGTAATAAACCAAACTTTTGCTGGCCAAATTCCTTCCTCTTAAAGGCTACAGATCAAACTAGCACCATACACTAAAGTTCTCACTAATTCAGAAATGAACAGAATAATCACCTCCTATTACATAGTTAAAACACTTCAAATAGAGTAATTCTTACATTGACTTAATCCATGATTTATGCTGTCTTCAGAAGTCATTAGTCTTTTGTTTGTTTTCAATAATCTTCTCATTTAGTCAGTTACTACTAACTTTGACCAGGGTAAACACAGACAACAGTGGCAAAGAACATCGAGGAGAACATGCTGGATGTTTACTAACAGAACTTAAACTAGAAGGCTGTATCTTCAAGTTTCACTAGCAGATGATATATTCCCACTGATTGCCCATATTCTAGCATGCATTATTCCCCAGCATGATAATACAAAGCTAATTAAAAGAAGGATACGGGTTTTAACTTTATTCACTCTATACTGCAATATTATGTCAATAAATCTGCCAGTATCAGGAAGAAAAACATTGGCAGGTGATAAAATAACAATGGTCACTATTTTGGATAGAAGTTAAAACCAATTTGACTGAAGTCCCTAGACAAAGAAACACTTCATTCTTCCAGGAACAGCTGCTACTCATCAGCACTCTCTGGCAACCTGGCATCTCAAAATACGTCATGCTGAGCAAAAGAAATAGATGCTCTAATATTATGAAACTAGCATTTAAACATCATGAGTAAAATGACTGTTACAAAGCTTTTGTAAGATGGCTTCAGCATTATCACAAAAATCTAATTAAAATTAAATTAGATTCTTCTAATTATTTAAATGCATTTATAACAACCGAATGAACTGAAACAGACAACCACCAATTCAAGAACAGATACTTAATAACATTAATTTCTCCCTGCACCACTTCTCCAATAAAAATAGCATTATCAACCTCACTCTTTAAACTAACAATACAGAAAATTAATTTGGAAAAATATGAAGGCAGATTTATTTAGCACAGACCTGTAATCTGGTTTCAAGAGCTTGGATGGTAAGCAAACCATTCTCTTGTAATCCTTCTGCAGCAGGAACATCGTCTTTATAATTAACACCACTCTAAAAAAAAAAAAAAAAAAAAAAAAAAGCGCAGTATAAGTATTTAAAAGATAACTGTAAGGTACAGGATACTAAACATAATTAATAAAAAAAAAAAAAAAAAAAAAAGGTGAGGAAACCAGAAAAATAGCCATGTTCATTTTAAAAGAAAAATCTCATCTTCTGAAAGCAGTTATGGATTGATAACACATAAAAGAAAGACACAATTATAAGACAGTAATTAACATGCACTACAACCTTAATTTTCTTAAATAAAAGCTAAGCATTACAAAAGATCTGTATCTGAAGCATCTTCAACCGTACTCCCAGAAGGATGCTGATACTATCCAGAAAGTAGAATAATCGCTCCAGATAATTTATGTCATTATTCAAACAGAGAGTATTATACTCAATTATATTCAAACTTCAGGGCATTTCACAACAGACATCCAATTTCACTTAGCACCACTGCTTTAATCATTTCTCAAGGTTTTTTTTCTTTTTTTTTTTTTTTTTTTAAACGCACAGACTGAACAGCTGAGAAAAGGCAAATTGAACTTACTTCATAGTTTATCTTTCCAAAGTCCATTATTTTAAACATATTTAACACATCTGTATTGGATTCATCATTAAACAGCAGTAGCAGTTGCTCAGTTCCAGAACCAATAAAGTCATCTACCAGAACAGACTTCACCTTCTGCCATTTGGAAGTAACCTGCAGTAGAAGAGCTTTTAAAACATATGTATTTGGAATCTTGCATGTGATCTTGTTAAGATGAAGTTTGCCTTTCAGATAAGACAAGATTTCATTTCCACTGCGTCTTCTTGACAGAGCATTACAAAAACCTAGCACTTAATTCTGCCCCTACATACTTAAGGAAAAATAAAGTGAGGATCTCCTTGTCATTTCTGTGAAATAATGTTTTTTGACACAGAGAGAGAAAACTCCAAAAGCTTATCAATTCCAAGAAGTTTATGCTTTAAAATAATAAGTTAACTATGATTTTAACCTAAATTTCACAAGCACATTCATATCTGTCTTAAGCTTAAAATTCTCATATTGTTGATTTTGTTTTCAGTAGAATCTACACATCAGACTCATAAAATGTAGCACTAGACATTAGATTTATTTTCAAGTATATAAGAGAGAAGTGAAAGGAAAAAAAAGTATATACTGAATCACAGGATATCATAGAATGGCCTGGGTTGAAAAGGACTACAATGCTCATCAAGTTTCAACCCCCCTGCTATTTGCAGGGTTGCCATCCACCACACTAGGCTGCCCAGAGCCACATCCAGCCTGGCCTCAAATGTTTCCAGGGATGGGACATCCACAACCTCCTTGGGCAACCTGTTCCAGTGCGTCACCAACCTCTGAGTGAAAATCTTCCCCCTAAAAACTTATACTTAAGCCAGGTTATTTTATCAGAAGTTGATGGGAAAGACAAAAAGCAATAAATCTTGAACATGTAGCTTCTCACTTCGGAAAGAAGGATAGAAACAAAAAAGATGCAGTAGGAAAAGGTAGCTACTTAAGGCATAAATACCTGCAAGTTCTCTCTCCGTACAACACATACATTCCCAGATGAAAAAGATACAATAAATAGCAAATCATTGCTACTGGTTACAGCAGTTTTTATTAAACATGATTTTTCATAAGGAAGCTCACAAACACCTTTAGGGACACCATCTTGGAACCAGATCAGTTGATTCTTGTTTGTGATGGCAACAACTGATATTCTGAGTTGTTTTTTCAGTCTCTCACTCTTGCAGACACAGATAGAAGATACTACCCTGCTGTAAGCATGAGGCATAAAGCATGTACCAGTCAGCATTTTCTGCATTTCAATTGCATATCCAAAGAACTCACTGCCCCAGATGGCTCTATCTGAAGTGCAAAACTCATCCCCATCTTCACTCTCAGGCAGGCAAGCAGCTCTGATCCCTAACACAACAGTGCCTTCACCTTCAATTTCCCCTGTCCACACAACTGAAGAAAGTTGAACAGGAGCGGTCAGAACCGTGCAGGTATCAGAAGAGATGTAGAACAGCTTGTTGGCACGCCTCCATAGCACCGAGGGGCCAGCAAACAACCTGACATCCTCTTTCAGCTCATAATCCAATTTAAAATGACAGCACTGCTCAAACCGGTCAGAGCTATGAAGCAACAGTAAAAGGTGCTCGAAAACGCCGTCCTGCTTTTTCACTTTCATCAAAACACAGGGAAGAACAATCCCTGTTTTGGAATGTGTGGCGCAGTCGCAGCAAACGATTTCAGTTTCTGAGTGCTTTGTGCGCATGCTAAACGCTCCGGAGGACATCTGAACAAACAGCTGAGCGTCTCTGTCAAATGCCATCCTCCTGACACACAGCTTCACTGTTTTGTCAGCTGCTCCCTCCACGTGCTTTGTTTTCGACAGCTGGAAGACGAGAAGCTCTCCATTGTAGGACAAGACGTGCTGTGGCTCACTCAAAAGCATCTTTATTCCTCTGTACGTGCATTCCCCTACAAGAAAACTCTATACCTCTCCATTCCTGTCAGGTTTAGCCCAGCTATAAGCTCTCCCCCTGCAAAACGAAAGCAGAACAAAAAGTAAAACGCTTTGCAAGCAGCTGCGTTAATCCTCAAGGAAAACGCCATATCACAAAGCAATGACGCAGACTAAGCGAGAATACAAAGCCAATAGTGCTTCAGTAACATAGATGGGGAAGGCGTAAGGCAACGGTGCGCCAAAAGACTTCCATAGCAACTAACGGGTTAAGTTACGGCCCGCCAGCAGCCAGCCCAGCAGCACAGTAGCAAAATTAACGCTGACCGCACTGCTACGCCGCCCCCGCCTAAAGGGACCCACCCACACAAGCCACCACGGGAAGACCCGGCCTGCGGGGCTTCACCCACCTGCCCGCGCCGCAGTGCCGGACATGACGGGACGAGGAAAGCAACACAGGACGGAAGCGAAGGCAATCCGCGCCCCTCCGAAACTCGCGCCACGCAGCGCATGACGGGAGAGGAAGCGGGGCGTAGGAAGGCGCAGCCATGACGCTAAGGGGCGGGGCTACTGAGCGCCCGACTCCCGCTGCCGGGATGGGCGTATGGTCACGCCCACTCCCCATTGGCCACGCCTCCCGGGTCACGCGGCGCCTCCATCGTCTTTTCTTCCTGTCTCCCTGCAGTTGTCGCGGCCGTCACGGGCGGCCCCGCCGCACCATGGCTGACGTGAGTGCTCCCCTCGCGCCCCGCGCTCTCCCCTGTTTTCTGGCGGCCCTCGCGCGGGTGGGTTGGAGTGCAGGTGGGGGACGGAGAGGCGGTGGGGGGACTGGCTCTGTGTGTGAGGGTGTTGAGGGGTTGCGCTGGGCCCTTTCATGTCCTGCCGTTTTCTCGTTCGCAGCAGCAGGACAAAGCTGCGCTGATCGCAGAGACGAGGCGGCGCTTCGAGGCGGAGTACCTGCCAGGTGAGCGCGCGGGCTGCCGACCCTTCGGCTGCCGCTCTGCTCTCTGTCCCCGGCCGGCTGAGCGGTGCTGCCCTGTCGAGTCGCGATGCCGCCTTCTGGGGCTCTCTGTGGTGCTGCAGGGGGTGTTGGGGCAGGGTGTTGGTGTGCTTGGCCATTGGCAGTAGGGGAAACGCGCTGTCCCAGTTGGGTTTGTCCGCGGAAGGGGTTGTTTTTCTGGAGCTGCTTGCATTTCAAATTCATGCTGTGAGTAATTAATACTGTGCTGTTTGTCTGACCCTGTTGTGAATCTGGGAAGCTTTGGGGCTTGTAAATGAAAGGCACTAGGGATCCTCGTGAGAAGGGGAGTGGCAGAGGGCCTGAAGGGCTTTCACTTCAATTCCAGCTTGATTTGCATTGCTTATGATAGAAAACGATGGAGTAGCACAGTATGCTAACAGCTGGAGCAAGCAGAACACTTTGTTATGACTGTATAAAGGTTTTCTATTACAAACATGCTCTTACTAATTTCTAATGCAAACACCCTAACAACTCAGGAGTTCAGGAGTTGCATGTATCTCCTGTAACACAAGCCTCAGTTCTGCAAACACCTGCTTTGCATTGATGTGCCTGATTGGAGTTATTAGAGTTACTACTTTTATACAAGGGTTATGCACACATATGAGTTTTCTGTGGTTGGCTGTATCACTTATCTTTATAATTTTGGAGGGTCTTGAGTGCTGCATGACATTATGATTATTTGCAGGGCAAGCATACAAAACAAAGAAGTGACTGGCCATTGTTTAGTCACTGCATGATAGTGTTATTAGAATAGCACCTTGAAGGACAGAGTGAGTTTATTTTACCTTTTCATATTTCTGTATGATTAAAGTTGTCTTTGGCAGTCATAAAACAAGAGAATGAAGAAGAATGAAGAATCATCTTAAACTATAAATTATTTTTGCTGTTGATGATTCCAGTTAATTCATTGTGTGTGTGTGTGTGTTTTATGGTAGATGTATCTATTATGCTAGAGTTACATTTGCTGTTTATTTTATATTGGTTTTTGGTTGTTTTTTTTTTCCTTAATCATGGAATCACAGAATGCCTTGGGTTGGAAGGAACCTCACAGCTCACCCAGCCCCTGCCATGGGCAGGGCTGCCCCCCACCAGCTCAGCTGCCCAGGGCCCCATCCAACCTGGCCTTGAGCGCCTCCAGGGATGGGGCACCACAGCTTCTCCAGGCAGCTGTGCCAGCCCTCACCGACCTCTGAGCAAAGAATCTCATCCTAATGTCTAACCTAAATTTCCACTCTTTCAATTTGAAGTAATTCCCTCTTGTTCTATTGCTACATGCCCATGTAAAAAAGCAGTCTCCTTCATGTTCATAAGCTCCCTTCAAGTACCAAAAGACGGTCTCCCTGTATGTAGCCTTCTCATCTCCCAGCTGAACAAGCTTGGCTCCCTCAGCCTGTTTTCATAGAAGTATTCCCCTTAGAAACCTGCAACTCCATGTACCTCCATGCTACTTAGCTGTAGCTGTAATGAAGCCTCTGTTTGACTGGTTGTTAAGAGTCATTAAAATAACACGTTATTGTTGCATGGGAGACTATAATCCTCTCTGCAGTGTGTTGAGCATGCACTTCCTTAGTAAGTCCTTTTTTGGGTTTTCGTTTAGGGATCTTACCCTTTCAAGACATTTTTTTTTTTTTAAACCCTATCTAAAATTTAGGAATGCCACAAGCAAATTAATGTTGTCACACCCATTTAAAGAATGAAAACCACAAAGTTTCAGTGTGTTTATGGTCCTCCTACCTTTATTGTGCATATTCTAAAAAACATATATAATATATATATATATATATATTTTTTAATCTTTTCTCTTAGTTGAAAGGAACTCTGAAGGGGCTTGGATCCATGCAACTTTCCATGTTCTAAAGGTGCAAATGGTTGCTTGATATTGAGCAATTGTAGTCTCCTTGAAAAAGTGAAGCTGCTGTCAGGGTACACTGAGAAACTAATAAGTTCACAGAAAGTTCAGTGTGTTTCTGGAATAGTGAGCCTCTGTAGAGTGAATCTAATTCCTTTTTCAGGTGAGCTGCAAGTGTTGAAGCTTGAGCAAAATTTTCAGGATGCTTGTATTTCTAGGAAGTTACAGCTTCAACTGTTTTATTCTCCCTCTGAGGAAAGCAGTGGTCCTGATTATTCCTGAGACTTTGTGATTGCATTATAATAGGAAAGAATCACTTCTTGAAACTCTTGTTGCTGGATTCCCCTCATGCAGGCAGATTTTCTAATGGATATTATGCTGTGATGATTTGTAGTACTGTGTATTGCTGTGAAATGAAAATTTAAAGGGCCTTAAGTCCTTATTTTGGTTGAAGTCATTCATTGACAGAATACAATGTTTTCAATTTATGCAGAACATTTTGAAGTTTATAGATGGTTCGGAAAAGTCTTATATGAACTGCCACAACTAATACATGGAAGAATATCTTACATAAAAGTTACGACCAACTTAAACACTGCAGTCTTGACTTCTCCCATTCTGCCTTGAAAATTTTCATCTGAAAGCTCTAGAAATCCATTTATTGGATTAAACATCTGAACAGCTGTCACATCTATGTGACTAAGTAAAAGAATCCTTTTAATAGTCAGATAGGGTTTGGAAAATAGTGTACAAGAGCCTTAGTGGCTCATCTCCGTGAAGTTTGCGTGCAAAGTTTCTTGCTAACATTGCTGAACTTGTGGCCTCTCAGGGGATCTAGAAGGAAAACTTGGCCACTGTGAATCCTACTTCAGAACAGCACTTTTTGTTAACTGAGATCTTGTGTTGCTTGATTGTTTGCTTTTTTTTCTGTTGTCCATGGTGAACGCTGTCTGTATTTGAAGACAAAACTTCAGAGCATGTGAAGAATGTTTTTCCTAGTAGTAATTAAAGCCCTTGCATTTCAGCATGTGGAAGCTTCTCTTAGTGCTGTTTGTGATAAGTGGACAGTGCCTTATTCTGGCAGTTTGGAGCCTGATTTCTCTTCTGTGTTTGGGTTCTTTGTGAGAGCTGATAAATGTAAATGATCTGGGTGGTGACAGAAACAATGAAAAAAGATGATTATTGTCCAGCTCTGACTGGTACTGTCAGTGTTTTCTAGCAAACAGTTTTGTCTCATTCTTCAGTGGATTTTACTTGTTAAAGGATTACTGAAACTACATGTCGTTCCTGGACTACTAATTTTCTTTTTAATGTTCAATGGGAATTATTTGTGATAAAATCTTGATAGAACTTTTTAGTCCAGAATTCTGTTTTTCCGCTCTTCTTTTTGCATATTTTTTTGCCTGTATTCCTTCTCCCTCCTTATTTGCATCCTCTTCATTTTTACTTTAAAGCTTAATTTTCAGAAAAAAAAAAAAAAACAAAAAACAAACAAACAAAAAAAACCAAACAGCTTTGAAGAAGACGTTTCCCACAGCAGCTTAAAGATTAAATTTTGTCATGACTTTAAGCCAATAGCAAAACGTTAAATCAAATTGGTCAAATGCAAATACAGTTATAGGTGTATGTGCCATTCTCAAAACAGCTTGGTGACATGACTTGTTGAAAACTGTTAGGATAATGTTTTGAATACCTTCCTTATTTATGCTCTGAAAAACTTGTTTTTACAGATTCTTGGCTTTAAGACTGAGGAGTGTTGGAAGGGTAAGACAGGAAACTTGTATGGACAGGTTAGCAAGCAGACTTGTATAGAAAGCTGTGATACCGATGTCTGACCTTCCTGTTGAAAGTGAATTTTAGAATCACTGAGATTGGACATTTTTGCTGAAATTTCAAACTTATCTCTTTTGGAGGCAGATATTTTATTTACATCTTTTAGTTTTATTTTGTTGAATTGGAACAGCTCCTTATTGGGTGGAAGTGATTTTGTTTTCCTCATCTCAGTCCCTGCATGGCTACAGACATTTTTAAACTGCTTTCAGCCTTGCAGATTTCCTTGCTTAACAATTGAAGGCACAAATCTGTGTGGTTAAAGTACTTAACATGTAATTGACTTTTGACTTCTAACAGTGGGTTTCCTTTTCCTGGCTATGACTAGAGGAATAATTATGACAGTTTCAGACACAAGGCTTCTTGACTGAAATAACCTTTAGAACAGTGTTAGTTAAACTGAAAGGCTTGTTTAATGCCTATTCCAATTCTGTAGTGTAACAAAGTGGTTTTGGGTGATTTTTTTTTTTTTTATTGTAGGTATGTAGTTGCCATCCCTGCTTCTTGTCTTCGTATGTGACTTCTATTCTATAACATCTTTTCTAGATGGTTTTCTTCCCAGAGGGAGGAGTTATTAGAGATTGTAAATTATTAACTTCTCTAGGATATCTTAGTGTGGAAATTAACTGTACTGCGTCTTTTTCTGTCTTGTATTTTCCAGTCTTGTATTTTTTCTATTCTTGTTGAATCTTGTGAAATTTCTATCACTTCTCCTAAAAATTTCCTAAAGAAAACTTTATGCAGTTTTATCTCCTGGTAACGTAGATGAAACTTGCACAAAAAATAAAAAGAGAGTCTTGTGAAAGTACTTGTTTCTTTGGTTTTACACGATTTTTGGAGTTTGAGTGGTTTTGTGTTGTAGTAGTAGTATAGAGACTTCTGTCTTAGAAGACAATAATTAAATCATAGTTTGACCTTAGTTTTCTCAACTGGAAGACAATACCTATTAATAGAGCAGGATGTGTCCCCAACAAACCAAAATAATGTAAATCAGAACCCTGCAGAACCCAGACAAGAAAAAAGGAAGCTGAGTAATGGGAAGAAGTGGCTGGTCAAAATGAGGTTTTTCTGCTTTCCAGTTACCTCAAATGTTCAATGAGAAAATGGAAGTAATTTGAAGTTGCTGTCTTTCTTAAAAAGGTTAAACAAGATCATGAAGTTTGAAACCTTAAAAGTTGTATGTGGGATCTGATCCATCTTTTTGCTCTTTCAGTTTTCTGAAGGCGTGTTAGTTGTGAAGAGAGCTAGTTTTGACTTCCTCTCCTTTCTTTTTTGACTGTTGTATAATATATTTAAACCAGTTCTATATATATGTATGTGTATATATATATATATATATATATATATATGTATATTTATGTATGTGTGTATGTATGTATATATATACACACATATACATATACATATGTATGTATGTGTATATATATATATATATAAAGTGCTCTCTGGTAAGAATCCAATTAGGTAAGCAGTATGTGCTTTCTCTTTTCTGGATCTGAGCTTGGTTAGTCACTACGCAGCTCAGAAAAAGATTCTTGCCATGTTCCTGCTTTGTCTTTTCCACTGTCTGTGGGGCTCCTCTGCAAGATAGTGGGGGGTGGCTCTCTTTAAGCTGAAGGAGAAACCAGGCTTCCATGCTTATAGACTCATTTCTTAGCTATGAAATGTTCAACAAAAGCTTGGTGCTGTTACTGAGTTTGCAGCTTTTGTTAACTGAACAGAAGAAGCTGCGAACACCATTGCTTGGAACACTCCTTGCTTCCCTTCAGATTAAATAGAAATACCTTAGAAGATGTTGATTATGGACTAAATGGTAGAGATGCCCACATTCCTGAGTAGGGGCTGACCAAACTCAGTGGGGTAGCTCTGCATGTGTGAGAAGCCAAGTGTTTAACTTGCTGGTAGGGGCAAAAAAAAACCCATCAAACTAATTAAACCATAAAGAGATGTTGACAGGTGTTATGTGATTGGGCTTAGAGATTGTATCTGAAGTAAGATACTTCAATTTATAGTTCCATTTGAGTTTCCATTTCAGTGCTCCTCCACTTGTGTTTCATTTTGTCCTACTAATTGCTGTGATGCAGAATGTGTGTAAACTATATTTTGAGAATGAGAAGGATTTACTTTCTTTCAGTTTATTCTATTTTGAATCCAGTAACTTCCAATAATTCAGTAACTGCATTTAAATGTTGCATGATTAACTTGAATTCAGAAGCATTCTGATTTTTTAATAGTGTTGTTTGAAAATAAGTTTCCAGATGCCTATAGAGTTATGAGCCATGCAGAGATTTGAAGAGCAGTTCCTCCCTTAAATGGATGTATTTTCAGTGACTGGATTACTGGAATGACTTCAAATCATTGTTTTATGCGTGATATACTACATTTCGATTTTGGATTCACATTCTCATTCTAAATTTTATTTATTTTCTAGCGAGAATTGGATAAATCAGGTTAGGTTAAAACAGCAGTCAGTGCTCATGTTGCTCTATCAAGTCTTGCTGTGCTTCCTTGACTAAAATAAGGGTGTTCTACAAGTGCATGTGGAGGCAGAATTTGACTGGTTGCTTCTGATTTGGAATTAAATTCATACTGTGTGCCACCTTGTTGAGTTTAGTGGCTGAAGAGGGTGAGAGGGAACTCAGTTTTCTGCTTTCCTTACCTGTCAATCCAGCTTTCTTTGCTTTTGACTTTAAAAGTTTGTATACCATGTTTTCTACGCTCTTTTACTTTCAGTTTTGTAAAGCATGAATTAAGTTAAATTTCTGTTTTTTTCAGTATTCTGTAAGTTCAGAGTTTGGGAAAATCTGTTGGTGGCCCAGAAATGAGTATTATGAAGCACCTTCCACAAAATATGCAAGTGTATTTAAATTATTATTTGATACAAGATGTACTATTCTGTCGCTCTTTTGATAGTTGTATTCCCAAATATGTAATGTGTGCAGAAGGAGCCTCAAAAAACAGTGTGAATCCTTTTAGTTTCTGTTTTGTGGTGTGTGTGCTTTTTTTCTTTATTTATGCAATACTTAAATCCCCTTTACAAAGAGGATGTATATGGAATGGGTCTTGGGCAAGCATTTTGCTTATTAATAGCAGTAGTAGTTGTAAGTTATTGTGCTAGATATGTGACGCTGATGTGAATTAAGTGTTTAGTATTTCAAAGCCCTCGTTTGCTGTGGCTATGAGTAGTCATAAATGGTACAGATAGCCAGCGTGACATATTCAATAAGTCCGTGGCAGAGGGATAGCTAATACTCCAAGGCTAAGAGAAGCCAGTGCTACTTTTACTGTAGCTCATGGTGGATCTGGCAGCTTAGCTACTGTATATTGTAGTATCTTTGAAGGGGATTTGGACTGAGTGCATGCTACACCAGAAGATGATGTGGAGTCTTTCTACCTTTTTGACTTTTTAAAACCTGATTTAGTGACCTGTTTGAATTTGCAAAATAGCTGTGGTGTCAGCTGGGGTTGGTTCCTGAGGTCACCTTTCTTCTCTCTGTTGTTATTTTTTATTCTAACTTGAAACTAAATACTGTTAGTCTTTCTCAGGCAAAAGTATCCAAATCGTAAATCATTTCAGGAATAATAAAGTTTCAAATAAGCAGTTTAGACTTTGCAGAACTAAATATGCAAAATCTTTGCAACTTTTTCTGCCTGTGGCTGACCTAGATCCACAGAGAAGTTGAAGAGCATTTCAGGCTGTCATGTGTTGGGTATTCAGACCTGTGCTTAGTCAGAATACAGGGAGCAAGTTGTCTGATGCGATTATGGAAATGATCAGAGAAGGAACTGAAAGAGCTTTTAGTGGGTAATAGGCTGACGGGCAGGAAGGGAACTAAGGAAGTGGGATTGACTCTAGGCTTGGCTAAGGAACAAGGTAAGGTGGTGGGATGGGGTCAAAGGAAGCAAACGCTTGAAACGTAATGAAGAAGAGGAAACTAAGGAATAATGCATGTGAAAAGCAGTTAGATGTCAGGATGTGCACGGGAGAAATAAAGCTGCAATCTGAGTGGATGGATGCATTTAAAATTCTTGCTTACTCATATTTTAAATTGATTGTGTGGCAGGAAACTGAGACTATAAATTAAAATGTCAGTGAAGTGCTATCTTGACATGTAGCTCCATGGAATTAAAAATATTAGCAGAACATAATGTGCTTTTCTTAGTGTGTTCCTCTGAGTTAAGGTTTCTGATTGAAGTAGGTATCCCTAAACCATCCACTAGCAGTTAGAAATAATTCAACTGTGATGTCTCTGCCTACAAGTAGTTTTTTAGAATTGATTGCTGCTGAAGAACAATTTTCAACTATGTGCAAAAGTAACATCTAATTAAGAACCACTGTTAAAATTTCTCACCCTGGAAATGAACGGAGCAAATCACTGACCAGTTCAAGTGAGCTTATGTGTTTTGGTGATCAGCAAAGAGATGCTTATCAGTTGCCTTCAGGAGCCTGTTTCAGTTTTCTTGCTTCATTTACATTCCAATGAATGCAGACTGTAAGGCGAAAGAGGAACACTGAAGTAAAAACTTAGGTGTTGTTCTTTAAGCATATCTTCAATAAAACTAGGTTGACTTTGGCATTTTTGTAACAAACTTACCTGTTTAAAAAACAACAGCAACAACAAAAACCATGCTGGGGATAAATAGTTGTAATAAAGCAAAGAGTAGCAGAAGCTTCTGTTTCATACTGAGTGCTTCATTTTGTTTTCACTAAAGTAACAGTCTATGCCAAGTATAAAACCTTTTTAAAGGAAATATCTAATGTGATGATATATAAAGCACAATCAAATGTAGTCATTTTTATATATCTGTTCTGACACTTCTTGGTCTGTCATTGTGATGATGCCTGTAAGTTAGACAGCACAAGCTTAAGCTACCTAATTCTTGGTATATAGGTACCCACCAGTACTCAGACTGTGTGCCTGCTTACGTGTTAAGTAGACAAACTTGGTTTTGTCTTTGAAGAACTGTACTTCCCTTCCCCCCCACCCCCCATCTTCTCTATTTCTGATGTTGGTTTTTTTTTTCTTTTAATTTGAATAAGAATCACAAATTATTTTTCCACTGAGAATAATCTGGTAGTGTTTCTAAATATCTTCACAGTAGATAGCGTAAGAAAATAATTGAAAACTTTTATCTGCTAAATGATGAGACTGGAAGAAAGTCTTTATATGTAGTATATTTAGTAGGGTTGAAACATTACGAATCTCCTTTTTGTATATGCATTGCAAATGCTATATTCTTACAATAGTTGTTTTGTTTGCTAGATAAATCAGATAAGTACGATTCTAGAGATGTGGAAAGACTTCAGCAAGATGACAAATGGGTTGAAAATTACCTGATTTGGCGTCATGACGTTGTGGATGATACATTGAAGATGATTGACGAGAGCTTTCAGTGGAGGAAAGAATATGCTGTCAATGGTAAGCTGTGTTATGTAATTCTTGTGATGATGTATGTTGCTTTCTTTTTGAACTGCATCTAACCTCTGTCTCTAGTTTCTTTAAGGCTCTTGCTCTTAAATATTGTATAAATACCACGGAGTACTAAGCAGTAACTCTTTTTTTTTAACCCAATTTAGAAAACTGGGTTTCTAAAACTTAGCTGCTCTTATCATCAAGCTGTACTTCTGTATGTCTTGCAAGGGGAAGAAGGAAAGTAGCTATCTTTAGTTTTCTTTGTGTAATTGCAGGGGCTCAACCTCTTAATTCCCCCACAACTAAAATGGACCTCAAAATATTAATGAATTCAAATAACAGGTCAAATGTTTTGCTACCTGCAACAATGGCTTGATACTCTAGGTAGAATAGGTGTACATTTTTGTTTCATGGGAGTGTTTTGAAGATGAACTTTACAAGAACGTACAGTCTGGTTTAAAAAAGGATAAAGCATGAAGGGCTGTAGATATGGGCCTAAAACTAAACATGGCAGTATTTTTTTTTTTTCTTTCTTCTAAATCTGTATCTGTACCTCAATCCTGCTGTGCAGCTTGAGAGGAAGAAGATAGTAAAATTCTCAAATTAGCCCCGTTTTTGTATTATGTTTGCGTATGTCTTGGATGGATGCTTACAAAGGCACTTCTGTATTTTATTGATGGATTTTTGCATTTTTAACAGAGATGTAATTATTAACCTCATTGTTGAAATGATCTTTCATTTGGCTTTGCAGATTTGACTGAATCTGTCCTTCCAAAATGGTTGTTTGAAAGTGGTGCTCTCTTTCTGCATGGATATGATAAAGAAGGCTATAAATTATGTAAGTTACACAAAACATAATCAGTCATCCTGTATTACTTTTTTTCTAAGCATTTTAGCAGCGTCTGTTTTGGAGAAGAAGTTATTTGAAACTAAAAGAACGAAGGTATTGGCAGCGGTTTTTACTAAAAGAGATTAGAAGTTGATGACTTTCAGTCAGTGTGGTATCTTCTGTGGATTACAGAAGTGAAATAAGCAAACTTTTTCAGCAGTTTTCAAGAATCATAAGCCTTTAATCCTAGCTGCCAAAGTTTTGACCTTCTCTGTTGAAGCGCATTATTTCTGTATCTACTGTAATGCATATATAAGTAAAGTAAGTGTTGATAACAGCAGAGCTTCATTTGCTGCTGCTTTTCTGACAGCCCACATACAGCTCTCACATATTTGCAGTGGTTTGCAAATTTTTTTGTGTGTTCTTATGACGCAGGAATATTCAGTAATACTGTGAGCAGCTGAAAACTCTTGGAGAATGAAATCCTGAATTGTATGTTTAACTGAGGAGTAAGGAATAAAATGTGTAGAGCAACAGTAGGTATTTCCTGAAATACTCTTGACTTTTACTTGACTGTTATATGTAGATGGGCAATATAGGCAATATCATTTTCTGTTACTGAATTTGCTACATCATCTCATGCAATTAAAAGTAAATAACCTTAAAAACTATTAAAAAAAAAATAAAGAAGACAACTTAAGAAAAATCACCTAGTAGACTATCCAAACAATCTTGAACCAAAGACAGGAGGAAAATAGATCTTCAAATCTAAAATTGTGCTTTTTCTTCTTTTGCCAAAACTGTTTTTTCATCCAAAAATAGATTTGCAGCCTTGTCTCTTATAAACAACTGAGTTTAAAGAGCTAACCCGCTGGTTTTCTAACAGTACTGTGACCAGAAAAGTACAGTTTCTATTCCAAGGGTCTATTTTGTCAAGAACTTTATCTTATCCATGTAAGTTACGAGTGCTTTGTGAACAATTGCTGTATTATGCTTCATGATTTTCGTTTAGTCTTCCAAGGTAACTAATCAAGGATAAGTGGTGATGATACATTTTTATAGTATTTACTTAAAAAGCTGAATGTGATTATACTGGTTGGTTCAATTTTGTGAGATTGGAAAGTGAAGTAATAAGACAAACTTATTTTGATGAAAACTGAGAAAACTGTGGAACTGCCTCATGACAAGAATGCGTGCAAATCAGATCATTGAATAACATTTTTATTTTATTGTCACTGATAATTAATGTCTCTATTTCCCACTCCCAATTGTTTCTTCAAGGAATGTTAGCGATTGAGAATATCTCAGCATGCAAATTCAGGTTGTACAGTAGTTAAGAGTTACTGATTAAGTAGCATTTGAGAAATGTTTCTTGTGCCATATGCTCTATTTTCACCATTATCAGAAGTAGATATTTTAAACTAGATAGAAATTCTTTGAAAAATGTTGGTTACTTTCATGAGAGTTCTGCTTTAAATACTTTAAATAGAGTATCTTTCTGAAATTTAGAGAATTCAGTTAATGTATTACACTTAAATCTTTTTTTTTTTTTTTTTTTTGGTCTGTATGTGAAGTGGAAAATTTTCTTCCATGCAATTCATAGAATGAACTTAAGGAAGTAAAAGACATTGACAGGAAAAAAGTATTACTTTATATAAAACTTTTCTAGGTTTCAGGGAGAAAAATGTTAGTGCATCTCCAGTTATTTCTAGGACTTGTCTATTTTTCTGTTGAAGAGGTACCGAAAATGAGTGTGTTTCATGTTGGACCTCTTGAATACTTCTATGACTTCATAGTATAACCAGTCATTTGGTTTCAGGCATTCTTATGAAGTCTGTTACTTGGAAATCAGCTTCTTACAAGATAAACTTGTCTCTATGTGAGTCATTTCTTATTCCAGAAGATTAAATATCAGGCTTTTATTGAAGTAATGTTACTCATCTTCTGGATTTCTTGATTTTATTTTAAGAAGGTCTGTTGCTTTTTATGTAATTTAGAATAATGCATGTATAGTTCTGTTCAGAACACGCCAACTTCAACAGTACAGAAAATTTAGGCAGAAAAAGAGTGTAAAGGTCAACCACAGCAGTACTTGGAATAACGTACAGGTCATGATAGCCGAGGACAACATGTATTTAATTTTAAATAATTAATTAATTTTCTTGATAAGTAGTAAAAGTCTTTAAAAGGTGCATGAAGAGTGTTTTCCTTATCTGCTGTTCCTTGTCTTCTGCAATTCTTGGCTTTTAGTCTTAATACAAAAGATGTTAGGAAGAAAAAGGAAAAATATATAGTTGTCCCACTGACTGTTCAGTGTCACGGTAGAATCTTTAGTTGGAGCACAGGCACTGAGGCATTGGTAAATTTCACAGTGCATCTATGTAGTTATACAAGTAATGACTTCAATTAATTTTGCTTCCTTGGTTCATTTTTTTGTGTGCTTCTTTTTCCTTTCACCAGTTTGGTTCAAAGTGAAACTTCATGTAAGGGATCAAAAACAGCAACTTGATAAAAAGAAACTCGTAGCTTTCTGGTTAGAGCATTATGCCAAGAGGGATCATGGAAAGCCCTTAACGGTGGTATTTGACATGGCTGAAACTGGAATCAGTCACATAGTAAGTATGCTTATTGCTTTTTTTTTTTTCCTGCTTGCTTTTTGAATTATTTGATCTACTGTAGAGTATCTGCTTTAGTTGGACTGAATGATCTCTTGAGGCACCTTCCAACCACTGCAATTCTGTGATTCTGTGTTTCTCCATAGCAGAAGATGATTATCTGTGCAGTCTTTTAAACCTAAGTAACGTAGCAGTTACAGCAAATGAGTAGGGCTTGTTCCTGTGACATAAGCAATTTCTGGAATTCTTTCTTGCATATTAAAATTTGTTTAATATTACGTGCTCTTGCGTATCATATTATATTTGATGTAGTACACTGAAAACTTTTAATTTGATAAATGACTGAGTCAAAATGATTCCTGTGCAGTAGTTACTTACCAGTTTGGTTTATCAACTGTTATGGATAACAATAGCAAGACTTCATTTTTAAGTTTTTCGATTCAGAGTTGGTGTTTTCACCTCTGATTTGAGAACTGTCTATCCATACCCAAAAGATGCTAGTTCAGCAATGTGTATTTTTGTATAACAGAAACACAAAAGTCTATTATTTCCCTTATGTTTGGAAAAAAAAAAAAAAAATCACAGCCTCCTCGATTTTCTCTTTCTTCGGAATATTTATTCAGAATTCTCCATGAATTCAGCTTCTCTCTATTGTTTTTGAGGCTCCCAAAGACAATCTCAGCAAGCGCTGTTTATAAGTCTTCCATTGCACAGTCTCACTTTGCTAGGGATTTCTTTTAATATCAGTTGGTAGCCACATAGAGTACTTGATAGATTTTATCCTAAAACAGCTTGAGGTTTTAATCTATTTTCCAGAAGGTTTTTCATTTGTTTGCTCCATTGTTAATGTAGCCTCATCTCATATGTCAGCTATTCTCATTGGTATGCAGTCAGGTAATTCTGATGGTTCATGCCTTGTTGCAGCATTTCAGGTAACTAGAGTCGATGCAGTTATTAAATTCTCTGCTCACATCTAAATTCTTGTTTGTGGACTTTCATCAAAATAATGGATCCAACCTCCTTATAGCTGATAGTATTGCTTTTGGGTACACAGCAGAAGTGAGAGCAGTGTGCTTGCTAATGCACAGGAGACTCTAATCATTACTTGGAAATCTATCACTGTGTTTATTGCTGTTAAGTGATAAATACTGTTTTGGTACAAGCAACTACCAGTTGAGATAAATACTTCTGCAGAGCGCTATCTTTTGCCTCCAGAGATATCTGAGCTTTCAGCTACTTTATAATTACTGAAGCTACTAATTAGGCTTTCAGTTTGTTGACAGTCCTTACAGTTTGTTTGTTTTTTTTATTGCTTTATCTGTAAGTATTTAGTAGAGTGTTTATATCACTTCAGAAGTCAGTTGTCCACTGTGCTGTTCTTATGAGAGGATTTTAGGTCCTCTATCAATAATACATTTTGTTCTGTCTCTGGAAGTCTCCTTTGTAGTTGTGGTCATTTCTGTTAGAAGTGCCGGGGAAAATAGAAGTATTTATGGTTTTCCACCTCACTCAAGTATTGTAGTAAGGTATGCCTCACAGTATTGTATATATCTGTTTCATACAATGTCTTTTTTGCCCTTTGCTGTGTTACCATTCATTACAAAATCTGGCTGTAATAACAGTGTCACTGCTTTTGCACTGTTTCTCAAGTGCTTTATTTTAACTAATTTGTATTCTAATATTTTGATTTAGGTTATTTACTCTGTTTTTATTTTAGGACTTGGACTTTGTTCGTTTTATTGTCAACTGTTTTACAGACTATTATCCAAACTTCCTTAGTAAGTATTTCATGTGAGATACAGTGTTAGACTTGTATAACAAGAGCAGTTAAGAATATCATTAGTGATGGGGGAGAGTTTATTTATTAATATTTTTGCATACACTTTATCTCATTTTCGGAAATAAATTAAGGACTTGTCTTTGGAATCTAGTGTTTCAACCATAGCAGAAGATCAGACTTTTTTGATAAAGCTGAACTGCATGCTATAGATTCAGAATATGTTTGTGCTTGTAAGAATCAGCACAACTTCAGATCTGAAGTTTATTTACAATACATCCAAAATCAGCTGGCTTTTCATGATATACAAAGAATTTGTTGTGTATATATTTATGAACATAAAATCAAATGAACCTTTTTATCCCTTAGTTCCTTGTTATTTGAAAAGTAGTAAGCCAGAGAAATCTGTAAACTGTGGAATCTGCCATTTTTGTTGTCTTTCACTTAAAGCACCTACTGTCTTTCTGTAGTAATAGATATAGCAAGTAAAAACCAATTAACAAAGGCTTCTGCAAGGAAGTAAATGTGACACTTTCAAATATATATATATATTCCTCTTTCTACATGACTATTACTGCTGCACTTCATGATAAGCAGAGAAATGCATGCATTTAGTATTCAGATTATTTCCTTTTCTTTACCTTTTCAGCGAAGATAGTGATCTTTGAAATGCCATGGATAATGAATGGTAAGTCAGTTGGTTTATTTTCCCCCAAGATTGTAACTTAAACCAAGTATAAGCAAGAAACATTTTCCAGCTTTCTGTTCTAGCTAAGTGGTGAATTTGTTAAACAGTTATTTTTAAGCCTATTACATAGTTAACGTGCTGTCTTTCTGTCTGGCATTGTTTTGGGTTATACTTTAAATGGAGCTCATGTTCACTTTTTATCTTAAAAAACTGGGAGACTTTGATAAATGTCTGTTGAATGTTTCCAGCTGTAATCCTTTCAGAGTCAAGTTCATGATTTAGGAACACTATAATCATTGATAAATACTTTTTACCAGTCAAAAAAAAAAATACTTTTTACCAGTCAAAAAAAAAAAAATAGGTTGTACACTTCCAGGTAGACATATGACCATTGTCCATGTAATTACTGTGTACGTTGATTTGTGTTTCAATTAATATTCTTAACCGTAATGCATATGATAAGTAGCTTATTCTTTTATCTATGCCATACAGATTAATTTTTATGTTAGCTCCATACTTTTTTCTGTGTATTCATATTTTACCACTAATGAAATAATTGATGTGTTCAAAACCACTCCAAATCTAAGTAAGAGCAATTTAAAGCAGCGAAATATTTCAACTGCGAAGAAAAGATATAAAACTTCTCCTATCTCCCTCAATCAAACTTGAAACAGAATTGTTTTACGCCTCTCCCCTGTGCCGCTCTCTTCTTCCCGGACTTAAATTCTAAGACAGGGAACTAGTCACTGGCTAAATCAAAGATCCTCTTCCCTTTGGAAGTCTGTGGTCTATCTTCATTCCACTATAGAAAAAGGTGGTTTTTTGTTGTGGTTTTTTGGGTTTTTTTTTTGGTGTTTTTTTTTTTTTTTTTTTTTTTTTTTTTTTTGTTT
>NW_024884364.1:45361788-45444373 GCF_019232065.1 Centrocercus urophasianus | reverse complement strand
TGTGGCTCCGCTCATGCTTCTGTGCATCTCTTGCAGAGCCCATGATGGCGGAGATGCTGCCCCAGGTCGTCGAGGCTGTGCAGCGTCTGTGCAGCGACCCCAGCATCCGGGTGAGCTGGTTTGGGAAAGGAAAGTGCTGTTGGGGTGGTGGCGCTGCTGCCAGCACGGGCAGGGCTGGGGTGACTAGAGAGGTGCTGGGGCATTGGCCACACGGTCATGATGGCTCCTGTGGGGAGAGCAGGCAGAGTGGAGCGGGCAGGTCCCTGTGCTGTGCACGGAAAGTGCACAGCCTGGTGCTAAGGCCTGGCCCTCACCTCAGTAGCTAAAGCCTCTCCACTGCTCTTGCTGTCTCTGCTCATGCCCAAAGGGCTGCCCCGATGAGCAGGTGGCTTCCCTTTGCCTTCTGACCAGGAAAATCACACCCATAATTGACCCCTTGCAGGTGAGGACGGCTATTCTGTATTTCATCAAGGATCTGCTCAGTTCGAACACCCGGAGCTGCTCAGCCTGGGATGTGGTGGGGCACATCTTCAGGGAGTTCAGCCGCGCCACGGGAAGAAGGGTAAGGGCAGTGGGCAGCATCTTCCTTTGGAAGACCCGTGCTGCTCAGAGGCTGCTATACAGAAGCACCGCTGGGGCCACACCTGAGCCTCCTGAGAGGCTCCTGAGAACTGAGCATAACCAGTGTTTCAACACCACTGTCGTGCAGGCAGCCGGAGACCTTTCTGCCCGGGAAGCCCAGGAAGAAGGAGCTCTCCAGGAGCTGTGCATGGACGTCCTGGGATCACTGGACGTCTCTGTGAGAGGGATGTCCAAAGTAAGTCACGCTCTGCCCTGCTGCTGCTCCCTGCCCTTGCTCCACGTGTTCCTCGTCCCATTCCAAGACCCCAGGTCTCTCCTCCAATGTGCTCTGAAGCACACGGGACTCGGGGAAATTCACAGAGGCCTCTTCATCTCTGAGCAGAAGCAGGAATGCTGACCTGCTCAACTGCCTCGTTCCCTACAGCTCCTGTGGCCGCGGCTGCTGCTGTTTGTGGTGCCAGCGCAGTACACAGGCATGCTGATCCCAGTCTCCCGCTGTGTCTGTGCCCTGGCTGAGAGAGAGGAGCTGACAGGACGGCGCGTAGAACATCTGGATCCCCATTTTGTCAGCTCCATGTTTCAGGGTAGGAGCAAAAACTCCCCCAGTGGGCTCTGCTGACCTGTGGTAGCACCCAGAAGGGACAGCGGAGGTGCGCGTGGCTGGGCACGCAGTGTCTTGGAGTCTTACTCAGCACTTTTTTCTCTTTGCAGGCCCACTGCTGACGCCCCAGACACTGCTGGCACGACTGCTGGTGAGTAGATGCTCCAGAGGCCGGTGCCACGAGCAGCCGGGAGGAAGCAGTGTGGCCATGGGCAAAGCTGTTGGCTGCTCCTTGCCTGCCAGAGCAGAGCCAAGCTGCTTCCATCCTGGGGGGAAGCCGTTGCTCTTGCTGCAGAAGTGACCCTGCTTTTTCTTGCTCTCACTCAGGTGGTGGCAGGCAGCCCTGTAGCAGGCAGCAAACTCCAAGCTGCTGCCTTACTGCTGATGAAAAACCTCCACGGCAGGTTCCACAGGGCTGTGGGGGCCATGTGGGCTACTGAGATCCCCCTGCTGCTGCAGTGTCTTGAAGGTAAAGTACTGGAGGGGAAGAAGAGGCAGAGGCAGGGAAGGGAAGGGGGGGAGTGAAAATGCAGCTCTGTAGCATGGCAGAGGGGAAGCACTGCCTGCAGCCCAGTTCTTGCTCTGCTGCTCTTCCCATTCCTGGGAGTCAGCCCTGAGGCCCAGGGACCTATCCCACCAGAGATCTGCCCGTTCCAGGACATGGATGGGCCCTTCATGTCCCCTCAGACAGCAGCCTTGGAGCACTTAGTTCCCTGTTCCTGTGGAGGCAGTGTTTGTGGGGAGGGACAGGTCACTGTGGAGGGGGTGCAGGTCCCAGCTTGGCAGTGCCAAGTGCCCAGGCCAAGCCAGCTTTGCAGCAGCTCTTCTTCTGTGCCTTGATCCCAAGTAAGGGTCTTTGTCTTCCTATTGCTGTGCAGGGAGAAATGAGAGCTTCCCGGACACTGCCGAGTTGGAGCGCCGTCTGCTAAAGGTACAGCATTGCCGGGAGGCGCGGTGCAGAGAAGTGCTTGCCTGCCCCAAGTAGCCCCGCTCCCACGTGAGCCACTGTGGGGCAGGAACAGCCTCTCAAGCGCTGCTGCGGAGCGGCCGCACGCCTTTGTGGCGCTGCCTCTTCCGCTCTGTGCCAAGCCCAGGGGGGTCTTAGGAGAAGAGGGCGGGTGGCTTTAATGGAGGGAACGCTGGGGGAGCTGGGAGAGGCACTGTTCTTCCAGGCACCTCTCCCCAGAGGGCTGCAGCAACTTGGGAGTGAGGGAAGAGGCAAAGGGCAAGGGAACATTGTCTTCTCCTGTTCTCCAACAGTTCCTGAAGGCGTCGCTGGACACAATAGAGGAGAAGGCATGGATCGAGGCCCTGAGCTGTGAGCTGAGCCAGCGGCTGAGCAGCTCTGCCAGCAGCTCTGCAGAAAAGGTGAGTTCCCCCCGGCTCTACCCAGCGGTGCAGCTGCAGGTGTCCAGCTGGGGCTGGGGCTGGGGCTGCGGCTGGTGCTCTGCCCACGCGGGATGCTGATGCTGCTTCCCCAGTCTGTGCCCCCCAGAGGCCTTTCCCTGCAATCTGCCCAGGGATGGCTAAAGCTCGGCCCCGCAGCTGCTCTCAGCAACCGCCAGGGAGCTTGGCTCCTTCCCACCTGGCCCTCCACCAGCACGTTAAGCTGCTGCCACATCTCAGCTTCTTCCTTCCCTTCCCGTGCAGTCGTTCCTGTACAAGGCTCTGGGCACGGTGCTGGGATCCTGTAAGGGAGTCCTCCACGTGCAGGAGAAGCTGCTGCAGCACCTGGAGGAGGCAAATGCAGAGGAGCCACGTGAGGCCCAGGTGAGCTCTCCTCTCCTCCAGCTCCTGCGAGCATCCCTGCTCTGGCCCTGGGGCAGAGGCCTTCTCCTGGCCCTGCTCCAGGCCTTTCAACCTCCGCACTGCTGTAGATTGAGGCCTGTAGATTCAGGCCTGTGCCAACGGCCCCTTGTTCTTTTGTGCAGGGAATCATCTCTCTTCTCAGCCATGCTGCTGAGAACAACTTCCACACAGTCCTGGCCACGCTCACCATGTTTGCGTCCAGGCTGTGCAAAGGCCGCAATGCCAGGATTTCCAGGCGCAAGAAGGTAAAGCGTTACGGGTTTCCATCTTGGCATTCTTCTGCCTTATTTTCCCTGCAGCTCCTGCCTTGGGAGCCCAGGTGCATCGCGGGGCACTGGGGGCCGTTAGCGAGTGTCTCAAGGCATTTCTTCCCACACAGACGGAGCTGGACAGCACGAGAGCTCATGCCACACGCAGCGCTCTCATGCTGGCCCACGGCAGCGTGGCACTGCGTGCCTCCAAGCAACAGCTGCTCGCCCACCTGGAGGGAGACATCGTGGGCAACGTCCTGATGCTCTACAGCTGCAGCTGCCGGGTGAGAGCTCAAAGCGTGCCAGGGTGTCAGAGCGCCCAGCTGCAGCCTTTCCACATGGGGGGATGCTGAGATGGGCCTTCCCTTTCCAAAGGACCCTCGGGGAACTGTTTGTGCCCAGATAAAGATCCAAGCCCTTCCCTTAGTGTTGTCTCCCCGTGTGTCCCTTGCAGCCCTTGTCCCTTCCCGCAGTTCAAAGAACGTTCTTCTCTCTTGCTCCTCAGGACTTGCAGAACAACCTCGCGCTGGTGCAGAGCATCACCGACTGCAGCTCTGCCTTCCAAGCTGTGGGTGGTTCTGCAAGCTTTAACCCCTCCTTGAAGAGCAAGCTGCTGGAAATCCTGATGGTGAGTGCCTGGAGACAGGGCTGTCTGCAGAGGAGTTCTGGGCTGCGCCACAAGGCTCGCTTCCCTGGGGGCATGCAGGTGTCCAGCAGCCACACGTCTCCAGCTGGTGGGGACCTTGGGTGCTGGCAGGCAGCGGCTGGGCAGCGGGCTGGCTGCACCAGCTGCTGCATCCTGCAGCGCTTCCATGGGAAAGTGATGGGGCTGGTGTGTGGCAGTTGTGCCTGTCTTGGGGCCGGGTGGAACAGCTCTTGTGTGCCCCTTGCCCACTTTGACACTGTCTCTCTGGGACTTGCAGGACCTGATGAAGAAGTATTACTCGGGCATGCCTGTCTCCCCAGTGCCTCTCAAGGTGGTTCTGGCCCTGGAGCAGCTGAGGTAAGGGCTGAGGTTGCAAGACAGGATGGTGATCCCCATTTTGGGTAGCTCCTGAGGGCCTGGAGGGGTCGGGGGGGAGGAGCCACATCTACAGGAGAGACGGCTGGGCTGTTGTGCCCAGCAAAGCTGAGGTTCTGGGCAGGGAGAAAGGCCCTGGTGCTCCTGTCCCCTGGCAGGGAAGAGAGGGAGAGCTGGGGTCTCCTTCCCTCCAGAGCGGGAGGTGGTTCACTGCTGCCGGGGAGGAGGTGGGCGCTGCTGGAACTGAAGGCAGTGCTCAGCAACATGAGCTGGGTGGGGGTATTGGCTTTGTAGCTGTCAATGAGGAGAAACTCAGATGTTGTCTGAACCAGTCTGGAGAGGTAAAGAGCCTTTCTGATTTCTCTTCCTGTTTTCCTCCTCTCAGCAAGCTGAAGCCCTCTTCTGAAAGCAAGGACCTGCGTGAGATGTTGGTCCTGTGCTGCAAAAACATCGTGACACACCCTTCAGCAGAGATGATGCTGAAGATCAGGAAGTCACAGCAAGCAGCACAGTACCTGCAGGTAACCTGCCGTAACTTTCCCGGCCACCTCTCGGTCGGAACCCTACATACCTCAGCACACACGACCTCTGCTCTGGCAGCAGCCGTGATGCTACACGTCACTCCCCTCTTCTGCTTTCAGCTTCAGCAAACAGCACTGAAAGCTCTGGGCCGGCTCATGGTGGTCCTGCTGGAGACAGAGCCCAGCGGCGGCTTCTTCCAGAACATAGTCCATGTGAGTATGCGTGGGGCAAGGGAGAAAGCATGGTGCCTGTCAATAGCGGGGGCAGAGATCTGGGGACTGAGAGGAGGATCAGAGGGGGAGAAATCTCCTGGTGACGTGCCAGCTCACTGCAAGCTGAAATGGGCAGAGAAATGGGCCCTGCAGGGGGAAAGCAGGAGCCAGCCCCTGGAGGCCACAGCCGAGGAAAAGCTCCTGGGTTAGGAGGCAGGAGTGTCTGCAGAGAGCGGGGCGGCAGTGCCGGTGCTCAGTGAGGCAGGAGGCCACATGGAGCAACAGGGCAGGCCCTAAGGGAAAGTGCTGGGAAAGGAGGGACAGGGAGAGGGGTGGCAGGAAGGGAAAGAAAAGACATCCTCAGTGAGACAGATGCTCTACCCCAGGTCCTGCAGAAATCCATGGTATCAACCAACGTGTGGGAGCGCGAGAGGGCCCTGCAGACCTGCTCCCAGCTGCTGGCTGTTTGTGAAGAGCTTCAAGTGAGTAAAGAGCCCCACCGCATGCCCCCTGCTCCCTCCCCAGCGAAGGTGAGCCCCGCCCAGCTGTGCATGCTGTGTCACGGTGGGAAGACACAGATGGGAGAAGCTGGGGAGAGCTGGGGCCGTCTACAGCTTTGTTCCTGCCTCTCACCCCTGCAGAGAGGAGATGCCTGTGAGCACTTTGGCTCCTTGGTGGGATTGCTGGCGCCTCTGACGTGTGACCCCATGCCTGCATCCCGCCAGCTGGCCGTCACCTGTCTGAGCTCCCTTCTGCGAATCCAAGGTGAGTGGAGCAGGCGTGCTCCAGCCCTCTGCCCTCCTCCGTAGCACTACCAGAGCCCCACGGGCTGGGCCCCCTTGACAGGAGGGAGAGGCACCGTGCACAGCTCTCTTCTTGTCCCCACCCTGTCCTCTGTCTTTCCCCCGTGGAAAGCAGTTTCATTTCCAGAAGCATGACTTCCCTTTTCTCCCTGTGCTCTTTCCAGCCAAAGCGACCAACACAGACATCGAGACGGGTGACATCGGGAGCCTGTGCGAGGGCCTGCATGCCTGCAGCATCGCCTCTCAGCTCCAGACCACATCCAAAATGGCCATGGTATGTGGACCCAAGAAGGGGTGGTGTGATCTCTGTGGGTAGGCTTCTGCACGACCCTGTGCAGCTCCCAGCCTCTCACACTGTTTCCAAAATGAGCCGTTACCCTGAGCCCTGTTTTCTCAGCAAGTAGCGGGAGGCTCTGAGCTATGTCTGGCCTTCAGGCACCCAGTGCAAGGCTCTGACTCCATGATGTGCGTTTGTGTGTGTGAGTGCACTTGCATGCATGTGTGATTGTGGCTGCTGGGAGGTAGGCTTTGCATGTAAGCAAACACCATGGGTGCAGAAGCTGAGAGAAGGCTCAACCGCCTTCCGTATCAACAGCAGGGTACAGACAGCTGCAGCAGAGCAGTGATGAGATCTCCCCGGCTTCTCATTTCTCTGCAGATCGTGTGCAGGAACTTCCCCCTAGAACGCACCGTTGACTTCATGACTGCCATCAAGGAGACGATCCGGAAAGCCAACGGAGTGCGTGTGCGTGCTGCTGGGAAGTGGATGACCACCTTCCTGCAGATGCACGGGAAGGACATCTGTTGGAACGTAAGAGACTTTCTTTCACGTGTCTTGGACTTTTGCTGGCTGTTGCACTATGACTTGTGCCGTTTGCCCCTTGTGCTCAGGGCACGGAGACCAGGGTAGCTGGCATGAAATTCAGGCTTAGGACTTGGCAGCACGTCAAGGGAGCAGGCACTGCTCATGCGCTGAATGTCCATGGTTGGGCCCTGCAGAGTGCAGGATGCAGCAAGTCATTCTTTCTCCTCTTCTTCTCTCAGGTGCCTCCGATCCTCTACATCCTGCGCAGCATCACATCGTTTGCGCAGCAGAGCACGTTCCTGCCCTTCCTGTGCCAGGCGGTGGTCATCCTCACCCGCTGTCACACTGAGGCCGTGATGAGCAACTTCTCCCGGCCGCTTGGGCCAACGGACAGGTACTGGCACTCCCGCCTTTGCTGTTGCTGCAGAGGGATGTAGGGAGGAGGCAGCTTTTCTTTTTGGTGAATAGTCTCAAGTTGCGACTCTACTTTTTCTAGTGAGACATGGAGGAGAATAAGAGAATTTTGTCTTCAGCGATGGAGCCAATAGAAAAAAGAAGAAAGGATAAGAAAGGAAGGGAGGAGAGGAAAGGAGCAGGGAAGGAAAAAGGGAATGAAAAGGGAAATTTGAAAGGAGAAAAGGAGAAAAGGAGAGAAGAGAACGAGAAAAGAGAAGATGAGCTTCAAAATTGTACTATTTATTATAAATAAATAAATAAAAACATACATACATAAATACATAAATAAATAGTAGGTTTTTTTTTTTTTTTTTTTTTTACCAAGTCTTTATTTCAATAGCTGCTGTCTCTTCTCCATACCAGTTACAGAATCACAGTCACCAAATGTCAGGGATTGGAAGAAACCTCAAAAGCTCATCTAATCTAATCCCCCTGCTGGGAACACCTAGATTAGGTCACACAGGAATGTGTCCAGGCAGGTTTTGAACGTCTCCACAGAGGGAGACCCCACAACCTCTCTGGACAGCCCGTTCCAATATTCTGTTACCATCACCATGAAGTTTTTTGTCTAGCATTCATGTGGAACCTCTCATGTTCCAGCTTGTACCCATTGCCCTTATCCTGCCACTGGATGTCACTGAGAAAAGCCTGGCTCCATCCTCCTGACAGACATCCTTGACATATTTATAAGCGTTCATTAGGTCACCTCTCAGTCTCCTCCAAGCCAAAGCTTCCTCAGACTTTCCTCGTAAGGGAGATGCTCTGGTCCCTTCATCATCTTTGTGCCTCTGTGCTGGACTCTCTCAAGCAGTTCCCTGTCCTTCTTGAACAGAGGGGCCCGGAACTGGACACAATACTCCAGATGCGGTCTCACCAGGGCAGAGTAGAGAAGCAGGATAACCTCTTTTGACCTCCTAACCATGCCCCTTCTACTATGTCCCAGGGTGCCATTGGCCTTCTTGGCCACAGGGGCAGGTTGCTGGCTCATGGTCACCCTGCTGTCCACCAGGACCCACAGGTCCCTTTCCCCTACGCGGCTCTCCAACAGGTCAGTCCCTAACCTATGCTGGTATGTGGGGTCGTTCTCGCCCAGATACAAGTCCCTATGCTTGCCCTTGTTATATTTCATTAAAGTTCTCCCCGCCCAACTCTCCGCCTGTCTAGGTCTCGCTGGGTGGCAGCCCAGCCTTCAGGCATGTCAGCCACTCCTCCCAGTTCTGTGGCATCAGCAAGCCTGCTCACAGTGCGCTTTACTGCCTCAGTACAAGTTTTAGGCCACTACTCCTTGTGCTCTTGCTACACACCATCGAGAAGAGCCTGGCCTCACTCATTTGCCTCCCTCCTTCCTTTAGTTATAAATAGTTATATATAACAGTTATGTGTAATAGTGATAAATATTTACCACATCCCCTCTCTGTGTCCTTTTCCCCAGGCTGAACGGAGCGCGGTTACTCAGCCTTTCCTCACATGGGAGGCCCCCAGTCACCCTTGTGGTCGTCCTCTGCTGGACTCCTTCTAGGAGGTCCCTGTCTTTTAACTTCACTTAATTGAGGTGACCAGAACTGGGCACAGCAGTGTAAATGTGGCCTCACCAGTGCAGAGCAGAGGGGGAGGATCACCTCCCTCGACGTGCTGGCCAAGCTCTTTTGATGCCAACATGCAGTTGGGCGATTCCACATGGGCCATTTTAACTTTCTGTCAGTTTCCAAGAAAATTGTTTCAGAGATTATCAGGGACTGCTACATGCTTGCATCCTGTGCAAGAAGGTGGTATTAGTGCCTAATTCACCTAAGTGCGATTTTGCCTTTCTTGAGTATGTTGTTACTACTACTTTTAAATTGTTTAGGATAATATTAGTGCTTGAGGAGATAATGGGTTTTTGGTTGTTATTGCTGTTTAGGAGTTTATTGTTCTCGTGCATTTTATGGCATGTATTTCTCAAAGCTTTTAATCGTTGTTTTACCATTTTATTTATCATCATTTATTAATAGTTTTGTCTAATTTGAGCATATCTGTAACTTTTGCTTTTTTGTGTTATTATATAATTGTGAACTTAGTCAGGTTTTCTAGAGAGAAGCAAATTCCCAGAGCAGTACACAAAAATATCCTCTACCTATCTATCACACATGGCAAGGAAATAATAAATGAGTGAGTCAGAACATAGAGGTTTAAGGCTATACTGACTGAAGTAACTTCACTCCAGAGGTGTCAACAGAATTTGGGCATCCAAGTTAAGCATCAGTGTTCCCTATACAGCCAGTAGAAAGCTGGAGAGTCGGAAAATCAGTTCTGGAAGATCTGAAGTGCCTGAACAAGTTGCCAGCTTTGCTATTGTCTGTGTACAGAATGAACAGCAGCAAAGAAATGTACCGCCTCCTCTGTGCTATGAAAAATGAGGTTTCTATCTGCAAACTGCCTCCTGCAAGAGGCTTCTGCAGCATTGTGACTCCTAAGCTCTGCCTGGGAATCACTTGAGAGAGCATTTAGATCTGGTCCATGACAAAGCATGTCTGTGGAGCTACTCAGCACTCCTGCTCACTGTTTGGGCTGTTGGAGAAGAACCATCTTTGCATGGAAATAAAGAGAAGCATACGAAGAAGAATGAAATGATATTTTAAGGTGGGTTAGGGAAATGTTATTTCCTTTAACATACATCAGTACTTCCATGGACATCGGGAGCCTGTGTGAGGGGCTGCATGCCCGCAGCACTGTCTCTCATCTCCAGATCTCATTCAAAACTGCAAGCTTAAGCGGATCCAAAAAGGGGTAGTGGGATTTCAGTAGAGGCTTCTGTACAACCCTATGCTGCTTCCAGCCTCTTACACCATTTGCAGATTGAGCTGTCACCCTGAGCCCTGTTTTCTCAGCAAGTAGCAGGAGGCTCTGAGCTATATCTGGCCTTCAGGCACCCAGTGCACGGAGCTGATGACACGACATGCATTTGTGTGTGTGTGACTGTGTGTGCATGAGAAGAAAGAAAAGAAAGGAGAAAGAGAAGGGAAAAGGGAAAGGGATAGGGAAAAGGAAAGGGAAAGGGAAAAGGAAAACTGAAAGGGAAAGGGAAAGGGAAAGAGAAAGGGAAAGGGAAAGGGAAAGGGAAAGGGAAAGGGAAAGGGAAAGGGAAAGCCTGCTGTCTACTGGGACACCCAGGTCCCTCTCTGCAGAGATCCTCTCCTGCAGGTCAGCCCCTAGCGCAAAAAATGCATAGTTGTGTTTTCTGTTTTGATACAGGAATTAGAGAATAGGTTTCAAGACTGCCAAAAATTCATCCACTTTTTTGTTTCTTTGTGGATCCATTTTTCATTGACATAAATGCATTACTGGCCAATTTTCAGATGGAGCATGTAGAACTGCAATCTGAAGTCTGATCTCTTCATTAAATAAGAAAAAGTAAAAAATTGAAATAAGTTGTGTTACTTATTATATTATATGATGCATTTTCTGAGGGCTACTCAGAATCGTAGAATGGCCTGGGTCAAAAAGAACCTCAAAAATCACCCAGTTACAACTCCCCTGCTGTTGGTAGGGTCACCTACTACTAGACCAGGCTGCCCAGAGCTACATCCAGCCTGGCTTTGAATGCCTCCAGGGATGGGGCATCCACAGCCTCCTTAGACATGAAAGAAGAACATGATAAGAACATGGTAACAATTTCTTATTTCTAAAGTGCATGAATATAGGAGGGGATGTTTTGGTGTTTTTTTTTTCCTTCCTTATAAAATTTTGATTCTAACTCAAAGGAAATTAAATCCACAGTAGTGTATCTATTAAGGCTAAAGATACAAAAAAGCTCTTCATTTTGAAACAAAGTCTGATAAACAAGGCATAATCTGACTTTCTTCTGTCATGCAGAGTTCTACTGATCAAACACAAGACATTTGATCCTCTCTGATTGCTCATTGAATTTTGGAAAATAAAGAAATGAGGATCAAATGAGGAAGTGTTGAGGCAGGAATTGGCAACACTTATGTATAGGACATAATTTTCATAAGAATAAAAACTGCTTAAATATGTGTACTTCTATTGTTAGAAGGAAAAAACAGTCAATACAGAAAATTAATTCCAGCAAGATAATTTACTTCCAGTGAGTAAAGGAATTATTGAATTTCTAATGCTAGTTACTAATTGTTAAAAAACTTTTTTATAGATAAAAATTGTTTTGTAACTGTCCTGTAGTCTCCTCACTAGCTCTCATCTCCAAACTCACAAGCCCAACTAACACCTCTAGTGTTAGTTTGTCTCCCATCAGCCCTTTGGAAGTTCTATTACGATCTTTTGCTCAACACGTCTAAGATCAGCCTCTGTCTTCCTCCTCCATAACTCCTTTTCTCAGGTATCATATAGATGGCTGATAGTCCCATTACTTGCTAACTGCTCCAAGCCAGTTTCTCACTTGAGGCTCTCACACCCAGGTTTATTTCAAAATCATGGGTTCTGCTTGCAGAATCTCTCTTCCTCTGGCTCCTGCTCTTCTTTCTCAGCACCTACAATAACATTCCTTTTACTCTTGCACTCTCAGTCTTGCGACTCTATACATATAGAAATTCTATTGCAAAAATAATTTTTCCCATGCTTGATGTTGTTGCCCATCACTTATGTCTGCCAGGTTGCAGAGCCTCAAGGTGAGGCTGGCGCATCATGCTGCTGCCTACAGGGTTTGGGAATTGTCTGAAGCTGAAATGCAGCCCCTGAACAAGGGGCCATACCCAAAGGTAGAGAATGGCATTTTAAACCACTGTTTAAGGTTTCTTTAGACCTACTTCACTCCTGCATTACCTCTCACTGAGAATTCAGAAGCTTCTTTATTTCAGTCCTTATGCTTTCAAATGATGTTCTTCGCCTACATGACCTTCCATACTTGGGATGCTCTCTCTGCACAAAGTCAAACCATATTCTCCTAAAAATTCCTCCTTAATTTTCTCTTGAACTTGATGAATACAGAAGCGTTTGGTGGATTTTGGATTACCAGCATGTCAGCATTACTGTGTGATACGCTGACCAATATTGATTTACTTTACCTTAGTATTCTCCAGACTATCTGCATTTCTGTATTATCACTTGTCCCGCATTACCAAGTCACTGGGCTAGATCTCAGCACTTTTCTATCTTTTTTGTATAGCATTTATGTGTAGAGGCTTCTTCTGTGATTAGTGGTCTCAAACATATAGGGTATGTAAATAAACAATGCCTTGTTGCAAATTCTAGCAAAGAGCTCTTTGAATGAAAGCTTGAAATACAAGCAAATCATCCTCAGTGATCCAGCTCTGACTGTCAGTTTTCCCATTTCAAACAGGTAATGTTCAGACGTGGATTATATGCCTGTGATTCTTCAAAATGACACAACTGTGGAATTTTATACACCTCTTATTCCTAGTCCTACTTTTCTTCCAGATAATCATGGTGCAGTAACTGAAAACACTGATAGCACTTGGGAAGAAGAGCTGAGACTGAATCAAGTGTCAAGTTAATACACTGGAAGAAATTCTAATGTCTACAAGGCACTGAAAATGTCGTAATTGAGTACAAAGAAGATGAGATTTCACTTACAGAGATTTAAGCCAAAAATTACAGATGACAAAGGATGAATTAATCAAAGATGTCACCGAAAAGGAGATTACATCAGTTGCCCTCCTGGAACTTAATAAGAAATACTACTATTTAAATACCCAGTGCCAAGGAGTGCTTTGGAGCCATTTGGAGGCTAGAGGCTGGAGTAGAGTAATGGGACAAAATGTATTTAAAAGTGTCTGTGTTCAATCGAAGTCCCATTTTGCAAAGTTCAAATCCTTGGATGCCTATCTTACATGGCCATCTTGAGGAGTCAGAAGCATGGGCACTTTTGGAAAACACTGTCTGGTTCCTACTTAAAAACTTATCCCTTTGCTAGACAACCCTCAATGGAAACCAATCTTAAGGCACTTTGGAAAAATTCTCCTTAAGTTTCTTTATGGCCTAAAAGTGTGACTGGGGAAGAAATATTACAGAGGAATACTGTGAGGATTGTTTTGCACAGCTATTCAGAGATCTGGTCACAGAAGGATATACTTGAGAACTGCCAGAAGATCTCCTGTTCACCACCTCTACTACTAGATCTGCATGATTTTTGTGCAGGCAAAGTTAGTCTGGAAGTCAAATGTCGGTGTTCCTGGCTGTGAATGGCACACAGGCCCGTTGTTGGCTGCATTAACCCACTGTATTACTTCATTAATAATTCTATCTTGATGTTAATTCAGTCAGTTCACTTTAAAATTCCTTAAATTTTAAGGTGGTGTGAAATCCAGATACATGCTGTAGCAGAGCAATGCAGTAATGAGAGATCTTTAAAGCTAATTGCGTACTCTACTATATTCTGGAATTACTGTCTTGGGGCTTCCCAGTCATTCTGTAGTCTTTATATACAGTATTTATTATAGTATTCGGCTTAAAATAAGATGCTAATAGGTTACATAGGCTTTGATTAAGGAGCTGATGCGGATTTTAGGGGAAAATCAGGTTTGAAGATCTGGAGGATTATTAATATTTAAAGTCTTTAGATACTCTCTTGCTGGCTCATGAAAATGTCAGTGAAACACATCGTCTCACTCTGCTATTCATTTCCTTGATAGGAATTCATCCCTGAATAAAGACTAGCTAGAAACTTAGAAAAGCCTGAAATGATCTCTCATTTTAGATTAAGGCCCTGTAGACAAATCTCCAAGAGTAAGCAACTGAGGAAACCCTTGGTAAAATGTAAATCTTCTTGCCAATGGCTGCTCTGGGTTCCCAGGCAGGCCAAGCTTCCTGGCACTATCAGGCCCTGTGGATTCTGGACATGGGGCAAGGATCATTAGCACTGCTGGGGAAGAGAGGACACCTGGGAGAGGTGAGCTGCTGCCAGACATGGAGGGGTATCTGGAAAGGCAGGGGTTTTCCTGAGGTCTGCTCTGAACATCACTTGAGAGCTTGTAGCCCTCAGTTAACTTGCTTGGCTATTAGTATTAAAATGCTTTTTACACTATCTTTATTAAAATATTTGTTTCTTGCTACTGAACATAAAATTCCTGCTGCAGGCTCTTTCTCCTGCCTTTATAAAAGGAAAAGCCCTGGGCTTTTCAAGGGGAGCTTTTTTAACTGGCTAGTGCCATAATTCCTCATTTTGCTTCTCCAGCAGCCTCAGATTCCAGGCAGAGCTGAGGCACAGGGCAGTCATCATCTGTGTCCACAGGTACCAGGAAATCATTACAGGATTTCTGACTGCCTCAGCTCCTCGCTCTTGTTGTGCCTGGGGAAAAAAATATGGCAGAAAAAGTGATGAATGTGTGCACGGCTTTGAACTGGAAAGCCAAAGGTATCCTTGCATTTGCTGCTGCCTAATTTATCACCTTCTCTATACACAGCAGCAAATACACTCCTAAACGTTCACAGCTGGGCTACAGATGCACCTGGTATGGAGGGCTTAACGTTTATTCAAACAAACCCAAGTTTCCACCCCCTCTTCAATACAGGCATGCTTATCAGTGAGCTCAGGTAGACTTGAGCCTGAAGCACTGACCAGATAAATATCCCAGCAGAAATTGAACCATGTCCAATGACAGCTGGATATTTCTTGTTTGTATCTGCTTTTTAACCTGTTTGTGGTTTGTTCTTGGCTCAGCTGAATTATTTCAACTTTCCTTTCTCTGGAGAAACATCCCTTGACAGCAGTGACATCTTGCTTGAAGGAAGATGGTGCTGAGCAGAAATCACAGCTGCTGTAGGGAATGGTATGTTACTGTGCCCAGCCACTGTTTGCAGCCAACAAGCTATTTCTGAGCAGGTTTCTAGTTTTAGACTATTGGAAACCTGTGATTATCAAAGATGTTGAGAGAAACTTTTGAATGCCCCATCCCTGGAAGTGTTTAAGGACGGGTTGGATGGGGCCTTGGGAAACATGTACTAGTGGAAGGTGTCCTTGCCCATGGCAGAGAAATTAGGTAACCTCTAAAAGTTGCTTTGAACACAACACATTCCATGATTCTATGAATTTAGCCGCTTCTGGGAGCTGTGAAAACTTCACCAAGGATACAAAATTGCCATGAAAAGATCTATGTATTTTTTAACTTCCAAATACGAAGTTACTGTGCATGCATCTAACAACTGTGTATTTCTGTGTGTGTACTGTGAGCTCTGGGAAAACGTCCAGCAATTGGAGAAAAAACTTTTCAAAGGAGGTTAAACGAGATCAAATAACCAGGCTTTGGCTTTGGACATGGAGCATGAAGAAGAGTTCCCACAGCTGATGTGGTTTGTGTGATAAGTGTGAAGTTTGGGAGTTTGAGTCTAATTTTCATACTTTCTTACACCCTTTTGAAATGAGCTGGTGTCTTTGCAAAGATTATTTTAAAACAAGTTTCCTCTATATTGTTGTTTTTTTTTTTTTTTTTTTTTTAATATATTTTGATAAGAATGTTTGGATCTTAGAAATTTGCGGCAGACTTTGTATGTGGTTTTATTTTTCGTATAATCTCCATACTGTTGTTATGCTGCTACTGTCTGTAGATGTTGCGGACTAACTTGCTTGAAGAATCATTTTCACTCTACAGTGCTGAACAGTTGACTGTAGGCATTATATTCTGTACGGGATAACAGGATTCGTCCTGTACTATAAAGCAGATATAAATCATTTATTGCTTGGGAATTAAACAACGTGAAAGAAAGCAGAGATCTGGGTATTTTTGTGCTTAATTCCAACGTTCATGTCAACAATTTCCATTCACTTCTCTCTATTTTTATGATTTTCTTTTTTAAATTTTCAAAGATCAGTCTCTAGGTATTGTGCTGTGTTATCCCAGAGAAATCCCCCATGAATGGACTGCTAGAATAATTTTACTATATATTATAATTTTTAATCTTTTCAGGCTAAGGATAAAAATAAATTGATCTTATAAGAAATTTATTTAATCATTCCTATAGCATATGTCTAAAGACAAATTCCTGCATGGAACAGATGGTTCATCTCTGTTTAAATTCAGGTTTCCTCTTTATCGTGTTGATTAATTTAACCTCTAGAGCCGCCTGTTTCTCTCTGCTGGATACAGAGACCTTTCTAACAGAGGTACCAAACTCAGGGTGAATGGGTCTGGATGTTGATCCTCCATTTCTGATGACTTTACCTTAGTTTACCTATGTATAAGGATAGCAGAGATCAACCGGGCAAGCTGAAACTGTCCCAGGTGCTTATCTGGGATAGTGGAGAGACTCAGTGGGCTTCCCTGCAGGAGGGGATACAAGGTTAAGGGAGAGATGTGGAGGAGACTCTAGAAAGAAGTGCTTGGAGGGTGGAGCTGGATGAAGTGCCTGCCATTGGGTGCCAAATGCCGTAACTGCAACTCAATTTGTGCATGGTGAACATGGCTAAACCTGCATATTTAGGTTGGACTTATACAGTTCTGCATCAGGAAAAGGGGGTAAAATAAACAGTGCATTCAAATGGAAGGGCTTTCTCATGGGCCAGATTTCTGTGCTTTTATTAAATTTCATTTCCCTTTATCATGTTTATAATAGTAGGAAAAATGACGGTTGATGCCCTAGGCGCCCTAGGAACCTGGCAAGTTAGTGAATGCAGAGAATGTGATTTTATATATTTTGGTGTTTTTAATTTTAAGTTAAGTGCTGCTGGGTTCACGCATACGTAATTAGGAAATCTTTAGCTTCATTTTAGCTTAAATTTTGCATTTTACTTTGATAAATCATGAATAGTAGTCTTGAGATAGAGCAGTAGCCTTTCACTGTAGTAATGGGCTCAAGGTGAAGCTGAGCAAGAAAGTGGAAGATTTATGTAACATAAGCTGCAGAGCCCGTACAGTCCAAGCCTCTAAAGGTTTATCAGTGACAGAAATAACTTTGCAAACTTTGCAGATGAGTAGCACATCAATACTGTGTACCAGATAGTGCACTGGGTAATTTGAAAGTCACAACTGCTCTCTAAAATTCTGTGCATTCACAAACTATACCTCATTAATATTTATACTAGAGTCTGATAAGACCTGCAAATATTTAAGGTTTAATTAGGAGACATTCTAATTAGGGAAATGTGTTTTTAAGTGCTATTTTGAGTTCAGCTGGTATAGACTGGGCAGAAGTTGATGTTCCTAATTATTCAGGCTGGAAAAGCACACTGATTAATGGAGAGTTTCAGGAGTGCAGTATAAATCTAGCTGATATCTTATAGACACAACAGTAGAGGAACATCATGCACAACTGTCTTCTGAAATCTTTGTGATTAGAATTTGTGTTTTGTCATGACATCAATGTCCCAGTATTCACTGTGCCCGAATTTTCTATTGCATTGCAGCTAATCAAAGCTAATCAAGCTTTGAAGGTATGTTTTGCAAGGTGAAGTCTAACCAGTGCAAGTCTAAAGTGCAGTTTCTAAGACCAACTTCAGATTCACTACTGCTAAGAATTGTTAAGAGACACAGATCATTGGCAAGCCTATAGTAAGGTAATAGCAATTACCTCTGTGTGGCAGTCCTCCTGGTGACTTAAATTATCAGCACCACCCTTTGTGCGGTAAGAAATAACAGCATCTGTAGGAACGAGGCTTGTGGAGCTGAGAAGAGAATGGCTTTGGACTTCGATGTTAGAGATATCTGAGATGAAGACTCACCATGCTAATGGTATCTTTCATGTCTAACTCTGGACACTGTAGGACATGGATTTCCCCTTTGCCTCTATACACTTCTCCTCAAATACCCAGGTCTAGAATTCAGATCCATAAAGATACAAAAGTAGTGGACTCCAATTTCATTCTCTGCTCTTTGATTAAAGCAATGGAATTTAGGGTATAAATATCTTCCGAGAATCTTGTCTGGCTCTTCTCAGGTGTACTGCATGTGTTAGAAAGCACATTAGGAAAGAAGAATCGTATTCCTTCTAGTTAATTCCCTTGGTAACTATGTAGCCAAAATTACATTTACTAGATTCAATGAGAAAAATTATCTTACCTATTTTCATCACTTTGAGTTGCAATAGAGAGCTTATAAAGAGTGTTAATATCTGCAATTTTCCAGAGGCTAAACCAGAAGCAATTAGGAACCTTGTATGACACCTACTAAGTGCAAACCAGCGTATTATTGTTTCATTATTTCCTAGAGCTCCTATTTGAAACCTGGTAGAATACCCAATGAGCTGAAGAAGTTGATCATAAGAATGCAAATTTCACAGACTTCTGCCTCACACAAACTTTCCTGTTGAGAAAGGAAGGTTAGACACATGCCATGAAATAAAATACTGCCACAGGTAGGAGTAGCTCTCTCAATGAAGCCCATCACAGTGGGAACTGGTGGAGACCATTATTGATTTTTTTTTAAGGTAAAAGCAGCATTAGAGGATATTTAAATGGACGTTAAGGAATGAATGACTGTGATTTATTAATAATTTGTAGTTTAACAGATGAGTTTGTCCCTAAAACATAGGGTAAAATAACTGAAATGCTTGCTTGAAAATTTCCAAAGCACTTCCTTTATAAAAGTCAAATGAAAGACCAGTATCCCAAATTGTACTTAGAATAAGCATACAAAAATATGTCAGTGTTAAGGGGTATTCCCTCATTAACATGAGGATGACCTCTTTGACATTACAACCAGACAATGGTCACCATGCAGAAGTTTATGGCAGAAGAGGTGTGTGTGCCATGTTGCTGTCTTTTACATTGTTGCAGTGAAGGATTCTTGTTTCATTAACTGCAACACACACTTTGTATTTAAAGGCAAGGAAATGAAGCTCCAACAAAACACTTTTTGAACACAACCACTGGTTCACCAGAAAAACACAGGACAAGGCATTTCCTTCCTTTCAGAAAAGTGCCAGGGACTCCGCTTCCCATAGAGAAATGAGATGAGAGGTTTTATTTGCAAATCCTTTCTGAGCCCCATGTCATGCTTATGGTGTGGAAGAAGAGGCCTTACTGAACATCTGCAAGGTGTGACTTACAAATCAAATCCCATCGTAAACTTTGACACTGTACTGCTTCTGTAATCAGAAGCAGAGTGATTATCTGAGCTCTGTGCCTCCCACCAGCAAGCTATCTTCAGGTAAAGATGTTCTAGTAGACATCTGCATGAAGGATAGGGAACTATAAAGGAGACATACAGTTACTGTTTTTCCATAGAAGGTTGCAATAAAATTTAGTTATCAAAAAATGTGCCATATGTATATGTGCTAAGAAATAATAGGTTTTCTGCATTCTGTAGCATTGCATTTCCTGGGTCTGAAGCCATGAGAGCCACAGTTTCATCATTTGGCTGAGTTAATGTAGCATATGCAGGTAACAAATGCTGCTCTCTTATGAAGACTTAACTCTTAACTTTGATGTTTTGTTGCTTTTCCTTCATCAGGTATAGGTTTCTTGGGCACAGGCAAAACTTTTTAAAGCATGAAAAAATATACTGGCAAGAAAGATCATTCTTACTGGAGGGTGAGTGCTTGCATGTTGTCAGTGGTACAGGTTTAGGGGGAACACGACACAGAGAAGGAATCAGTATAAGGTAATCCCTTGGAAGACTGAGGCTATTTTAAAGGTCATGCCAATATATTCACCTCCTGTAAGGCACAAGGCTGTTCATTAACCACTCTATTATTACAGAAATGGCAGTGGTGATAAGTTCTATTAATGCCCATCTACTTCCTAGATTTATGTGATTTAAACTTTCATTCCCCCACCGGAGACTCACAGGTGCCTAAAAGGTACCATATATATTCAGCAGCCCTACACAGTTTACATGTTTAATGCATGAAATTGCCCATGTCTGATCTCTCCTCTTTTATAACCAAGGCATAAAGTAATGATAGTAGGAGTACCCATCTAGGAGAGGTGAGATCTCAGGTCCAAACCTGCCTAAGATAAATATTTAATAAGAAAGGGTCATATTTATTAATAATATCTTAATAGTACAGTCTTTAAAGGACAGAGGGACTTTAAAACAAGTCTCTCATGTAAGTCTTCAAGAAGTCAGGCTTCAGGGTCTGCACTCTTCTTCTCTATAGAACAGTTAACTTTTCCACAGCACTGATTTCACACTAGCGTGGAAAGTTTTGGACTAGACCACCTGGAATACCTGGCCTCTTAGAATGTAGCTATACTGGCAAAATAAATACGGACCACTAAGTGGGCTTAATTGTCAGTGTACTCCTGGTTTTGTCCAGGGTCAGCCAGCACAGACCTCAGTAATATCTTGGCACAGTTTAGGTTAACACCCTTCAAAGTCATCTTCCACGGGCAGTTTGGAAGTGGTATCTCATCTTTGGAAATGTTAGGCAGTGTGTCTATGACATCAGGAGTTGTGCCACACCATGTTAGGCATGTCTTCATGGGTTAAGTTACCCCTGCATTTTCTTATAGATAAGGGCAAGGTTTTGATGCTGCTTTCAGACATTCCGTTCAATCCCTCATGTCTTGACTTTGTGTCATGACATATCCTTTTCCTTCAGCTGTGTGTTGTGAATAGGATCTCCATAGTGTGCAGATTCCTGTTGAGTTTAAAGACATGAATTCCCATAGTTTGACTCCAAGCCCTGGGAGATACGTCCCTCCCTGCAACTTTTCCTGTTACAGCCAGTTTTGTCATTTATTTCATTAGCTGCTAGATAAGACTGATTATACCAAATACACCCATGCTTTGTCTGTGAAATCTGGACACCAGGCAGAGGGCTCATGGAGGTATGGAGATAGGCAGTGTTGGGAAGTTCCATGATGAGCATGGTCATGCGTATGTGCTCTAGAATCCTGGGCCTAAGAGATTACTGTGAACACACTGTATCAACATAGAATCATGAAACATGGAACTTCCTCTTGGTTTCCTTGGTAAGAAGCACATGGATATTTGGCATGGAAGAGTCTAGTCTGTGCTTGTTGTGCAATGCAAATGTTTCTTTCTACTTCACCTCTTGCATAATTAGTACAGGCTGCTATAAATCATTCTGCATAGTCATGACATTGCAGGACTTGATCATTTTTGTAGGCCAGAGAGGGTCACTGCAGTTCAGACAGAACAGTTCTGGCCTACTAGCACAGCAGAGAACAAAGCAGACCACAGGTAAACAAACTTACCTTTTTAAAAACTGAGCCAAGGAAATAGTCTTGCAGATGCACATTGAAATCTTGACTGATGCTTAAATCTGGGAGTTCATTGGTACAATGCTGAGGTGGCTGGATGGAGTCTGTAACATCTCATTATCTTGACATAATGTCGCATTACTCTCATGCATATTCTGTTGTTTAAATGTTAAGATAACTCTTCATTATGTAAGATACTACTGGTATATTTAAACACCATAGAGTCACAAAACCTGCTCATAAAACAAACATAATCTAAACATACGTCAAGCACTGTCAAAATTTGTACAAGATGATCAGATGGTAGCTGGTGTCATTACATTCACAAGTTTTGGACACACAATGCCATATAGCAGACTGACTGTGTCATCAAGAGGAGAGGCTGACTGTAAGTAACACTACAGGAGAAGCAAAAGAGAACCAGATGAGTCATTTTTAGAAAAGAAAACAGGACATTTTCTGGTATACTTAAAGTTTTGCAAGCAGTCTTTAAAATCTTGTAATGAAACAGTCTCCTTTTACAGTGAAAAATCAGGATTTATAGTTGATAATTATGATTGATGATCCATAATGTCAAATAGTAAAGAAATGAGAATATTTCTGAACTCTTAATCTTTTTAGCCATTAGATTTGGGAGTTTTTGTAACACATAATATTGATTGATGTTGTTTGTCTCCATGATGATTAAATCCTGAAATCAATTTGGAGTTACCTTGTTGCAAATTGGTTTTGTAAATAGATCAAAGAAGGATTTCAGAATGACTTTCTCCTATTTTCTGTTGTGCTTGTCCAATAATCAGAATAAAGAGGATTTTAGAAGATAAGGCTGCTTTAAAGTGGATCATTGGTAAGATGCTACACTATGTACACATCTAATAGATAACAAATGAACTGATACTACATTTTATTTATGCTATGGGGAAAAGATCCATTTTCATCATAGATTCTACGTGTAACAGAAAGACAGATCTGATTTCACTGACAGAAATTGCACTGCTTCTATCCCATGGGATTTTTTTCTATTTCTGAAGAGTTGGAATAAAAAAATAGTGATAATTGTAATTTAAAATGAAATAGGCAGCAGTAATGACATTACACAATCGGAGAGTAGTGGTTTTCCAGGCAAAAGTGAATTTAGAATTTAGAATTACACAGTGGTTGTAATTATATGGATCCTTTTCCTAATGTAGTGCTCCCACTATTCTAACTTCATTATACACTGATGTGCTTAACAAATGTTGCCATTGCACACGCAAGCCATCACTTTGATGCTGAGCCTCATGGAACTGGCTTGAAAACTTGCCTCTCTGTGGTAAGTGATCTTAATGATCTTAAGAGGAAGGGAAAGTCCATGCCCCGATATACTTAGGAGGCCATCATTCAGTCCAAACTTTGAGGCACAGGTTGTTGCAAGCTGGGAGTGCAGTAGAGGGTGATAAACCTTTGTTTGCATTTCAGATGACAATTTTACATAAAAGGAACACCTATAAATAGTTTATGGAGGGTTAATTAATGTTACCAGCATACTACAGACATAAATAGGTAGATACAAGCACCCCAACAGAAGGCAGTAGGTGGGGATGAGCTATTGTTTCAGACAGCTTGTTCACCTGGTGGACTTACTCCAGCTGGCTACAGCAATTTATTAAAATGTCTATTAATAATAGAGATAGATGTAAGCTAAATTTATATACTCCAGGTGAGTACAGCGCTCCCTACAGAGATTGGGATGTATGTTTGGATCATCTCAGCATGAGCTGGGTGTAAAAGTTACATTTGCTGACAGAGGTGCCAGGGCTGCTGCTGTAAAAGTGGATGGTGATCACGGGTGCATTACTGGAAGAACAGGCTGTATAGCTCAGCTATATGCACACAACGGTCTTTCATGGCCCTTCCCTGCAGTGAGGCTGAAGAAAAAGCACTGACTTTAAGTGGTAATAAAACACCCACACAGTGTTTTTGTGAAGAAAAATATTATGGGCAATTCATGGAGCTGTGACAGGAAGGAATTCAGTCAATCCTTTCACCATTAATGCAAAGACCTGTTCTTCCCCCCTGTGACCCAGGTACTGCACAGGGTACGCTTCTCACTCGGTTTAGTAGGAGAGAGGGAGTGTGCACTCATCCCCAGATAATCTCCAGCTTGTTCCTCCTCTGCAGATAGGAGATAAGGATGTGTATTGCCTGAGGGTGAATACAAAACTTAAACCAGTTTTTCTGGTGTATGCAAGGACACTACCTCACAGGCTTTTTGCAAAATGCAAGGACCATTCTTCTAATTTAATAGATAGATAGATAGATAGATAGATAAACAGACAAAAATAAAGACTTAGCTGTCTATTGCTTTGGCAGACATTTTAATTCAGAGCTTAATATCTTTATCTGGACACCCTAGCTAGGTAATTCCTAAGTGTTTTCGGCTACATTTTACAGAGAAGCACCCTGCAACTCTCCTCTACCTAACTCCATGCTGAGGTGCCTATACAAAGTGTGGCTGAGTTTGGAAGGCAATGATGAAGGTCATCTGGTTCAACCCCCTGACTACCACATCAGCTCGTCAGTAGTGCTGCTTGACATGAAATCACTTCTCTAGATTAAACCCAATTCCCTTGGCCTAAAATTGTACTCCTTTCCTACTTGTTTGAGATAGAAAAGGCTTGCAAACAAGGTGTCCTTGCAAACAAGTTGTTTAGAGGCTTGCAAATTCCTCACTGCTTGACAATTGTATTAACTTTGTAAACTCTCAACAAATATGGCTTATCAGAAAGAAGAACTAGTTGAAACTCTCACCAAATAAATAAGGTATATCAGGAAGAAGAACCAGCTGAAACCAAAAGAAGTTACAGTGGTCAATGGACAACTTGAACTTAGAAACTTAAGATTTACTGTGCAGGTTTAATAGGCTAATTAATATCAGCTTCTCCACCCTGGGCAATATAATGTTAGCATTACTTACACATGCAATGTGTGATACACAAGGTGGTGATATACACGGGAGAACATTTATTAGGTGGACCAGTAAGTCTGTAACGTCCAAGAACTTCAGTCAATGAAGAAAGAAGTAGTGAGACTGCAGCTGGGAAGTAGGGATAAAAAAGAGGCTGCAACCTTCGACATGTTGTGACACCCCTACTGGGAAATGAACCCAGTAAAGTCTCCCTTTATTCAAATAAAGAATGCTAATGACTCTCCTCCATCTCTTTTGGGATAAAGATAATTCAGCAAGTGTATTTGAGCAAAAAAAAAAGTTTCCAAACATATTACAGGGCAGGCCTGCGAGTTACAGGGCAAGTAGAGATGTATGTGTGTATATGGGGGAGAGAGGGCAGTGGAATGCAGACAGAGAAAAGCATTTTGTGTCAGCCTGGATCAGCATTATGTCTCCCTGAAAAAAAGCAATCCCTGATTCCCAACTTTCCAGCAAAGCTTAGGTAAGCATGTTTAGAAACGCTTTTTCTAACGAGAAGATAGTATCTGGAAAAGTATACTTCTAAATGAATATGACAATTCCACTTTTTCACAAAAGCATTTTTCTCAATCTTGTTATAAGTGGTCCTGTAATGCCTACCTACATAATTAACCTCTTTCCCACTTAGAGTTTTTCTTTTGTAAGCCTGCATCTGCTGCTGATACACATGGGTAAGATTAATCCCATTAAAAATGTTATGCTAATTAGAATTTGCCATTGACCTTTCATTTTTGTGTAGACTCTGGTTTGCAGGAATCTTTTTCACTTATTTCATAGTAATTCTTCTGCTCAGTGATTGCTGTACTGTTTTCTTCAATAAAACACCTGAAAAGTTGCCTCTAATTTTTGTGAGATACACTTGGGTTCCTGCTCTAAGGGCTTCCCATTATTTTCTGAGGATTCCAGAGGGGCTGGAGACCAGATTTTCTTGGGTCTTTTTTTTTCTGCATGCTAATCTGTAAGACACAAATGCAAAGGAATGAATCCAAACCACAAACACATCTGGCATAATCCCACTCCCTATCCTGTCTTCCATGTGACACCCTCCGTACTTTTGCTACTGGGGCATCTCTAAGGCTTATGCCAGTGGACTTCTTCCTGGCAAAACTTAAAGCTCCATCTACAGTATATGGTTGGATTTACAGTGGAAATTTACAGTAGGAATTGCAGAGAAAAGCCCACTGGTAGAGGAAAAATGCACGGGTCGGGAGAATAAAATGGGTTTTATTATCGTTATTATTTCCTTCCTTCAGGAATAAAATGGAGGTGCCATTATTTTAAAATGAGGATCATCAGGCAATTTAGCAGTCAGCACACTGTAAAGAAAACAAGAGGTGTTAAAGCACAACAAATGAAAGGGCAGGCACTTTCCAGAGAAGCATGTAAGTTACTGTGGAGTATCTCTGTAAAGCAGAAATGTAGTCCATAAAGCAAAAGTGACTGCTCCTTAAAAAAAGCAGCAGGAATTTTTATCTTCTTTATGTTGCACACTGCTTCACCAGGTGCTATACTATTTTGTTTTTATTACACATTGTCTGTGTGTGGGAGTTCATTTGTGTGTAGAGCTTGTAGCATTAGACCAGAAATGATTGTCTGGTGAAAGATACCTTGCTAGCACAAATGAAAATAGAGGTGGATCTGCTTTAGAAGGAAAACGTGGGAAGGAAAGTATTTTTTCAAGAAAAAAAAGACCAGAAGACCAGAATTCAGGACACTATTACTAGGAACAACATTTTGATCTTATCACCAACAGTGTGACATGGAAATAACAACAGTGGTTTAAATAATAAACCCTGATGATGCTGAGGAGCTATTGCAGATTTCTATGCCAACACTACTGAGATCACAAATTGACCATTAATTTTAAAATCAGCCCTTAGAAACAAGAAAGTCATAAGTCTTGCTTCTCTTCATAACTTCAGTGAGCAGACTGCCCAGCCATACTGGACTCACTAAGGAAGAGAATTCTTGTGATAAAGTTTACAGACAAGTTGTTTCAGGTTATCATCAACAATGCAGAGCTTGTACTCTAGCAAAGGAATGCCTATTTAACTTCACCAGTGAATGCAATCAGTCTGTAAGCAACCTCCTTCTCTTCAAAGCATAACTAATAACTATCCTGATCATTAAGCAAAACATGGCAAACTTTTACTTCTTTCTGATTATCTAGAAACTCATTATCTGCAAAAGAGATTGTTAAGAGTTTCTCTGGCCAGATTCAGCAACAGTATGAAGTCAGGCAGACTACATCAAAATACAGGAAAACTTATACTTTAGAGGAAATAATGAATGTTTTGTGATTCACTCTGTACTTAAGATTTTGTTAAGAACTCTCCTGGGGACAGTGAGGCATTCTGTACACTAGTGAGAAAATTCTGCTCATGTTCATTGCTATTCTAATTCTCCGTGTTCTTTCATTTTTAATGGCTAAAAATAATAATCTGGTCCATCTTCTGTGTGTTGCTGTTGTGATCTTCAGTGATTTCCAGAATTATTCCAGCTCACATCAACATAAATGTATAGATTTCAACAGTTATTATCTGAAAATTTATGGCAATTAATTCAGCTGCCACCAACTGGTATTACTTGATGGAACCAATTCAGGAGTGTATGCACATATTATTTCCACAAATGCTTGGATTTTCAGACATTACATTTTCTTTTTTGCAAATAGTAACATTACGTATCAGATACATCTACTACTTCAATCTTTTAACATACCTAAATCTCACTGCATGCTACATCAGTGCTTATTAAAACAGAAATATGAATTTCACTCTTGGTAGCAGAAGTGTTGTTGTGAAGTGTCTCTTGTTTTGTTTTCATGGAGTTGAATTAGAGTCTCTGAAACAAATGTGGGGACGTGTCTGTATGGCTCACGACTTAATATCTCACATAGAACAGAAAAAAAAAAGAAAAAAAAGAAAAAGATTTGGAACTTTGGGATGTGTACTGTGACATTCCATGTAGTCACTTTGAAAATTTTACCTCAGGTTATTTCACTGACAGACCTGTGTAGTATTTGAAGTCTAGTGAAAAAGGTGCATAGGACAGAATTGAAAATAGTGTCACAAATCCTAAAGAGTTCAACAAAGACAAAAGTCAGACTCATACCATCTCTGACAAGCAGGACTGTTATTTCCTAGCTGGCTCAAACTGGGAGGGTGGAGTATTTGGAAAGTGGAAAATCAAAAAAGAAAGCTTTTCTTGAGTGAAGCTTTCTCTCACAAAATGGTCTGTGCATTGCAGTAGCAGGAGTGGCACTGTGCAGCCCAGCAGCACCACCTTGTGTGTTAGAGCTCACTTGGCTCTGTGTATTAACACTGTGCAGCTTATAGTGTCCTTAGCACTGCAGCAGCATATCGTGTCATGCGTGTAGAAAATGAAGCATATGTCAGATCTAGAGGAACTGATGTACATCCCATAGCCAGTGACATGCATACCAGCTTGTGCATTTCTGATATTGTCTTCAGGCATGTGTAGGCAATAGGCTGCTCTTCCAAAAAGCTTTTCTCTGAAGAGTTCTGGAAAGAAATATTTGCAATATTTCCAACAGAGTTGAAAATATTTTTGTTGAGAATCTGTTATCACCATAAATTAAGTTTGATTCCTAAATAATTCACAAATCACCGTGTAAAACTTACTCAGATTTCACTGAGGCTGAAACAACTTACCCTATGAGGACAGGACTGAGTGAACATGAAGGTTGGAAATTGCTTCTAGGTTGAGACTTAAAACTTAATCTAAATACTTGCTCCTGTACTTTCTCTGTGCCCTGTGTACTGTCTCTATTGTCTCCAATAACTGCAAAAAAACACAGCATAAAATGAATTAAGAATCAAGGAGATGTAATAGGCATGACATGAAGCACTGCTGCTTGCAACTAGTCCGTGCCGAGGTCTACACAGCCACATTGCTGTCTTCACCTGACTTTAGCAGAGGTAATTGTTAGCTCTGGTATGGTTGTGTATGGTTGTAGTCACACAGCTGACTGCTGAGCAAATATATTTTAGCCAACGTAAGTTTAATATTTATCCAGTAAAAGTGGCAGTTTCCTACCAATTCTTCTGTCAGCAAACTCAAGTCAGCTAGACGTAGAAACTATACAAAGTTATTCCATTTTGTTCTTCCTGTTATTAAATAAACTCATTAGTGTTGGCCCTGCAGGGAAAATAAAACCACTTACTACAAGGGAAGTGATGAAATCTACATTAGTCACTGAAGAGACGAACATTTGTATCTGAAAGCTAATGCTGGTCAATTATAGTGAGGGACAGGTGGTTACCATGAATTTACAAAAGCTGTCTCCTTTCATGTCAATATAAACCTGCATTTCTTCTTTCCTGAGTTACACTGTTGGCTAGAGCTGAAAGTGGGCAGTTGTCAGTGACAGATTTAAATTGCTATTCTTTCTGTATTGACGCTAAAGACTTTTGACTGGATAGATTAGATCATCAGTGCTGTTTCTCTGATCAAAAATAAACTCAATAGCAAGAAAGCCTGCACATCCCTGTTTCTCTGCAATCACTCAAGTACTAGCTCGTGCTGTTTACTTATGTCCATTTAAACATAGCAAATCATACCCTCTTACACTGAAGGCATGTCTGTCTGCCTAAAGTCTGCACCACACTTTATATGAGGAAACTAAGCATCTACTGTAATTAAAAGCTATTCAGAGTCAGCTACAGAAGATAAAATCACTTAGGAGGCTGTGGGAAGCAGGTATACTTTTGCTAATGCCAAACATATCAAGAAGCCTGCCTAGCAAGTGCTACTGCATTTCTTGCATTGGCTTTCTGTGTTGCCTGGGCTGTTGAAGCACTAACTGCTACCTCATGTCTTGGGTTGGCCTTAACAAGCTTTCATATTAAATATAGTCTGACTGTTAGTCCTGTTTCATGTGTTGCACAAGGAAACTTGGAAGCATCTACATCTGCAAGATTTTCTAGCTAGTTTTCAAAATCTACTTGATGGTTTTGCAACAGAAAATATGAAATGTTGTTGCAAGTGTTGGATGAGGACTGACTTATGGTGAATCAAAAAATCAAAAATTATGAATGGTACATCCCTGGAGGCATTTAAGGGCAGCCTGGATGTGGCTCTGGGCAGCCTGGTCTAGTGGTTGGTGAGCCTGCCCATGGCAGGTCATTCTGTGACTCTCTGAATCTACAAATCTGATTCTATGGTTTTATGAATACTCATAACTCCGTGGCAGTTGTGCACTTGGCAAAATCAGGCTTGTTATTCTGATTCTTTAATCCCACTCCTCCATGCAAAATCCACTCCTCCAGGCAAAATTGTTGGATGTGGAACCATTTCTTTCTGCAACTGTAGGTGCATTTCAAAACTATTTCCAAAATTTGAAGGTCAAGAAGGTGACTGGGAGTAGTTAGTATGGATTTATGAAAGGAAAATCATGCCTTATATGACCATAACCTTATGTAGGTTATATATACAAAATGTCCATGGTTTTGTGGATGAAGGGAAGTACAGTGGACCCTGTTCATATTGATCTAGCAAGGCTTTCAGCACTGTTTCCTATGCTGAACATCTTCATAGGCAAACCAGTGAAGTACAGACTAGAAAAATGGGTAGTGAGGCAGACTGAAAACTGGCTGACCTACAGAGCTCTGAGGTTTGTGATCAGAGGCACACCATCCAAACACAATTCAGTAACTGCTGGTACCTCCCAGGGGTTGATACTGGAGCCTACACTATTTCATATCTTCATTAATGACCTGGATTAACAAAGACAGTTAACCTGGGACAGACCTGGAACACAGTGGACCTTCAGCAAATTTGCAGATGATACAAAATTGTGAGGAGTATTCGATCCACCAGTTGGGAGTGCTACCATTTGAATGGACCTTGACAGGCTGAAGGACTGACCAGAGAGGACTTGTGAAATTCAGCAAAGGTAAATGGCAAGTCCTGCACCCAGGGAGAAATATCCCAGGCACATGCTAAATGCTTATCAGCTACAGTGCAGCTTTGCAGAAAAAGGCTCTGGAGGACCTTGTGGAGATCAAGTTGACCATGATCAGTCAGTATGATTATGAGTGAGTTTCACCAGGGAGAAAGTTAAAATCTTCACTGCTAATATGTCTTCTTTGCATTAACTTCATGTGTACTTTTGTGCATATGGGAAAAGCCTGAGTTCATTCCAGAGCACCTGTTTTCATATTAGACAGTAAAAGACATGTCAAGGCCACATCTTAATTTTTCTCATTTCCCAGTTTTCTGTTTGTTCTCTTATACACACTTTCCTGTGGCAAATTACAAACTGGCATCTCATACTGGGATCTCTCTTACAGAAGTAAAATAAAGATAGAAATACTCTTCCAGAGGCCTCAGTTAGTGGCTCCAAGTCCTGGCTATATAAATGGGTGCAAGCAGCTACACTTCCACTTCACACTTGCACCAAGGCAGTCTTAAGTCGAATAAATGCTCACAGTGGGGGTGCGCAGTCCTGGAGGTCTAACTGTGACCTGCTTTGTTTCTGTGAATATTGCAGGACAGCTGTGTTAGTCATTTACAGTAGTTGTTGCAGGAAGAGTAAACCAGGAACATATTAGCTGCCACCATGACACTTTGCCTACCCACTGTTCTTTGTTTTCCCAAATTGAGGCCAACTATAACTATAAACAACTAGAACAACAACAAGATACTGTCATCTAAATCAGTTGTCATGTAGTCTATGTGCCACAGAGTCAGAGACTCAGTGTTTTTGTAGCAGAGCAAGGCTAGAGGCCAGACTGAGGAACAGATGATCAGTCCTGTTTGTATAACACACTCCTCTGGTCAAATGGGAGGAAGGGTGATAAAGAAACCTGGGATCTGTAAGACACAGTGAGTGGGATTTGACTTGTACTTAAAGAAACTAAATATGTATATCTGCATATGTTTGAGTTTTGTGTTTAAGCTTCCAGTTTAGTTAATGGGGAATAATTGGAATGTAATTCTCTAGAGCTAGTTGGTCAATAGGCCATTTCTGCCTGAGCTTCTATATATGGCACAAGTCTCCCCTGGTGTCAGACCTACCTGTCTGTGATAGCTTAGAGCAACTCTGGAGATGCTGAATGTCTACCTTTTATTGCTATATTGTTTCCTGGGCACAGAGCACAGGAGGAGTAGAGTGAGACATTGTGAGTAAGCCAGTGCCTAGTAGGGGCAGAGGAGTAAACCAGCTGTTTCCAAGCAAGATATGATGTCGACTAAGATGTCCTTGGGTGTTTGAGATACATGCACAAGCTGGCAGGTTTGTCACAGGACCTATGGAAGATCCATGATTCTCTACAAGAAAAGCTGTAGCAGATACAGTAGACTCCAGGGCATTTCAAACAGCATGGCATGTGTGGACAATTAGATTGCACCCCCAGTACTGCTCTCAGAGAGAAAATGTTATCAGCCAGCACACACTTGATTGCACAATGGAAATTATCTTCCTTTTCTTCTACTGTAATCCTTTTTCTGCAAGAGGTGTCTTTGCAGGTAGTATTTGCATGAACAAGTATCATCCTTCGGGGTGTCTGCAAAATCTTTACTTTGTCTCTTCTCTCATGTCATTTTGCTACAGGATTTTTTCTCTTTTCCCCACCAACTGACTGGAGATCTTCTGGGAAGGAGAAGAGGGAGCAGAAAGCAGAGCAAGGTTGTGTATTGGTGGTATAAGTTGTCAGATGAAGAAATACGCATTCTGGAACTGCAGAAAGACCTGGTATTTGCTACCAATACCTTATGGCTATTAACACATTAATATTAACACATTAATAACATGCTGGCAGTAACTAGGAAACTAGGACTTCAAAGGAAAAAGAATTTAAAAAAAAAAAAATTACAAAGGAAAAAAAGAGTTCTCAACCTCCACAAGCCACTGCAAAAGGAAGCAGAGCATTACTCTAATGGATGCAGAGCATTACTCTAAGCAACACAGTGCTCCTCTGCAACCTCCTGTGCCACAACAATCAACTCATACTCATCAATATATTGGAGACTTGTACTTGTTCATTTATTTTCATCAGCTGCAAATATTAGGAGGAAACACTTGCCAGAGAGGAGTTGCTCTGTGGAAAAGTCGGAAAATTCAGAAAATGAACATCTCAGAGCCCAGAACATGCATGCAGAAATCATGGCCTCATGTCTTTTATTCGAGCTACCTCCATTTCATCTGTAACATATACATTGCTAGCTCTCGTTATCACTTTCAGGCCCTTCTGTCCCAACTTAATGTAATAATAAAAACAGGTACTTTTTAGTCTACTTAAATGGCATTTAAAATATTTATATTGCTTTTTTTAAAGAAAAAGAAACTAAATTTTGGTCAAACTATTATAATGATGACATCTTAATCTAGGAAACTGCCATCTGTTGTAATTCACTTTGTGTTTTGACACTACTTTCACTGTTAAACTATTTTCATTGCCAAAAGCAAAATATCATTAAATACTTATACTTTTATTCTGTACTTTTTTTTTTTTTTTAACTAAATTTTGCATTCAATTTAGATTCATGCTACACTGACATTTCAAAGTGGAAGATGTCCAGAGACCAGTTTTAATACTACAGCTATAATTTACTCTGAATGGTGTTATAGCCTCTATATGTCAGCAGATTGGTTTCCAGAAAAACTTTAGGGCTTTATGTGTTTACTGAGTAGATGGATGGCATGCTTTGTGTCCACACAAGAGTTATCTACACCTTTCAGACTCTACACGCAGCAGAAGATGTGCATCTACTACTTGGGAGACTGCTTACAACCACAAGTCTTGCTGTTTGGCATGAGAAGAGTAAGATTTTGCTTGTTTCTTTGTTTTTGTAATTCACCTCATGGTTTCTGTTGTTTCAAACCTTCACTTAAGCTGTACGCAGATCCTGAGGAGAAAAACAACAGCAAAAACTCATTTACAGCTCAAAGAAAAGGATATTTTTCTCTCTTCCAGTTATGGTAGAGCTGAGGAAAAAAAGGTATTGATATTTAGCCTCAGGAGCCACTCGGTCTTATTGCTGACCTTACTGCTTGCAGATTTGTGCTGCACAAAACCCTACTGGCTACTTTTGTTCTTTGTTGGCATAAAAAAAAAATGCTGAGGAGGTTTTTTACTTCCCTGTCATTTGTCATCTCCCTCCTCCTTTCCAATCCCTGAAATTCATCCTTTCCCTCTCTGTCCAAACCAGTAAAACACCTATTCATCTCCTTTTTCAAGGGCACTAGATTTTCAAATCAGCCATTTCCTTCATTCCCCTAGACCTGGACAAAGATGAGAAACTTATACTAATGCAAGAGAATGAAATTTCACCTCATTTCATTCCACATTTGAAGGAATAAAAAATGTGCAAGGCAAGAACCCGAAGGTGGTGTGTTAGGGCACTGATAGTTCTGCTATCAGTGTAGGCATCTTCACTGGAAGATTCCACCTGCTTGATTGCATTAGATGCTCAAGTATAGAAACCTATTTGTTGATAGGACTGAGTTTGGGTATTTGTATGTGAGTGCACTTACTTCTTTGTTGTATGTTAATCTTTCAATTGAATGGAGGAAGATGAAGGAGATTTGTCTTTGTGCCTTAAATTAAATGGAATGAAACTAGGCCACATACTATATTAGATAAATAGTTTTGAGAAAGAGGTCAATCTGTTGTGTTTGAGCACTATTTAACAACTTACTGAGTCTTGTGCAAGCCTGGAGGAGGTTTATAAGTACTATGGAAGCACAGATAATAAACAGTGCACACAAATCATGACATAAACATATCATACTTAGGTTTTGAGGCAACAAACCGGGGGGGGGTATATACAGCACAGTATCTAAGAAGCAACATTAATCTGTTTTACACTACTAACACTGAAGATGACCTTCCTAGCCTTTCGTTATGTGCTCTTACATCCACAGCCACATGCATATGGTACATGTATCTGAATCACTACTGATTTTTGATTTATGATATGAAATGATATCATATGAAATGTCTACATAAGCAATATAACTTTTCTTTTTATTCTGATTTCTCAAAACATCAAGGCACTTCTTTCACTGGAAGTCCAGATTTGCTTTTAGTACACTGATCCATACAAGCACTTCTGGTAACAGAAGATGAGCTGGTGAGTTAGATTTATCTTCACATTCATCAGGAAAACACACTGCTCATTGCATTCATGGAATGCTTAGCAGCATATCACATATGACATGATAGTACTGTTATATCACTCCCCAAAGTTGCCATCTTGGCTTCAAGACAATAACTTCCTAAATCACCTTTCACTGATTGTTTATATCTGTTTGCTCTCCCAATTACTCTTAGAAGAAAGCCATAAAGGTTAGATTTCACAGCAGAATATTTTTCATCAGTGAAATGAGAACATTCACTTTTGCAGTAATATAGAAGAGCTCTTGTCCAACCTTTCCTTCAGAAGGTTGAACATTCTCTGTCACCTACCTCTATGACTGTGACAATGAAGCAGTGAGGGTTTTAGGATCATTACCTCAGTCTCTTCTTCCAGGAGACCTCATGTATTTTATTATTAAATTGCTGGTAGAACAGAGAACATTAATTGTCTTAACATCTCTTTTCTTTGTCAGCTGCCTATACACTAATTCCAAACCAGAAACCAATGTGTTTTGTTTTTTTTTAAGAAGGAGCAGGTCGCAGAGAACATCCTCTAGCAGTACAAGACAAAGATTTGATTGCAACAAGCTATATGCCACTGAAACATATTGCACTGCAGGTACAATCATGTACACTTACTATTTCTCATTGGCCCAACAAAGTAAGATGCAATAACTTCTTGGAGGAATTTCAAGATTAATCTTGATTAGACAATGATGTATCCTACTGCCTAAAGTAATAGAATGTGAAAAATGAGTTTAAATCCTCTCTAGTAGAAGAGGAATTCTATTCAAGTTTCTCAGACATACTGGACAAGTTATCCACTGCATAATGAAACAAAAATGTAATTGCATTATTAGTCTGTGAATGCAATTCAGCTTCCTCAATGTAAGTAGCAGAGCAGAAAGGTCCAGGTCTCCCAGAGATCCTGTATCAAATTTGGTCGCATGTGGATGTCTCATATAGCACTGGATATATCAAATGGAAGTTCAAATGCCCAAAGAGGTTGTGGATGCCCCACCCCTGGATGCATTCAGGGCCAGGCTGGATGTGGCCCTGGGCAGCCTAGTCTAGTGGTTGACGACCACGCACACAGCAGGGGGGTTGAAACTAGATGACTAAAGTGGATCCTTTCAACCCAGGCCATTCTATGATTCTATGAAATGGAACTGGTGCCTCTGTTGAGACAGAATATCCTCTTGGTCTTCTGGGTTGGAGCTGTTGTAGCTGTTTAATTGCAGCAGAATTCCTCTACAAGTAGAGGTTTGTATTTATAATGTAAGTTTTATAAGGTAAGCTCCTTGACAGGATGAGGAAGGAAATAGCCTTGTCCCAGACCTTGGCATCAGAATTGGAGACTTTCAGTCACAAAAATTTGACTTGGAACTGGGACAGATCATGCAAAATTAAGGATGGGTTTTGTGCAGTCTTCTGATGTTGAACTAGGCATAAAACAATCCCCAAGATGGAAGGTAAGGGTGATTATTCCTATTGATGCCTATTAATTTTAGCCTGTTGCATTTATTTAAGGACAAATGACCCTTGCTTATACACACATCACCTATCTAAGCAACCACACTGAGATGCAAAATCAGGAACCTGATACTGATGGAAGGTTGAACTTAGGGCACATCGTTATTGTTTCCAATTAAATTGTTTCTTTTTTTTTTTTTTTTTTCTTCAGTGCTTGACTCTTTTTACTTTCTCATGTTAATTTTTGAGGACAATGGGACTAATACTGAGGCCATTAAAGCAGATGTAAATGAGAAATAATTTCACTGAGTTTCATTTTGTTTCACTGACACATCAAAGCTATGATTTCTTCTCAAGATCTTGCTGTCAGGCTTCACATTCAATTAAACACATGTAGCCTTTGAAATACAGAGGAGCTGAACAAGGCTTTTAAGCAAATCCAAAAATTAGTGAAAGTGTCATTAGCTCATAATTGTACTCAGAATTTCCTTTTTCTTTTTTCTTTTTTTTTTTAATGAAAGAAAATTCTAAATTGCTAAAATTAATACAAGATGTTCACAGGCTTCTCTAGTCACAACATAATGAGTCATGTACCAGTTAAGGGCAGTTAACTGCCCTTCGTTATGGTGATACTGTTATTACACATCATTGTAGCAAGACACCCAGATTGGCACAGTGTTTGCTACAGATGAGAATTTCAGCTGATCAGTTAGATAAGCTTCAAAGAGCATAATTTCTGCCCTCCAGTTACTTTAATCTCTTTCTTTTGGTGTGTATACAGAATATGCCATAACTGTCTTTTCAGTTCTGTTGTGTGAAAACTCTTGTTTTAGTCTTTATGTGTATATGGCCTGTGATTTCTGTGCTTTGAAATGTCACAACTTTAAATGGAAATATCTTCTAATCAGCCAATCATTCATTGAGCTTGATTCTAAGTTCTTCACCATTATTTGCAGATTTTGTTAGCCCTTTGAGAACTGGGTGGGAAGAGGTGTGAGCAGGGGCTCACTACCTCCTGATTTCTTTTATTTTTCTGAAATAAGAAAATGACACTGCAGTTATGTCAGGTGGATAGTATACAAGTGGTAACCAGATGGGGAGGGAATATAAAAAAGCTTGGATTTGGCCACTCTTCTTGGGGGGGAGAAACACAAAGATTTAAAGGAGAAAAAAGAAGGAGATGGTATGGGAGTCTGCTCTGCTGGTGCAGGCAAGTGAGAATCACCTTGGCACAGATGCATATCAAGTGCCAAGAGACCCAGAAGCACCTCTCATTCTCACTTACCTAACTTTCCTATTGTCTAAAATTAATTACTTCTTGCCACAGCTAGGTCTGGGTGTAAACGCAGAGGTAAGAGATAAAATTCCCATTGAGTGAGGGAAAAAAAATTGTTATTGAGAAGAAAAGCTACATGGATGCTTAACTCACTGTGGACTGTAATACTGACCCCAAGAAAAAGAAGTGTGAGACTGAAATCCTATTTACTATTGAAAAGACTACTGAAAGAAGAAATAGAAGAAAGTGTTTGCCAAAAAAAAAAAAAAAAAAGAGAGAGAGAGAAACAAAGGGAGCCCAGAACAAAAATTTTTACAAGCATTTATGTACAGGATTTATGATGAATCTTTGAAGCTGGGTTGCAGCTTACTTCATACTAATAACATAGTTAAATATCAAAAATATAATTGCTTCAGTGAAATGAGTTAGTGTGGTACATGCTAAACATGCTACTCTTCCTCCATTGCACAATGGAGAAATTAGAAGCATACACCAGTTTTAAGATTGGTGTTTTCTTGACATTATCACTCTGCAGAAAAGTCTGAACTTAATTGGAAAGAGGAAATTATTTTCTCTGTGTGTAATGGGTCATTACGGTAACTTGTCACTTGACTTACTGCAGTAGTTCTCTGTCACAGGGATGCAAACAAGCTTATATTCATTCGTAGACATCAGCATAAAAATTGCTCTTGAGACTGAGCCTACAGTACATGTTTGCAGGTTTGCACTGATTTTACTGAGTTGTACGTGCATCTCCAGCTCTGCAGGTACAGGGAAATGCAGAAAAGATATTTTTTGCTTTCATAGGGCTTTAGCTAGTGTTTTTGTTCATGACATTTCTGCTAAACAAAATAGGTTTCAGGGAATTTGAATAACCTTTCCTTGGACAGTTAGCAAAATAATTATACAGAAATATAAAATAATTATACAGCAAAATAATTATACAGAAAGCTACAGCAACAGACCAAATTTTATATCAAGTAGCAGACTAACAACTCAAGACTGGAACTCAGCTCTTCTGGAGGCTTTCCCTGTATTCAGAAAGATTATTGCAAGATTCATACATATGTGTTAACAGCTTAGATTTTCAAACAGTTTTCTGCCATGAGGCCCTTTGCTTGGAGGCATAATTTCAGTATGAAATCATATGACAGATGAGAGACAAACATTTTCATGAAGATGATTTTGATTGCCTTTTTTTCCAATATATATATATAAAATGAAAACAATTTGACTAAGAAGTATAGAACCGCTAATTACCTCTCAATATGTCATCTGCTTTATCAGTGCAAAACAAATATGTTTATTTTTAGTGAGAAATGTGAATGTAGGCCCATAATAGTAACATGGAGTGGAAACTGGGTTTGGAGAAAGTCTTGGTTCTCTTATAAACATCCTAAACTTCAGCCTGTTGTCAGTCTCTGTTGGATCAGAGTACACAAAGTTATCTCTGACAATTAGAATTTAAGGAATTGAGCGAAAACTTGGAAGGTGCTGAATCCTGAGTTTTCAAAGTTCTATTTAACCTCCCTGCCTGGGGATGACACAGGCACAGGATGGCAAGAAGAATGCTGTAGCTCCTGCCCAGTAGAGTCATACAGCTTCTGGTCACCTGTCTGGATCCAATGCTATTTTTGAGGTTTCTTGTGGTAGTGTCAGTGTGTCCAGCCCTGGAGGACAGAGGAACTCTGTAGCCTGTAGCCCTCCTACTGTAAGCTTTACACACAGTCCTACCATGCAGCAAAAGAAGTTTCAATTCTCCAATCTTCTAGTAAAAACAACCAATCAAACCAGGAAAAAAACAAGCAAACAAACAAACAAAAAAAAAACACACTATAAAAACTAGAAACGCTGAATACAACAAAAACATACAGAAACAACAAAAAAAAAATCACCACAAACACAATAAAATGAACAAACAGGCAAAGAAAAAAGATTCTCTATGGCTCTTTGTCCCTTAGCTCTGTATATGTTCTGATTAGTACAGGTGCTTGGTCAAGTTGAGGTTTAATTCTTCTCCCATATTCATTTTTATCTATTCATTGCCCTCCTATTCGTCACTGGCCCATGCTGTCTATCCAGGTTCACTGGTGGTTTGTCTCAAGGGTCTTTACATTCATCTGCATAAGTGCCTCCAGGGCTTTAACTTCCAACAGAGACTAGTAGAGACATTTCTCTGCTACATTACACAGCAATAAATGCTGAAAAACCCAATTTAACATTATTTTGACTGACCCTTAAATGCAGAGACTGCCTTTGCTTTATAAGAGATGAAAAGTGAATTGTCTGAAATAAATGACTTGCAGGAAAAGGTTTGGAACAGATGAGACCATTTGTGGCATTTTTTATCCTGGGGGATATCTGTCAGCTGCTGTCTTACAGACGGCACGCTTTTAGAAAGCAAAAGATATTTGGCACTAAGCCTCAAGTTAGAAGCCCTGAGCTGAAAAAATTTCTAACAGCAGGAAAACATTATGAAATTATAGGCTGCGAAACCTGTGAATTGATTACAACAAGAAAAGAACACTATCAACACAAAGCCTTGTCTCCTACTAGTGTGTTACAAAATGCACTAATGGAAGACTGTTTAGACAAATGAGGGGAGCAGATTGCCCTTTTACTCTTTGTTTTGTGTATAATTGGCACATAGGATTTGATTCCTGGCATGTTCTCCTAGTCTTCTGATTTTCCAAATCAAGGGACTGGTGAAGCTCATTTTAACATTCTTCATCTGCGTGCCAGGATTATTTTCCCTGGAAAAATGTAGGTACAAGGAGGTAAGTGTGGGTAAGAAAGATGGATGGGCACATCATATGGGATGTGGATAAACCCTAGACAAACTGTGGCATCACTGGTTAATCCTAATGTAAGGACAGCTGGTATTGCAACACAGATATCCACAGAATATGGAGTTAGAGAAGTGTGACTTTCCAGTGCCATTACTAAAATGGCCATTAAGTAAGGAAAATATCAGAGATATTAAAAAAGCTACTCTAGAATTCCAGGGGACGCTACTCTGTGAGAGTGATATCAGTCACACTGGCACTTTGTCAGTGCTTGTAAATGGCATGCAGAGATGGGATGTTGGTGGGACACAGATAAAGTTAGTGCAACAGATGGCAAGTAAATCCCAGCTGCCAGACATGAAATATGAAGGCCACTGCAGCCCCTGTGGTCACAGTTGTCACATACTTTCAAAGAGGTACTCTGAGGAGCCATAGCTTGCAGATTCTGCAGCGGTTAATCTTGGTCTGTCTTGAATTTGGTACTATTTAGCATTTTTCTGCTGCCCCAAATGATGAAACACAATATAATCATTTAACCTAAGATGGTATCAACCTGTTAGGGACAGTAAGTGAAGGAAAGGGCAAGACAAATTGCCGTTTTCTATGTAGCTCAGGAGTCACCACATTGCTTCATAATGCAGTGCTTGTATCATACAAGTGTGGAGAGACTGAGGCAGGCTTCATCTACTCACTGACAGCAGCAGAGGCTGCAGGTAGTACAATTGGCTGGGTACTAACATGGTCATAGCTGCTATTGCCCCTTATATCTTGGAAAGTCATGAGGATTTGCAAAGTACAGTGCTTAGAGACAGCATAAGTGTATGTGTATAAGGTCATCTTGCAAAGTCTTGGTCATCTGAAAGACATTTAGCAGTGTACTGTGTGCAAGTAAATCACAAACTGTGGTGAACACATGAAGTCTCCAAGCTCAGATATGAACTGCAAGGCCTTCCACAGCATTTCAGCACTTTTGAATTTGTTTTGTTGTTAAACTCAGTAAAGTGTGGCATAAATCACTCCAAGAATGATGGAAAAAGGTCTAATTGCCTAAGTTGTTTCTCACTTTTATGTCTCCTGGAAATGTCTAGAAAGCAATGAAATTGATGCTTTAAAATAGTGTGGAAATTTATGAAAACAACAGAATTTCATTTCCTAATATAATTGCTGAATTGATTTGCATATGCAGCAAACTGCTGTGATTTTCTTAGTGGCAATAATAAAGTAGTGTCTGCAGTAATTTAGCAGGTGTTCATAGCTATTTCAAGTGGATGTAAAAGGTTACCGCTTTGATTTAAAAGGTTCATTCAGACTCTTCTTTCACTTTGCAGAAGTCTAATGGAAGATGAAAGGTTCAAGGTAATGAGAACAAAGCACATTTGAATCCTGGAGGTATTTTATTTCTGGAGAGGCTGAGGTACTTTTTGTGTCCCCAGGACATTCGATAACAGCTTCTATCTTTTTTTTTCCCATATCTAAATTTGCCTGACTTGAGAATAAATTCACATTTATGGCTATAGTATTTCTCAACTGCATTATGCCTACATCTTGTTTTTGTACAAGAGGAACAAATTTTACTAACTTCGGCATAGACTAGTTTTTGAATTCCATTCTTCCTTTCCCATTTTAACTATTTCTAATGGCAGAGATATGTAGGTGAATGAAGATGTTAAACTCCATATTTCTTGTTAGAATAAGACATGCTTTTTCCCACATCTTGACTGCATGATTTATGATAATACAGCGAGTGAGTCATACTGAAGGCAAATGAGAAGCTGGATTGAGACAACTCTCCACAGAATTGTCTGAGATTTCTCTCTGATGAATGGTTAAAATCCTTGCAGTGAGAGCTGTGTGAAATGCTTCTGGCAAGCCTCACTTTTTGGTTAAAGATTTTGTGACTTTTTAAAATTTTAGCCCATGGTTATAAATGCAGAGAGAAGATGCTTTACAGAGGTGACAAGCAGGAAATCTCCTTCCAACAACCTTCTCTCCCCTCACAGTAGAAACATAGGCTATTTTATCTTCATTTCCATACCTGCAGGATAGAAAGGGGGAAATGTTAGCATATGAGTTAGAAAGAGTAAAAGGAAAAGAGCAATTACTAAGAAATCTTTGAAGGTGTGGTTTTCTTTAGGGAAGGACGAGTTTGGGTAAAGATCTCTGTCAGACCTTTAGATTCCTGAAACTGTTTCCTGGGACTGCTGAGGGCTTCTTGTATGACACTGGAAGAGACTCTTATGTCTAAACCCTACTTGGTTTCCTAATTTCTCATTGTCATGAGGACATACCTTTCAAAGAATCCTTTTGATGGGGCATTTACTTTTTGTGTTCTTCTTCTTTTTGTCCCATTTGTGTAAAACTGGCAGCAGCTAATACTGCCTGCTTTTACAGGAATGCTGTGCAGTTAATGCCATGCATTTCTATGAAGTGCTTATATATAACAAGGAGAGATATTACAGGTCGCAAAAAAAGAGAGAACACTGAAGGCACTCTGGTCCATCAACTGCTAAATATGTCTCAGAGATCTTATTGTTGTGTACATTAAAGCTTTAGAAGTAAAATATCCCTTTGTTTGCTGAGCACAGTACACGTGACATAGATGTAAGTCCATAAATTTCACTCTTCACACACACAACTTGCTCTGCTGAGTCTTGAACAATTTTCCTTCTGCAATTTGCTGGGTAATTCTCATTTTAAGAGTTAATTGAATCACTCAAGTTAAAAACAATCATGTAATTCTGTTCCAAGCACAGTTATTACTCCTCCATTTTCTTTTTATGAGCTAAGACAGTGAACTCCTATTTTGCGTTTCACGGGAAATCTAACCTTGCTTTGCATTCTTTTCTGTTAGCTTTTCAGGAATAAAAGTGGAGAAAGGAGCATACCAAGGGGTCACCAGAGGGAGAGGCAGGAGAAGGGGTTAAATGTGTGTGGTCTGAAAAGGGCTGAGATGAAGTTTGTGGGACAGTAGGTACAATAAGGGAGTAAGTAGTGACATTCGTGGAGTAGGATGCTGGGGTCCTTCATATGGTCAAAGATCCTGAGTGCAAAAAGTCAGTTGTTACATGAAAAACAGGGTTTGAAGGAGAATCATCATATCATTGAATCATATGAGGGATGCTCCAAAAGTAATGCCTCCTATTTTATTATGTTGATCCATGACATCAGAGGCAAATGCTGGTGATATGGCAGTAGAGGTTGAACCTTACCACAGGTATTTTGTTACACGTCGTTGTCATGTGACAGATGGCAGTGGACGGACAGTCTGACAAAATGGCGTCTCACGTGGAAGTGCAGATTAAGTGTGTGTCACTAAATTCCTCCACGTGGAAAGAAATGCACCCATTGACACTGACACTTCTGAACCTGGATGGAGACCAAATAGTGGGAGTGAGCACAGTGAGGGGGAGTGGTGTATTTCAGCAGTGACAACAGCATGAAAGCCAAGTTCTAGATGGCCAAGCAGATTTTTACAAGTGCAGCATGCAGGCTTTAGTATGTTACTGGAAAGCATGAACAGCTAATTGTGGTGACTATGTTGAAAAATACTGTGTTGTAGCTCAGAATTTGTTTTATCAAGTAGGGCTATTGTGCTTTTTGCATCTGTTGTATTTTCCACCCAAAAAACAGGAGGCATTACTTTTGGAGCAACATACATAGAGTGGCTTAGGTTGGAAGGGACCTCAAAGCCCACCCAGCCCCAACCCCTATTGTGGGCAGAGCTGCCCCCCACCAGCTGCCCAGGGCCCCATCCAACTAGCCCTGGATGGCTGTGCCAGCGTCTCACTGCCCTCTCAGTAAAGGATTTCCTCCTAATGTCTAGCCTAAATGTCCCCTCTTTTAGTTTAAAGCCATTCCCCTTGTCCTATCACTATGTACCAGTAAAAAAAATCTGTCTTGTTTATGATCTTCTCTCAAGTACTAGAAGGCTGCAGTAGGGTTGCCCTGGAGCCTTCCTTTCTTTAGACTGAACAAGCCCAGCTCCTTCAGCCTTTTTTCATGAGAGGTGCTCCAACCCTCTGATTATCTTTGTAGTCCTTCTCCAGCAGCTGCAAATCCACTATAACAGCTTTGCTTCTTTCTTGTATTGGTGGCTCCAGGCCTGAACACAGTTCAGGAACTCTATTTCTGTTGATGGATGAAATTATTCCAACAAACAGTAGTAGATAGTAGGCATAAAGGTTTAATTCAGAACACACTGGAGTCGCAGATACCCTCCCTCTGATTTATAATAGAGAAATTGTACAGGTTAAACTACTATAGGCATTTTTTTACCATCAGAAAATGTAATTAAATATTTTTTGCTACAAAAGTTGGCTAGATGAATTTCAGAAGAACAGTGCACATCTGAAAAACTTTTTCCAAGATGTATGGTTCCAGCTATCTGGGCGGATATGGACTTCTTTCAATTCATTTGCAATCTTGTTGGCTCGTATGGAGCTTAACATATTTGTGATTCCTCATACTGCATTACTATTTGGTTGCAGTGAAAGGTTTCTCCATTAATGAAGATTATAATCTTGGAAGGAGAAGGAATTGCTGATTTAGTATGGTTGCTTACTGCTTTTTTTTTTTCCCCCCCTCAGGCCTCTTTCCTTTAAAAGGATCTTAGATCTAAAACAAGATCAGATGCAATCACAAAACTGTTTTGCTAATTTTATCTTTTGTCCAGGTGAATAGGTTGAAGAATCACAGGATGATTTTCTTTCAGTTTTTAGCTGAGTAGTAGTAGATATGGTCTTTTTTGTCTTTCAGCCATGTGCTGAAATTTTTAAGGTGATGTAGTTTGTTTGTTATTTTGAGAATAGCAATTTATTTGTACTTTATTACATCCTGTGATGTTACTGAGCCTGAGTTTGTCTTTATTTACAAAACTAGATGATATATATGCAATGAGAATTTATTTGAACATTTTAAATCACCTCCACATTCACTAGAACTTGGTCCCAATGATCCTCAGATTATGAATAGTCTTCAGATGAGGTGTTTTATTTGTTTTGCAGCTTTTTTTTCACCATAAACTGTTTCTTTCTAGCGAGCAGCTTTCTGCGCATTACTTATTGCTTCAGAAACATAAGCTTTGCCTATAACAAAGCAGTTTTGTTGTAGAGAGGATATATTGCTACTCTGAAACACAGAGCACAGTGCAAATGATCTTTCTTCTGATATGTCTCCTTACATAGCCAGTGTTGTCATGACAACCACAGAAGAGAATTGCCTCTTCAGTTGCAGACACATGACTTTGTCTTTCTGGTGAACGTGTCCGTAATTTTCAGCCTCTCAGCTGCAGAACACACAAATACCATCCCTCTCAATTTATTCCTACTCACAGAACTTAGTACGTAAACAGCGCATTACTTATAAGCAGGATAAACTTTTGACTCTGCAAGCACTTAGAAGTCCAGGAGCTTTGCAAATGTTGTGTGTGCAGAAATGACACTGAAGGAAGGAGCAGATGAACTGCCCACCTCCTTGTACCTCATGCGATACAGCAAACACAAAGCACTCAGCACTTATGGATTGATGGACTATTGTCCCTAAAGATTCTCAACTTTTAGATAATACCTTGCAGTTAGGTGATGTGAGTAAAAAAATAGATGTACAGAGTTACAGAAATAAAAGTTTAGAGATTTATGTTCTTTCCTAATCTCAAAGAGTGAACTCATGTCTAGTGCCCATTTACTTTGTGTCTCAGTTGTGTCACTTTAAGGCTCAGGACAATATACCTTCCTCACTCTAAAAGTTACCATGATCAATATTTTATTGACGTCTGCGAGATGTTCCTCCTGTGAAAAGAAGCACAGAATGGAATAAACATTAGTTGTTGACAGAGAAGGAACAGGGAATGAACTTACTGTGCATTTAGCTGAGCTAGTGTGACATCCTGCTTTAAGAGACAAGGGTTAAAGGTATAGTGCTCTGACACCGTGCTGGGAGAAATGAGGTGTTTACAAGCTCATGAGTGACTTATGCTTCTAGATTTCTAGTAGACTCACATTAGCAGCTGCTCCTTTGGATAAATATGACAGGGTCTCTCAAATTCCCTTAGACATCTTAGCCTACATCAGGATAAACAGCATCTACAGCTCAAATGGTAATGTAACACCTAGGACAGAGAGAAAATAGGGAATAGCTGAACCTCACTACGTCTCCACCAAACTAATAACATTAGTATCTCAAAACAAGACTAGTAGTCTTTGGGATCCCTTTCTGATCTACCTCTGACCAAGCATGAAATCGTGGATAACACAGCTAAATATCTGATTTTTCCTATTAGTTCAGAATTGCCTGGTGTTGCAGCGCAGTACTGCACTCTATCCTTACTGCTAAGAAACAGAGCTTGAAATAGGGTAATATCTTTCCAGGGAATTGAATGCAAACAGACAAAATACATCAAGGCTTCCTCTGAAAACAGGGTTTTGTGACATCTTCCATGAAAATGATCTTTATTATTCTCTGGTGCATCACCTATTACAGAATCACAGAATCACCCGGGTTGGAAGGGACCTCAAGGATCATGTAGTTCCAACCCCCCTGCCTAGCAGGGCCACCAAACATACACATTTAGATCAGGTTGCCCAGGACCCCGTCCAACCTGGCCTTAAACACGTCCAAGGACGGGGCATCCACAACCTCCCTGGGCAGCCCGTTCCAGGGCCTAACCACTCTCCTTGTAAAGAACTTCCCCCTAACATCCAACCTAAATCTTCCCTCCTTCAACTTGGATCCATTTCCCCTAGTCCTGCTGTTGTCAGCCCTTTTGAAGAGTTTACTCCCCTCCTGGGTGTAGGCTCCCTTCAGGTATTGATAGGCTGCAATGAGGTCACCCCGCAGCCTTCTCTTCTCCAGGCTGAACAAGCCCAACTCCCTCAGCCTGTCCTCATAGGGGAGGTGCTCCAGCCCCCTGATCATCTTAGTCGCCCTCCTCTGGACCCTTTCCAAAATCTCTATGTCTTTCTTGTACTGAGGGCTCCACACCTGGACACAGCACTCCAGATGGGGCCTCACAAGAGCCGAGAGGGACAATCACCTCCCTGTCCCTGCTGACCACCCCTCTCCTGATGGAGCCCAGGATCCCATTTGCCTTTCGAGCTGCCAGAGCGCACTGCTGGCTCATGTTCAGTCTCTCGTCCATCAGGACCCCCAGGTCCTTCTCTGCCGAGCTGCTCTGAAGGACCACTCCTCCCAGCCTGTACGGGTGCCTGGGGTTCTTCCGGCCCAAATGCAAAACCTTGCACTTTGCCGTGTTGAACCTCATTAGGTTCACCCGAGCCCAGCCCTCCAGCCTGTCGAGGTCCCTCTGAATGGCATCCCTTCCTTCCACCGTATCAACTGCACCACTCAGCTTGGTGTCGTCAGCAAACTTGCTGAGGGTGCACTCAATTCCCTCATCGATGTCATTAATAAAGATGTTAAAGAGCACCGGTCCCAAGACAGACCCTTGGGGGACACCACTTGTTACCGGCCTCCACCTGGACATAGAGCCATTGACTACCACCCTCTGTCTGTGGCCTTTCAACCGATTGCTTAACCTACTATTGTAGGATCCAATATTTTGTGTTGTTCTGGATACCTGTGTACCTGCTTAGAAATGGGTTTCAGGCCACTGTCCCACAAAGCCATTTTCTGTGTCACAGTTTCCTGGTAGCGTGTTCAATATTGCAAAATGACAATGATGATTAGTACCACAAAATCTTTTCAACCAGCAATCTAGAAACTTTTAAAGCACAAAGTCACTGCTGACTCTGAACAGTCATTGCATGTGACTTCACTGTAATTGTATTGTTAGTACATTTTAGCTCTTGATATCAGCAAGCATAAATGCCTGCCTCTGAGACAGCCACATTAGGCTGCTTTAAGAATCAACAGGGAGAAATAGGAACTGTTTGCTTTCTATTGATTTTAAAAGGAGAAAAGGGTGCTTAGCTGTATGTATCAGCATCACATACATGAGATTAACTTCACCCACCATGTTACACTGCCACAAAAAAAGGGTCTGGGAAAGAGCTGATAGGGTAGCAGAAGCAAAGAGCTATGTCAGCCAACTGTATGCGCTCATAGTTTAGTTTAAAAAAAGAAAAAAAAAAAAAAAAAATGTTTATTTTACATATTTATCAAACAAAAAAAAAAAAACAAAACAAAACCAAAAAAAAAAAAACCTCTGCAAAAGTGAGTATTTTATTCTGTATCATTTGGAATAGCTTTCTCATTTTCCTAATGCTTTCTCTGCAGTTTTCTGGCTGGAAAGCATTAGTTTAAGTAATTATATCAAGTGCATAACTGAGGTAGATATACCAAGGACTGGAGCCTTTCTTGGCTTTTCTAACCACAAGGCTAGGATGACACCTGAAGTACCCAAATCAGGAGCAGGTATGCCTCTGTTCTAAGTAGAGTTTTAGTTTTACCTGGTTTACACAATTTAATGAATTTTGAACCTTGTGTGAGTTCTGCAGGGAAAATTGTCAGTGACAACTTTGATGTTCCCACAATATCTAAGGATATTGCATCTGTTCAGAAGCACAGAATTGAAGGGATAGGAAGAGACCTTCAGAGATCATCTAGTCCAATCCTCTGCTAAAGCAGCTTCCTAGGAACACAGGAAAGTGTCCAGGAGGCAATGGAGCATCCTCAGAGGAGGAGACTCTATACAGCATCTCTGGGCAGCCCATTCCAGTGCTCTGCCACCCTGAAAGTAAAGCTTTTCTTCATGTTCATCTGGAACTTCCTCTGTCCTACTTTGTGCCCATTGCCCAATGCTCCTTGTCCTGTGACTTGAACACTACTGAAAAGAGCCTAGCCTAATCCTTTTGATATCCATTCCCCCTTTAGATATTTATAAACATTGATAAGATTTTCCCTCAGCCTTCTCTTGTCCAGGCTGAACAGCCCCAGGTCTCTCAGCCTTTCTCATAAGAGAGATGTGCAGGGCCTCTAATCACATTTGTGGCCCTCCAATGGACACTGTCTAGGAGATGTTCTTAAACTGAAGAGCCCAAAACTGGACACATTATCCCAGATGTGGCCTCACCTCCCTCACTCTGCTTGTTGCACTCTTTTTAATGCACTGCAGGATACTACTGGCCTTCTTGACCACAAGGGCACACTGCTGGCTCATGGTCACCCTGCTGACCACCAGGAAACCCCAGTCTTTCTCTGCAGATCTCCTTTCCAGCTGGTCAGCCTCTAATCTGTACTGCTGCATATGGTTGGAATAACTTTGAGATAATTTATACTTTTATGTTGATTTATATAACTGCTAATAAATAACAAGAGGAAAAATTCCTAGGTTTATAGCTTTAAAAAAATCCTCTCAGAATCCTTCTTAAAATTGTATGTAGAATAAAATGGATATTTTGGACATGCTGTTTACTCACAGGATCATTTGATCATGTTGCAAAAAATAAACAGAACATTATATGTCCACTTCAGGAAACTAGCCACACACTTTTCAGCGTTTGAAAAGCTCTACCTGGCGAGTACTCATGTCAGATGTTTGGGATCCTACAGGGCTAGCTGCCTCTTTTCTGCTTTCCCAGCTGGCCTGACATGGTTTCTGAGGAGAGATGAAATTCAAACTCTGAAGAGTCACAACCTTAGCTTTTTACTCAGGCAATGTTTTTTTTAAGTAGTGCTTTGGATTTGTGGCTTGGCTTCTAGTGCTCTCCATTCACTGATCAACCATCGCTGCCCCTTGATACTTCATTAACACGCTGCTGGCGAACGTGCACACCTGGCATGTTCTTATCCAGATGGATCAGGGAGGCTGTTGCTGGATGGTATGGGAGCTGTGGCAGCCCCACAGTGTTGAAATGTCTTAAAATGGCCCTTCCTTCAGCTGCATGCTGAGGCATGCAACACCCTGCGGCACAACAATAATGGCACAGTATCTTCAAGAGGCTCATGTAGCTGCTTTCTGTCAGCATTACCAGTAGGAAGCACTAATGTGGATCCTTTGACTTGTGCTGTCGCTGCAGGATGAAAATAAATAGGGAGAAATTGGTCACTTTCTCACAAGCTATGACAGTCTTGCTTCTGTTTGCTTTGTCTCCTCGGGATGGTAAAAAGGCAGCACTGTGCCACCTGGGGGCTCCGAGCTGCACAACCAGGTCAGGCCCTCTCCAACACAGTAAGCCCCAAATGTTATTTTTACCCAGCACAGCAGCCCCCAGGACCTTTTTTTTCACTCGCAATGCCAATTTGATCTAAAATGTTTCTGAGGGCAGAGAGGGCACTGCATTCTACCCCAGCAGGCTGCAGCAACCTGCCCAGTCAACACAGAAAAATCCACCGTGCCAAGGTCTGCAGGCTGTGTCTCTCTACCTTCCTCCTCCTCACAGCCCTCCTTCCTGAGGCTCCTGAAACATATGACACCTTGCTGCAGGGACACTGCCCAGCAAAAAGCACAGAAGTGGCCTTTTCAGATGCCAGGCCTACTTACCCTCCTCGTTTCTGAGACTGAAGGCCCTGGCTGCCTCATCTTGCACACCTGATCCGCTCCATATTGCCAGTGGGCAGCTGAGCTCTCAGTATGCTAGGGATAAATGTTGATATCAAAGAAGCAGGTATGATTAGAGGCTTTCCCAGTCTGCGTAGTGACTTGATAACAAATATCTAAAGCTAAGGGCATGTGATTTCAAGTGTCATTGAGATTGTAGGCACTGAATATGCAGAGTGATCACGTGGAAAAAGCTGTTTCAGTGTGCCAACACTTCTAATATGCAATTAACAGAACAAATTAGGTATGCAGGTTTGAAAGTGGAAAAAACAGGCTAAAATCTTCTCTGACACCATATTATCTCTTTCCCCTCCCGAACACCTTCTCCTCCTCAATATTAATGAGAAACCCATTGCCATGGGAGACCAGTGATGGAAGCAAAACTTGGATCAAGTCTCCAAAACTTGTTGCAGGATTTTAGGGAAATCAGATGGCCCATGTAAATGAAGAGTTCAAGAAACACCCACTTCTGCAATCTTCTCTCTGCCTGAATGGGATACGTTTTCCTTGTAAATTTATGAACAGAAAGTCTCTGGCACCCACTGATAAGTGATACTGCTACTTCTTATCAGATAAGCCTTAACAGGTCAGTTGCATGGTGGGAGTCTTGGTTACAGAGTGTTTCCTGAGTTAATGGAAAACAGCTGCAGAGGCAAACCTGCCAAAGCTGAGTATGATAGCAGTGAATCTGCACTGTAATTGCATATAGGATAATTATTCACTTCTAGAGGAAACTAACAAACAGAAACCCCGTCTTTAAATGCCTTCATGGTCTCAAAGAAAATGATGTAACCTTGAAGGCTGACTGGAGTTTCCACTCCCACCTCCTCTAGCACAAGCCCAGAAGACAAAACAGTTTTTCAGGTGTGAGGCTATGGGCTATGTTGTCTTCACTGCAGCAATATGCTCCAGGTATTAACTCTCCCACTGAGCTACACAGAGTGAAGCAGCTCTGTTACTGAGGCATTAATCTCAAGCAGAGGAACAGCAGGAAGTACACCAGGAGGTGATGTGATCAAAACTTAATCATCTACAGCTATCAGGAATCATCTTCCTGCTGTCTGTGAGTGTTTCTGTGCCAGCTGCATCCGCAGGGGCCTGGAAATGGGAGGCACTCCAGTGAGTTTGACTGGTGTGCCTGGGTGAAAGTTTCTGCTTGACAGAGGAAGACATGGAGATGGAGACAGTGGGGAACACCAGCTGGAGCAGCACGCTATGCCTGTGAACAATTCAGAGATGCTGCAGGAGGGAGCAGTAGGGAGAAGGAAGATACAAGTTTACCCCCTTAATTTATTAGAGAATTTAACATTTTCAATAGGTGACAGGCATATCAGCTCTCCTTTTGCTACCATCACAATCTTTTCCTGTCAAAATAATACTCTGAGTCAATGCATACGGTCACACCATGTCCCATACTCTCATGTTATCCTCATCAGAAAGTGGCAGCTGTTCCTGTGCTCCTTCCTGGTGTGTGAGCACTGCACAAAGACTGAGCCAACAGCGCATCCTGCAGCAGATATGGAACTCATTTTGTCCTCAGCATTGTACATTAGGCAGTTGCGTAGAAAGCAAAAAGCTGAATTTAAAGAACTTTTCTTACTTCATTCTTCTGAAACTGTAGAGAAATGTCTGTGAGATCCAATCTTCTCCCTGTAAGGATTGTATTGTTCATGCTGTTCACCCAAACCAAAGCCTTTTCCAACTTTGTCTCAGAAACACAATGACAATCTATATTTTATATGTTTTAGGTGACACAACTCAGTGTTCAGGTTTGGTGCAGCATATTCTGAGTGTGCAGGAACACCTGCAGGCACCCAGATCTGCAGGGTGAGTGCAATCTCCTGCTTTAATCTACTGCACATCTCTTCTACCAAACTGCCTGCAAAGTGATTGAGAGCAAAGGTTGCAGTACAGAGCTGAAGGGAGCTCTCACTTAGCCTACACTTTCAAGTGATAACCAGAAAAGAAAAAAAGCCAGATAAATTTTCTCTGAGAAGTACTAACTGACTCACTAACTGAGGAGGATCCAGTGCCCAGGAGAACATTGGGCTTCCCTCTGAAATGATGAGGTGAGAGGATGGACTCTGAAACTTTCTTTGACACTATCTTTCCCATGAGAATTCAGGCAAGAGAGGAAATTTTGTTTTAACATTAATTCTGTGGAAACAGGCAGTCCTTTCTTAATATCATTTTCCACTTTATATGAAATGTTTATTTCAACCAAAATATAAAGAATTATATCTTTGTATTTACTCCAAATGAAATGTCATGGAAACTCTTTTTATACATTTGTTTAATGATAAATAACTATACAATGCCAGAACACGATGATATCAATTATACCCACAGTTTATTTCCCAGAATAGATTAAGTTATCTGTCAAAGCCGTGCGGGCTCTGGCACTGCCGTTGGGTGACCTTTGGTCTTGCCCCAGTGGGCAGCCTGCACCCAGGCAATACGCATTCATGTTTACAAATATACAAGCACTTTAAAGGATAGTTGCCTCATAGTCTCTGATCCAATATCTTCAATATAATCAGAAGTCTCTTGTATGCATGCATCAGCTCTCCTAAAGTGAAGTTTTCCTTGATGATAGGCTTTTCCGATCTGCAGGTAACATTTCTGCCGTTTCACAGAGTAAAAATCAGGAGTGCAAGCTGTATAAGTGAAATTGTTTAGAAGAGCAAGAAAATATTATCATACATCCATACCAGGAACTGGCTGAATTTCTGTGTTACTTAAGCATAATGTGAATGCGTTTCATTTATGGCATCATCTAAAATCCTCATTGTAGTTCCCCCTAAACTTCTGTTTCTTTCGTGTCATTTGTAGAAAGACAGAATATCCACCAAATGCAAACTAGCATAATCACAAAAAGAAAATTCTAAATAAATATATGGACAAAGGAGGTCTTTAAAGATACCAATGCACTGAATTTAGGGTTAGGATATTTAAATATGTTAATTTTAGCATTAAGGCACCAAACAGATTTCAGGATAACTTTTCAGATTTGTCTCCTTACTACTTTTTTCTGCAGTGTCTCGAAGTACCTTCTATGTTAAAAAGACTGAATTTTTTAGGTAAAACTGCACAACTAATCAAATAACAGACATTGCACCCAGTAATTTTAAGATTTGATGTTTGCTCATTGTTTATAATTCAAACTACCTGCAATCTCTTCAGGCCCAAGGCCCAAATCATCAAAATGAAAATAAATAGGTCACATTAGGATGCTGAGATTAACTATTCTAATGAGAATATCAGTGGGCACTTCTTTGTTGTCTCTTGACTGCCCACAGAGAAAATCCAGGTAAGCCAGGCATGGATGGCAAATTTTGTGCAGATAGATAAGAGAATAAACTTGATGTTAAGGTACAGCTCCTGCTGATGGTAGTATCTAAGGCTAAGTCATGGTCTATCAGTTGTTGGGGAAACTGTGGAACATTAATTGATACAACCACTAAAGTAGCACAGACACAGTTAATAGAAAACAACTATAAAAATAAAATACTAAATAATGCATGCAAAAATTATCATATACATGGAGCTGATGAAATGATCCTTTTGAAGAAATATTTTCACCTGTTAGCTACACAATGGCGTTGTTGAAATGAAATGAGAAAGCAAATGCATACATTTAACTTTTTACTAAACTTAATGTATTCTCAATACTTGATGTTTTTCACTCACATGCCTTTGTGCCAACAAATTAGTTTCTTCCAATGAAAGCAAAGTGACATGAAGTTTTCCCATGACTTCCTATTTCATGCTTCTAGCTTTCCTAGACATTTTTGAGACTTTCATTTGTATTGCAGAAACATTTTCTGTGGTCCAAAAGATATAGAAAACAAACTGTCCCTTTTTTTTTCTTGAAAAAATGCTCAAAGTATATTTTGAGGTTTAATATAAGGAACGATTTATGATTTTTCACCATTATCATCCAGGGTGTGAATTCACTAATTAAAAATATGACACATGAAGAATGTTCCCTAAGAAAATCAAAATTCAAGTGACAAGTTTGCCATTTATCATTTAAATCTTCAGTGCATATTGAGTCAATAGCAAGTCTCCATGTCAGCCAGACTTGAGAGAGCCCTGCGCAAGCCTGTCTACTAATTCCAGACTGAATGAAGTGAGTCCCAATTTTAACAGAAAAGCTCATATTTACCTGCTACTCCTGCCCTGACTCAGTTGTTATTTTGCACAGTCCAATGAGTTGCATTGTTAGCTCTGATTCTGTCTTGGTAAGTTTGCACCAGTAAAGAAAAGTCCTGTGGGGAGGAGAGGAAATGCACTCTATTTTATCAAAGCCTTCTATAAGGGCTAAAAGCAAAGCCTTTGGCAGAATTTACGTGGAAGGGGACTTTGGGATGGGGGAGCAGAACCATGATTTCATGACAAATGTGTTTGAGAGCTCCTCTCACTGTTTCAGAAGCGCAGCAAGTGCCACGCTGTTTCATATCCAAGCTCTGTTGCAACTACTGTGCTGGAGAGTAGAAAATAACCTAACTGCCCTAAAGGTAACGCTAGGCTTGTGGCCAAAAAGTTAAAAACTAACAGGATCTTTCTGAGTTTGAAACGTTGAAATCAACAGATTGATCTTCAGTTGGTGCAAACAGGAATGAAATCACAGAGTTTGATGGGATGTCTTTATAGTCTGTTGGAGTCCTTTTTTACAGCTGCTTTTTGTTTTGAAATGGTCACCTAAAATAGTTAAACAGCAAACAGAAGTGGTCAGAAACCTTGCTGGCAGACATCTAATTCCTACTGCATGTATACAAACTGTGTTTACTTGTGTGCAATTATCTGCCCAGCTTCTAATCACAAAAGCAAACTGTAATGTGAATAAAGTTACCTGTAAACAAGATCAGTGCACTTTAAAGAATTGTCTTGAAAGTTACATTGTAGATTAAGAATATTTTGAAAAATAAACTTTGGCATTATTATGTTTAGTCTTGTACTCAAACTCATTACATTGTTAATTCCTTTCCTTTTCTTCAGTGCAGAAATAGTTTTGAATTTCCTGTTATTTGCCATCTAGCACTCAGTACTCATGAGCTGCAAAAATATTAAACTGGTCTGTTCATGCATCAGAGAGAAAAATATGTATCTTCCCCTTATCTTCTAGTTTTAAGCTTTCTGAGGATAAGGAAGAAAGGAAGTGTTATGCCACTTTCTCCTCTGTTTGGTGAGGAAGCTGGACACCAAATAATCTGCCAATTCTGGAATTCTTTCCCTCCCCTTAGGCCATCTGGTTACCTTACAAAGACCGTGTTATATTTTAATGTAAATGCAATCAAGCTAAGAGCTACCCAACTGTGTTGAATACTTTTGTTAAAATACTAATATTTTAAATATGAGGGAGATCTTCAAAATGAAAGTTGTTGGCTCTTGGCTCTGTGTCATTTTCTAAAACTGTAGTTGCTGCCAACAAGATGAATGATTATGGATGAAGATGAGTTATCTTCTTACTAATCCTCTTGGATTCTTTTTTTTATTATTATTCTTTTTTTCTTTTTTCTTTTTTTTTTTTTTTTTTTAATTTTTTAAACAGACTCAAGCGAAACCAAGCCCTCAGCACTCTGCAGGGAGGGCACACAGGCACAGGACTTTACATCAGTTCGTTAAAGAGGAAGTAAGTATTCAGAGCTGTGTTACAATTTGGCTGCTGTCATTAACTTTGTCTGAAAGTGATGGAGATTAGGTGCCTCGATATCATTTAAGCTTCAAATATGTCACCTAATTTTAAGGAAAGAAATAGCACCTTGTGAGCAATAGCCGGTGTGACAGCCAGACTCCATTCAGAGATGGTAAAACTTGATTCAATTCTGAATGTGCCTCACGTCAACATCTTTATAAGTTCTCAAGATCTCAAGGCAAGAGTAAGGAAGCAGAGAATATTAACAGCCTCCTTCCACACAGCAGGGAAACTTAACTGCTATGGAAACAAGAGCAGATTCATGAAAGGAGAATTTAGTGGCTTCTACAATCTGCATGACATTTTACAGACGTAAAGGGAAAGGAAGTTAGAAACCACTGAAGTAAGTGCTACCATATTTTCTTCTGTGTTTATCTGTTGACAGCTAGTTAGGAATGGGTTTGCATACATTAAAATGACCTGGAATGGCACTGGAATGGACTGCCCAGGGAGGTGGGGGAGTCACTGACCCTGGGGGTATTCAAGGAAATGTTGTGGATGTTGTGTTGAGGGACATGATTTAGTGGGAGCTATTGGTAATGGGTGAACGGTTGGACTGGATGATCTTTTAGGTCTTTTCCAACCTTGGTGATTCTATGATTCTATGACCTGGGCTGTGGGTTCTTGGTCTTATTTTACATCCTAATTATGGAGCAGTGCCTTTGTACTGGGCTACTACTCCAGGAGGAAAAGGATTGTCTCAGCTCTGGGTATCCTTCATTTCAAATAAAGTCTGCCTGACATTTAATCAGAAAAGTAAATAAATAAATAAATACAAATATTGATCTTTGTTACTGCATTAAACTTTTGATTGTGCTTTGGCTTCATCCAGAAGTTTTAAGATAGCACTGTTTCTGCCTTTTCTCCAGAGCTGATATTAAGAAGCACCGACCATCTGGAAAGGAATTTCATCGTCATGATTTCCAGACCAGAGCTGCAGAAGTACTTAGATAACCTTCAGAGAAAAAGTGATCCTGCATGCTGTTGTGAAACACATTTCCAATTTCTAAGGTTTGTCACCAGTATTTGGCAAGCTGTGTTATTTGTGGACTGGTTATTACATTATTTACTTCTCTGCACCACAGCTGCCTCCATCCGTACAATGATTTAAAACTAAATAATGCTGTCATGTGTGTTATAACAAAGATAGATTTGCAGAGAAAATAATGCCAGCTGTCTGGAAAGTCTTAAATACTCGTGTTCATGGTCATCATGAGTGATTGGATTTGGTTTTCTGCTCTTCTTTTTCTGCTCAATTCTGAAAGAGTAGGAATTCGCATTTTGCTTTCAATTAACTTTTATTAAAATCAGAACAAAATATCTTCCAGAAGGTTTTATAGGAAAAAGAAAAATATGAACAATTTATGGAATCAAGATGAAGTATCAACAAGTTTCATTTTCACTTGTGTGGGCAATGTAAGTAAGTAGATAGGTCATACTGTGAGCAGAAGAACATAATACAATCTGTTTACAGTGTAAGAGAAAATGAGCAATCCAGTATAACAGATGAAATTTATGGTAAGTGGGGATGTGTTGGACACTTCAGTAAGGGCTCAACTCAGGTGCATAAACATAGGCACCTAATATTGTCTGTATTACATTACAGCATCCCAGATGTGTTCAGTTTTAGTTAAGTGGCTTTTAGCCATCTACAGTAAAAGATGGCTAACTTAAAAAAAAAAAAAAAAAAAAAAAAGCAACTCAAAAGATGTTTTCTCTGCTCGAAAAGCCCAAGAAGTTGAAAAAATGTGATTTTCTGATAAAATTATGTGCATCTGTGATAGCCAAAGTTCACCAAATCTCACACATTTCCAAGATAGGTGAAATTTTCAAATAATTTAGTGTAGGAGATTATGTTCCCTAATTACTCACATTTCTGACTAGACATAATGGCTGAAATAATTCAGAGTGCCCTCAAAACCTATGTGAGGAGTGGATGGTTATTGGTTGGCTATGCTCTTTCTGTTTGCAAAGCCAGCTCTAAGTAACTTATTCCTAGCCACCTGCTTCCGAAAAATGAGATGCGTAGTTGGTTCAGAAACTTCTGTAGTTTTCTACTCTGCAATCATCCAAACACTAAGAAATGAGGCTCCACAACAGTCTTTGAAAAAGGGCTCTAACTTTACCTACTTTTTGCAGAGTTAAAAACAAAGGCATAGTAGACAATAATAACCTGTTAAATGTAATCTCAAGTTGTATCTTCTGCGAACACCCAGAGGGCTGACCCTTTCCTCCAGATTACTGTTGTGGATCCCAGGAATTTTCTGGTAAAAGTGAAGCTGCTGCCCCATGGATTCTGCTGGCCATTTTGCAGCTGAGCACTGTCTGATTTCCTTGTGCATCCTATCTGCCTGATAGTGCAACCTTGCCCAGTGCTAGCACTATGAGCATTCTGGGGCAGAGGCTGATTTTGTTTTGTGTTCCTCCAGCAAATAGCACAATGGGACTATTGACCATGGCTGAGGACCAAGGGACAAATTACTACAAGCAATATTATGGTCAATATGAATTGCATATTCAGAATAGCTGAATAGCCCTGAGCACATTGCTGACCTCTCTGCCAAAGCCTGAACTTTGACCACTCTCCTGTATACCTGTCTTAAAGACAATCTTACTGGATTACAGAGGGTGTTTTTAATACAGAACTGTTTGGATGTTATTGATGGCATATTTAGTTCACTGGTAATTATTTTCTATGGTTTTAATCAGGCTTTGGTGATTTTCACCTAAGTATTACTAAACAATATTCTCTGAAAAAGATCCACTCTACAGATCCTCAGAAGGGTTTTGTTTCTCTAGGGCTAGGCACTGCCTGACATGAACTCAAGAGAATGTAGCTGTCAAGTATGGCTCAAGAGAAAAACGTGGAGTCAGAAACAGGTCCTAATGTCTGGATAAATCTGTAAAATTAGATTTGGATACGTATTAAGTACATATATTTACACATTAAGATGGACTAACTCCTGAAACAGTGTAAGAAACTGATTGTGCAAGTTTATTTCTTATGCATCCCGAATATTTGCCTTATGATATAAGTTATTCTTTCTGTCTGCAGTGCTCTATTCTTCTGTGTAATGCTCATGGTCTGTAGCAAGACCATAACTGTCCAGACTGCACAAAGAATTTGTAACTAAGTCAAAACTCATTGGAAAACAATGTTCAAATTATGTAAGGCAAATCTGAAAATTTCACAGTAATGTAGCACTTATATTGAGAAGCAAACAGCCTCAAGACCCTTACCTTCTTGTTCATTTAGAAATGCTAAAAGTAAAATGGGAGTACTGCCTTAGGTGAGGATGGTGCTTACATTTTTGAGAGCTAAACAGATAAGTAGCCCTCTTAAGATTTCCTTGTAACTTACATAGGGAGAATGACTTGCTGAACTAAATGGAGGTTGAAAGTTCCTACAGCTAGATTTATTCTCTTCTCAGATACCAACATCAAGCAGCTTTTGAGAGAACCTAGGGAAATCAGGATTGGCTGAAGTCAGCCTTTGTGAATAATCTCCCATGCCTCCTAAGTCACTCTAGCATGGTAAGTAAGCTATGTATACTTCACTTAGATCTTGATTCTGCTTTTAGGTGGGGGAAGGCAGCAGCAGGTTTATATTAATGAGGTTTTGAGTTTGCTGTAACACCTCCTGCTCATCATGTTTTCTCACTTTACTACTGTATGGGCAACACTGTGTGCTTGAACTGTATGGAATTTAGCCCCGGCAGCAACTGTGCTTAAAATAATGCTTAAATCTGTGCCAAACTGGTAGAATATAAATGCAAATGAGTACCTACTAATTAGCAAGTTCATGAGACATTATGGCATTAAGTATTAAGGACATTAAGACAAAAAGAAATGTAACTTGTAGTTGTCAATGAACACTGGAGAATCTTGACAATACTGTCCTTGTCCTGTGAATAAACTGTTTTTCACTCTCTCTCCTACAATTACAGAAGAATAAATAATTGAAGGCAGCAGAGAAGTCTCACCAGAGTTTTCCTTGCATGAGTTTCAAATTAATACTTTATAGTAAAGAACAAGCTAAGGGAAGCTGTTCTTAGCTGTGCTGCAGTGGGTCTTCTGCATGTAAACTATGTGCCTGGTTAATCAGCTCATCATGCATCATATTCCTAACGTCTGCACTACTGAGACAATGCTTAACAGAGCTTCTCTATGCAGACTGAGACCTTCACATCCTCTCTCAATCAAGAAACAAGTAACCCAAAACAGGAAACTCCAGAGATTACCCTTGTGAAGCTTGTGTATCCTATATACCAATGTACACACCTTAGTAGAGAATGATGTGGCGCGATATGCTCTCTAACACTGTGCTCTTTTTTTCTTCCATGGATCTCTAGGGCTTCCCAAGTGACTGCTGTCTTGCTATTAGCCAGATTTTCTCCTGTAACTTTAAATGCTTTCTGCACAATAGGACATTTTTAGTATTCACTTTCTGTGTCAAAACTGAAGAATTATTGCTGTGTCTTCTTGATAAAAATGCGGGCTTATATCCTGCTAATACTGAAGCAATGACACAAGTTAAATAAGTAATATTACATACATATAAAAAGTTTTCAGCATTGGGATAATAATTCTAATTTATCTCCTTTATGTGGTGCATTTTATATTTAAAATCTAACAATTCTGAATATGAATGTACAGAATGAGATTTTCAAAAATGTGAGGCAGAGGATGAAAGTATTCAGAGGTGTCTTGCTTGATATATTGAAATGTAGTTTTGCCACAAGTCTCATATGAAGCTTATTCAAGAATCAGTTAATTTAATTTGTGACTGTTGAAAAATCAGTCTCTCAGTGAAACTACAAATCAAGTTGATTACAAGTTTTCAGAGGCAATGGCTATATGTTGTGATGGACACAGCAGTTGCAGACAAAGTCAGTCCATCACTCGTGCCTGAAGAGATAAAGATGCAACAAAGCTGCACACACCTCAGGCAGCATGTGTCTCAAATAAATTAAGAACTGACAGCTATTTGAGTTAGTGTGACTTTTTCATCTTTTGGACATCTAATTATGGCAGCGTGATGGGTGGAATGCATACATTTTAAGGCAAAAGTTCCTTGTTTGTTTCTGGACTGGTTACATGTATCAAATGATAGGAGCTGGTTCCAAATCAACTGACTCACCAGGATGGAAAAGGAAATATTTGCAGTGAATTTCAGGATTGGAAAATAAACTTATTTGGCTCTGATATCTGGCCAAAACCACAGAAATCTAAAACAGTATAACATGATGAGGGATGTAAAAAATAACAAGGGATTTTATAAATGCATTGGTCAGAAGACACAGGCCAAGGAGACTGTACCCCCTATGGTAAATGGGAAAGGAGAACTGGCTACAGGAGATACAGCTGAAGCACTCGATGAGTTCTTTGCTTCAATATTCACTGTCAGTCAGGCTTCCTATGTCTTTCATGTCCCTAAACCTTTGGGCAAGGGTCAGGGAAGTGGAATTCTTCATTCTATTACAGAAGAGCAAGTGAGACTGATTGTGTATGAGTCTGAGGCCAGATGATATGCACCTCAGATTTTTAATGGAACTGTCTAATGTGGCTGCTATGCCATTCTCCATCATGTTTGAAAAGTCATAGCTGTCAGGTGAAGTGCCCAGTTACTGGAGAATGGGAAACATCACTCCTATTTTCAAGAAATGGAGAAAGGAAGTATAGAGAGGTGAACCTCATATTTGTATCTGGGAAGATGATGGAGCAAATACTGCTAGAAGGTATGTTAAGGCATATGCAAGACAAGGAGGTGATCCATGACAGCCAGAATGGCTTCACCTGGGGCATATTGTATCTGACCAAGCTGATGGCCTTCTGTGATGGAGTGATGGCATTGGTGGACAAAGGAAGAACAATGTACGCCTGTCTGGAGTTATGCAAGATCTTTGAAATGGTCCCACATCACATTCTTATCTCTAAAATGGAGAGAGAGGAATTTCAAGTATGGGCTATTCAATGGATAAAGTATTGGTTAGGTGGTCACAGACAGAGGATTGTGGTCAACGACTCTATGTCCAGATGGATATCAGTAATGAGTGGTGTCCCCCAGGGGTCTGTCTTGGGACTGGTGCCCTTCAACATCTTTGTCAGATACATAGAAACAATGGTAGTGGGAGGATGGTTGGACTAAATGATCCTGTAGGTCCTCTCCAACCTTGTAATTCGCTGTTTCTATGATAGACAGTGGGCTTGAGTGTACCCTCAGCAAGTCTGCAAACAACATCAAGTTGAGTGATGCAGTTGATACAACAGAAGGAAGGGATGACCTCCAGAGGGACTTGGAAAAGCTTGAAAAGTGGGCCCATGTGAACTTAATGAGGTTCAACATGGACAAGTGAAAGGTGTTGCACTTGGGTTGTAGCAATCACACATATGAGTATAGAATGGGAGAAGAGGGTGACAAGGCACTGGCACAGGCTGTCCAGAGAAGCTGTGAATGCCCCATCCCTGGAGGCATTCAAGTATGGATTGAATGGGGCCCTGGTCAGCCTGATGTACTACTTGATTTAGTGGCTGGAAACCCTGTTCACAGCAAGGAGGCTGGAACTAGATCATCTTTAAAATCCCTTCCATTCCAAGTCATTCTATGATTCTACGACTCTTTTATAAGATTTTATAAGATTCTATGAATCAGACTTCAGTCTCCTCCTCGAATAGCCCCAAACCACTGAAATCTAGAAATAAAATTCCTATTTTTATTCTTTTTTATTTGACCTCATGACAAGTAGTTCAGAAGTAAAGTAAGCAGAGGAAACAAATTAACACCATTCCCTTATTTACTGGAAAATAAGCATCACTGCAAAATTAATATACTTAACTCACATACTAGCACCTGTAGCTGAAGCATTTGGGAGGTGTACTGGTGGGAATTGGTGACCTGAGCATTAATGCTTCAATGAGAATGCCATGGGGCTATTTGTCAACCTGTCTTGCTGTCAGAAAGGCTGTGAACATTCAGGCTCTGTAACAGCAGCGCAAGCAGAGCTGCAGAGAGAGACTGGCCTTGACAGAGCTGCCACTGGGGAGAATGACTTCATCACCCATCACTGCCAGGGAACACATTGCAGCAGGTATATTGGCAATAACTTTTACAAGTGGACAGCAGCTGCCATCAGTTTAAATGTGAATTAAAAAAAAAAAAAAAAAAAAAAGGAGAGAGAGAGAGTGAAACTAGTACCACAGGAAACATAAAGAAGAGACAATTTTTTTCAGAACTTTGCTGGTATATGAAGATTCATGTTCTGCAGGTGCATGAGCTTCAAAAATATCCTTACATAGAGGCAGATACTCAGCTTAAAGGAAGAACCTGTTGTTAGGGTAGAAGAATTGGGAAGAAATGTGTGAATCTTCCATCTCTTTGTATCTGTGCTAATAATCAAACAATGTCCTGGTTGCTGTGCAAAAGTAAAAAAGAAAAATAAAAAGAAAAGGAAAAGAGGCAGTTATTTTTCCAACCATTACATCCAGTTTTAGAGCACAACAATCCAAACAATAGAGTGAGGGGAGGAATGGATACGTTTTATAGCATCTGGTACTCTGCATTCACTGCCTGTGAACAGGGCTATGTCCAAAATAGCTTATCTTGTTTCACTGAGCATTTAGCAGCAGTGAAAGACAGCAGACTGGGACCCATAAGCTAGTTACCACAGACTAGCTAAAGTGCTTTGGTTCACCTAAAAAAAAAAAGAAAAAGAAAAAGCTTGTAGAGCTGTGCACTTTGAGCTCAATAATGCAGGGTGTTCAGCAAGATTTAATGGGAGGAAAAATAGAGTTCTTTCAGCAATATGAACAAATCTGTATTTGTTGGGTATAAACAAGCTTGCATTCAATTGCCTCCTATCATTTTGCCAAATGGGGTGCTCTTTCATAGTGATGTGAATGTCACTAGCAACAGTACTTTTGATACTGAAAAGCAAGACAATAGATCAGCTTTGTGTAAGGTTATAAGCACATCTACTTATGAAACTACCTCTTCTGAATAGGGACTTGATCTTCCCATTTATTAAAAACTAATTTCAGTGCTGGCAATTTCATCCATGTAAAATTAGTTTATAAATCCATTTTTTTCTTTATGATAAACAAACTCTACACACCAGGTTGCATGGGCTCTAGTACCCAGCTTCTCCTTAGCATTCATCTGCTTTATAAGAACTTTTAGTTGTATGCAAGATATAATTTAGGAGTGCAGTTTCTTTACACATCCAGAGATGCGTAATGGAGATGAAAATAAAACAAATGAAAAATGGCTTTCTCTGCCACTGCCAGTTTAAATTAGCTTGTTACTTCTGGTGTGACTAGAGCTGAATAGGCAACGCAGAGTAATAAAAAATAGAAAGCAGATTCAAATTTTAAAAATCACTGAAGATCTTACTATTTATCTCAAATATTCCTCTGTGTTACTGAAAAAGGCAATCCTGTTTGAGACACCATTTTTGGTCAAAATCCTCAGCAGACAATTGTCCATTATAATACTATAATAACATGTGTAATTTAAAATTTATGTAACAATTACAATAACATTCATTCCTTGCAGCTCAATGTGAGCATTTATTCTGGTGTTTTCTGGGGTTCAGAATTTGACAAAGCTGTCTAATAACAGACTTATGCAATAGGTTCAGAATTTGACAGTGGAAAATGACAGCAACAGAATTCAAGTATACTCCTTGATTAAAAAGGCAGCTTTAAAAGTTACTTTAGAACAGCTGAGCTCACCTCAGAGGAGAACTTTCTTTTATTAATATTTAATTCTGTCCCCATCAAAAGCAAAGGCATCTAGCAGCTCATTGAAGTGGCAGAGGTGTTAGGGACTGCCTGCGTAACCTTTAACTGTGAAATAAGGAATCTTCTTTGCTGAGCCAAATGTAGCTGAAGTTGCTTAGTGTAACAACTGCCTTTCTTTCAAGATCAGTGTAAAGGGGACATTTCAGCTGCTCTGTGCAAGCAGGTTGCAAGAATTACAGAAAAACTGTCACAAGCACTGACTTGCACTCCACAAAGGCTGAATGATTTGGATAGACAATGCAGGCATGTAAGAATTGATTGCTGAAGCTGTGATTACCTGTGATCTGTGACAGCGAGGAAGAGCTCAACAGTGAAGAAAATAGTGGCAAAAAGTACAAGGTACATTAACAGAAGTGCTTGCAGTAGGGGACTGAGGATGAAGAAAAGGATTATTTCCGTGGGAGACTTGGAGCAGAGAGCTCGTCTGATTGTGCTGTGGCCTGAGAAAAAAGGCCTTAGCACTTTCTTTGCAGCTAAAGATCTTTGCTCACATCTGAAATGCCTGGGTCTACCATCAGTCTGCCTGCCTCATGGGAGAAACTCGCCACCAAACTTCAGCCTGTTAACAAGGATGGAAAGGACACAGAACAGTTAACCAGGCTTATTTGGAAATTGCACTGCTGCAGGAACCAAAGTAACAGCTCTGATATGTGACAATCTTAAGATAATTCCCTTTAATTTATCAACCTATCCATTACCTTATTATCTTTCCATGCAGTCTATTAGTGAGTCTTCCTGGAGAATTCTTTTTTGTGTGTTTGCATACAAAATAATGAGCTTGTAGCATCTCTGTCTGGAACAGCTACAGCACAATATGTTTTGTTTTATCACAGAGTGAAAGCCTCATGGGTTTGTGTCTGACAAAAAAAAAAACAATCATTCTGTTAGAGCTACCTTCTGCTTTTGCCTCTCTGGGGGTATCTGGCTTCCTCTACTCCCATTCTCAACTGCTCCTATCTGACAAGCCATGCACTGGCAAGCATCTCATTTGGCAATGTGCTCTCACTGGAGATTCATCTCTATTTTTAAATGATATTTAAATTGGTAATGGAATGGTACCATTCAGTGTCAAGAGTAGATGTATTTCTGAAGCAACCTAGCCATCTTCAAAAAGGCAAAGTGCTCTATTAGGATAAGAGAACTAAAAATACAGCAAGATAATGAAATATTCTGACTTCACAATGCATCTGATTAATTACATGAGCTTCACTTCAGGAACACAAGCCAAAATCAAAGGAGTCCAAAAGAAAAGTAATATATATAAAAGTATGGCTAAAATGGCCTTAAAGCTTACTTTGGCAAAAGAGGCAAAGATGTTTTCTGAGCTGAACTGGGAGGAATGTCAAGAAGGTAAATGAGTGATCTGAGAATGAATGAAGGAATGCAGGTGAACAATGCAAGACTAATCTGTTAATGCTCATCCTGTTGTTTCCGGTTAGATTCATCCTCTGCAGTGAAAGCCATAAATTCAGGATTGTGATTGACTAAAAGGGCACTGCTTTTGAATCTTAGGTACTCATCAAGAGTATTGAATGCAGAAGGTTTCTTCACATGTAAAGATCAAGTTGCCAGGTTCTGAGTTCAGCACAAATGTCTTCTTCCTTACTTAAGCAATTTAGGAATTGATGCATTCTGCCTTTCATTATATGGATCAAAAGGAACATTCATTAAAAATTTAAATAATCTTAAAATATGACCTCAGCTTTCTTTCATTATCCACTGAAGCCTGTACTTGAAGCACTAACAAAACCTATCTTTCACCATCATGTTAATTGCACAGATGGTGAGCTAAGTTTCTGATAAATCTCAGTCTTGCCACATCTCAATATTTCCAGGAGAAGCATAACTGAGGCAGAGTCTAGCTTTCCCCTGGAGTCCAGCTACATGGTTTTAGCCCCTCCATCTCTCAGCTGCTTTGTGTAGAAAACATGTATGTATTGCAGCTAAGCCCAATTCTTTACAAGTGGAGTTGCAGATAGTAAGTTTGAGATTATGATATCAACATTTCTACTCCTGCTAAAAAGATTTCTCCTTACAGAAGTGCAATGTCTTTCAGTGGGACAGTTACTGTGAGTTATTTTTGACACTATATAAAAGCATCAAAATCTGATTCTAAATGTGAGCAACTACTTCAGCTGTTCACATCCTCCTCATATAATTAAGCTTATGATTGGACTAGATGATCTTAGAGGTCTTTTCCAACTTAGTGATTCTATGATTCTATCACAGATGCAAATTTAAGATAGCACTGCCTGCAAAACTCCCTTAAGATCTGCATCTGGGAGTTGAAGTTAAGCAGAAGATGTATCAGAGAAAGATGTTCATATTTACCATTCATTGCCTCCTTTAAATTAATACAAAGAAAAATTACAGTTCTTGCTCTTTGGCATATTTCACATGTCTATTTAATCTGTGAATGCTGAATGACATTTTTCTTAATTACCAAATGAAACAAAAAGAATTGGAAGAAGATGTCTTTTATCTCAGTGACAGGTGTGTCATATGTGCTTGTGTAACAGGTGATCAATGCTAATGAATATTTAGGGGATATTGCTATCAGTAAGCCTATAGCAGCCTGGGAAAGGGCATGCACATGTCTGGAATTCATATTATGCTGTTGTACAAAGCTATTCTACAAAAGGAACTCTTTTTTTCACCAGCTTTAATCAATAGTTCAAATTCTGACAATAAGAGCAGTCCCTTGTCTGAATAGCATACTGAATGAGGGAAACTGCAGTGTGCTAGGACAAAGAAAAATTGCAGCATCAGAAACTTGCTCTTCCTGATACTAAGACATCCTTTCACTTATATTGTTGCTATAAAATTATTGGGAAAAAAAGATGGCAACTAATATCAGGGCTCATTGCCATCTCTCAGGATATGTTCGATCTACTCTCACCTACACTCTTTATCCTGAAGCTGTAAGGACTTTATGTGGGATAAAAGCTGTTGAGCGAGCAGAGTCAGTGTGGCCAAATACAAATACTGCGCTTAGTAGCAAAGCCTGCCACACTGATATCCTGGATGCAAAAAGGAATATGTTGTCATGAAAACAAATACACACATACCTGTGCCCACTCACCTCCACTGCTGTTCAGAAACCTAACCAAGAGGCAGATGCTCCCACTGCTGTGCTTCTCTTACAACCCTGCTTTCAATGCCATGGTGTCCCATCTGCACTCTGATGCTGACAGTAAGGTCTGGGTATTTTTATATATTCTGGGCACAGGCCCAACTGATTGTGGCTGTGTACTTTTTTGCAGCACAAATACACATCTTTATTAACCTTACTGATTGGTTCCCTTAGGAACAACAGCACTTACTGATTCATGAATTTCTGCCCCGAGAAGCCCTTGGCTATGACATTATGCCCATGGAAAGTAATCATCCTGGAAGGGTTTCACAGGGTGATGAACCTGGGAGGGATGAGGGAAGCCAGCACCTCCACATGAGGAGGAGAGTCTCAAACACCAGGGAGCTCCACAGAGTAGTAACTGCTTTGCAAGGAAGAGGGAAGGGCAGAATACTGAGAAGCAGCTGTATAGAAGAGTCAAGAAAAAAAAATTGCATCACCCCTATTTCGCTGTGTCCTATCATCAGGGTCAGAGGTGGGATTTTCTACAGAAAGCAGAGGTGTCCTGTCTGAGGGACTTAGTTGTTAATAGCATGTGAACAGAGAATGTGTCTCATTTGGTCTCTCCCAGATTCACAGCAAGCATTTTGGGGAGGAGAGGATGTGTCAGGGAGGCAGAGAAGCTAAGGTGAACAGTGAGCTAGCAGAACACCAAGCAACAATTCTTAGGGAGCTTTGCCCTGTGAAAAGGACAGATGTTTTTTGCTTCCTATTTCTGATAGGCTTTGGATTTTTGTAATTGCTAGTTTTGATATTCTCAAAGGCTTTGAGAAGGCTTTACCAGGAGCCAAAAAAAGAACCTGTAAAAATGCAAAGAGATCTTGATGAGGGCACTGAGAAATGCTTGAATTCAGATTTCTTCCCCATTCCCTCTGTGATGGAACACCAGAAAGAGAAGAATCCCAAATACTCCTGTTCTTCACTTTCCCTTGACATCAGCATTTGCTGAGAAGTCCAAGAGAGTAAGTCTTGTGTTTTTCTCTAGTTACTAGAGCTGAAGACCATGTGCATGCTAGTGGTTTAATATCTGAACTCCTTCTGTTGGTTAAAGTCACTAAAGCAAAGTGGAAGAACTAACTCTATGTTTATACCATTCTTAGTGCAGAAAGATGTCACTTCTGGGTGTGTGCTTCTTGTGTATTTCCAGTGTTTGAATACTATAACCAGAGATCACTGACCACTGTTATCCAAATTGCATCTAGTGCCTGATTTAGTAGTTGGCAACTATGCCAATGTCAGGGATTTGGAACTAGATGATCTTTGAGGTCTCTTCTAGCCCAAGCCACCCAAAACATACCACCTACTGCCTCACTATGCTCACAATCACTGTTTGGTCTCAATAACAATTCAGAAAGTATTGGTGAATGTCAATTGGTGCAACTTTTTCCACATGGAGGAATTCAATGACACAACTTTCCTTCACAGGCACTTCTGTGTCAGACACCATTGTGTCAGACTGCCTCTCTGCAGCCATCTGTCACACAGCAGTAACATGTAATGGAATATTGGTGGGATACTATGGGCCAATATAGTAAAAAAGAGGTGTTACTTTTGGAGCAACCCTCACAAAATATACAATATTGCTAATATGTAAGTAGCAAAACATTTCAAATATTTTTCTTAAAAGATAAAAAAATAAATAAATAGAGGAACAGAAACATTAAACTAGTGGGATATTTGACCTTGTTTTTGAGAAACTCACACACCACTGTGGTGTGAAGGCAAAGGTTGCAATTCTTAGTGAGGTCTCTAAGTGTTCATCAGAGATTTTCAATGAAATTTTACTCTTTCTGTACTTCATCCTTGACAACAGTTGTTCAAAATGTGTGTACTGCTGAAGAGTAATGACATGAATAAGGTGTGATTGTGAAGCAAGGAGATTTTTCTCTGCTAAGATACGGATTATGAAAGACCAGTAAAAAGACATGATCAGATTTTTGGGTTGGATATCTCATTGCAACTCCACACACTCCATTTGAAAAATTGCAGGTCATGTATTTATATCAACTGAAAATAGTCTCACAAATGTAAATTCATTGCTTTTTTGAAACCTTGAAACTCCATGATATGTGGTGCGGTTGACACACCCAAGGGACAGAATGCCTTCCAGAGGGATCTAGACAGTCTTGAGGAGTGAGGCTGGGAGAACATTGGCTCACTGTTCAAGCCTATCTAAGTCTCTCTGGACTACATAACATCTCCCATAATGTTTCAGCTGCATCACACAACTTGGTGCCATTCATAAATGTGATGAGGGTGCACTCAATCTCACTGTCGATGTAATTGATGAAGATGTTAAAGAGCACTGGTATTTCCTTGGACAAAAGTCACAGACACTGCTCATGGCAGTAAGTCTAAAGGAGATAGCCAGAAGAGAGGAAAAATGGGAGGGAATTGGGAGGGCAGGTCATTTGACAGAGTTTTGTATTTCAGTAAAATAGATTCATTTGGCCCAGGTCATACATTTCACCTGTCCCTTCCTTCTTCTGTATCTGTAAATGTGTTCTGACTATCCCTATTCTCTAAGCAGTGCAAGTGACAAGCTGTTTTGAGAAAACTATTCAGTTGTTATAAAATAGTATAGGTGAGAGAAAAAAAGTGCATCTGCAGTACATACATTTTAATGTTCTTTAAACTGAATTTCTGGTATAGCTGGAAAAGTAACAAGTAGATGCTTTAAAGACTTGCAGTAATTTAAAGTACTATTCCAAAAAGATTTTATTCAAGTTTAAAGTGTTCTCTAATTATGATGAATTACAGGAGTTTAAAGTAAGTGACTATAAAGTATAGAAAAAAAATAAGTATCTCCCTGCTACTTTTTGAATTGAAGCCACAGGAAGAGTGCTGCTTTTTAGAGCAAACATGTCTTGATCTACTGCTTTCAGTTGGGCAAACTCCTGAGGAAATGAGTACCTTCTTCTTTGACACACAGTGAAATTCATCCGAAGGACTAGGTGTCTAAAGCCTAAAGCCACTAAATATCACCACTTCCAGATCTAACTCAATATCATGTCTATAAATAGTGCCGTGAAGAAGCTTTTAGATAATCCGAATCCTTCGATACCTCACAGTTTATGCTTATTTATTCATTAGGATGACACCAATTATTATATGACTTTACAGGAGCACAGTCTCTTCTCAAAGAAATGCATGCTGCCTGGGATGAGTAAGACATCCCTGACACACTGTTGAAATACACCTCGCTGAGGAAATGCTGTGCAGCTGATGAATGCCTCACCCCTGGGCAAAGGTGTGGAGAATGATGCCCCCCTTCAGCTGTACATACATGAGCATGGGAGGCCTGGACAGACAGACCACGAACTATCCATCCTGCATTAGACCACAGCACACTACAACTGTTCCCCTTTGCTGTGAAACATGACAAAATTTAAAGTGACCACGAGCCTCCGGAAGTCTTGGGAAAAAGTGATTTGATAACAAGGATGATCTATGGGGTATGGATTCTCCCAGGTTCAACATTACTCCTACCAGCATTATGGTGAGCAAAGTCAGACATACTCTGTTAGAGCTTGAGCTCTAGACACCATCTGGAATTATTGTGAGAGCTTTCAAAAAGAAAGTAGGACACACAAGCAACCAAATGGCCTTGTTTTCAATCAAAGATTAAATGAACTTTTGAACCAAGAACCACATTTTCATGGCTGAATCTCAGGGTTTAATGAAAAAAATTGTCAAAAGCATGGCCTATAAAAGTACAATCCCTTTGCATTTAAATATGTGATTTGCAGAAGCCTAGAGATAACTAGGATAAAAAGGGATTTTTTAGTGCACCAGTTCTTTCTTCATTAATTTCTTTTGCTTTATAACCAGCTTCAATTAAAAAAGAAAAAAGAAGAATTCAAAATTTCTTTCCACTTTATTGTGAAAAATGATTTCATATAATACAATGAGGTATGCAGAAAGAGCTTGCCTCTATATTTCTATGGACATCTGTAGAGAGTACTGAATATTTAAAAGGACTTATAAATAGAAGCGGGATCCATATGGCAAGATAATAAATATTCATAGAGGTATGGATAGTCTAATTCTCTGACTCATTTTTACAATTGCAGCACTGTAGGAAACAAATATACCATTCTTCCTTTCCTAGATAAGACATTGGCCTCCCTGCCAGTTCAATACTGGCATCTTTGTAAGATACTTTCTTTCCCCCCTCACTGCATCTCACAAACAACGCCTTTCATCTTTCTTTTTTATTTATTTATTTATTTATTTTAATATTCACGTATAAAAATTTGTGGATTCCTTGATCAAATGTGATTGATGTGTAACATGCGGCTTGGAAGTGAGATTCTTTGCAAATTTCTTGAAGAATGTCCTCCATTAAAATGTATCTTATCCACAGCAGTCAGAAAAAGAGGTTCAGTTGTGAGTTTCAGATGATCTCTCTGAAATTAATAATTTCTCAAATAGTTTATTTCCCAGTGGACATGTTAACTACACGCAAACTCCAGCTTGACATTAATTGTCACACTTGTTTAAACTCCCAATTAATGAAGCATTTTTTCTTTAAGAGTGCATTCTCTCAGGTGCCAGGAGGCTTGTAGTATAACCCTTACCATGAGACAAGCTGCCTCCTTCAGACCAATGGGTGCCCATCAGCAGGTCCCCAGTGAGCACCAGTGCTCAGAGCATGCCAATTCTTGGGCTGCAGAACAGTGTTCTGCAATCAGCTTACACCTCCATGCCTCAGACTAAGGAGGAGTAATTATGTACTTGCTATTTTTGCTAGATTTGACCACCATCAGGACTAGAGCCCGTAGGTTCAACTCAGCAGAAATGGAGTTATGGGGAAAGGCTCCCTGCTCAAGCAAGGTTTTCAAGATAAAGGGAAGTCATAACTATTAATACCCCATAAATAGTTCTTTGTAAGCATTTTCACAACTCCTTAAGCATGCTTTCATCTCATATTTTATGTATTTTACTAATTTCCCAAGTATTTCCCAACTTGCATTTCTCAGATTCATCAGGCTATTTGTTTACTGGCTGTTCACAATATTCATTTACATCTACATCAAATCTATATCTACCCCAAGTGTTTTATCATCATGTTTGTGTAGTTATTATGACATAATTATGTCCTTTATCATTAACAAGAAAGCAGGAGTTTTAATTTAATAGATTATTATGCCTTTACTTCTCTAATGGATAACCTCACTGTAGCTGCTTCTGAGTAAACAGCTCGTTATTGCGTACATTTCATGCTCGTAATTCTTTCACTGATACTAGGCAAATATTTTCACCCTAACTTTTCCCTGCATGCATTTTAGCAGCTTTACTGAGTCCTGAGCATCCATAGCCTTCGATTATTAACCTTTCAGGGCCAAGGAATAATTGTTTGTCTTTTCTGTAATTCACTTTTGTTAATTGAATGCTTTTTACCACTTTCTCGGTCTGCCCAAGATACATTAAGATGTATTTTCACCTCTTTATATAATATAAATAGACATGAAAAATGAAGTAGGGTGTGTTGCCAATAAAGTCTTTTCTGTTGTTACAAGACACAGTTACACTACTACTCAGTTGAAAAGATGAATAAACAACCTGTATGAACAGGAATGACATTCCAGTTACAGATTTTCATCACTCCCTTTCATTATTCCCTACACAGGAGTGAGAAAATTTTCTAGCTTTCTTCTCACTGCCATGGGTTAGGGACAGAAATTAGTTACAATATATCATTCTTATGCACTAATTTATACTTAGCTCCCTTCTCTTTTAAATTGAAATTTTGTGCTTTGGTATCACTGGAAGACAATGTCCATCTTCTCTCTTCCCTTCATTTTCCACTGTTTCTGACGCAACAAGTATAAAGTCGTGAAAACCAAACTTTTCAGGCACCTTCTGCTTTGTTTTGTTTTTCCAAATTTGAGAGGAAAAAAACAACAAAAGATTCCTCTTTTAAGTCAAGTTTTGAAAGTGAAATAGAAAAGGGAAACATATGTATATTTAGATACAATTTATATTTATATTTATTTACTATTTATTCTATAGAATCCCCATCATTTCTTTTATGCTTGTTAAGGTCTCTGTACCACTTTTGTGTGGATGAATAGCATCTTATCTTGAACCAGTCTATTAGAGTGAGTAGAAAGACTTTGATAAATATCCAGTGCAGATCTTTGTCCTTTTCAGCTTCCTTGCAGGGGAATGGCTCTCAACAGCAACAAAAAGCCACTGATGGATTGCAGAAAAAAGGCAGAAATGTTTTAGTGCCATTTTTTTCTCCACTCCTTCCCAGAAAACATGGCTGTAACTAGATTACTAACTGCATACACACCAATACCAAAAGAACAAGGATACAGGTTGGAATGCAAATTTTAAAAGTTTAGGAAAAACTTAGCAAGGTTGCATTTATTTCAGCCCAGCTACATCTCATGAAAGTTATTGTAAGATATTTAAAGAATGGACTAAAATAATTTCAGATCAAAAAGGTTGTCACTGTGAGCACCTGCTGAGGACAGGTGACATTTCAGAAGACTGAAGAGGAGCAAGAATGGCACTAATCTTAAAACATGAAACTCAGGAATTGCTGAGGAGCTAGAAGATAGCCTCTTCAACTTCAGAGCCAGGAAAACTATTGGAATAAATTACTCAACAAAAAACTGCAAGTGCTAGGAAAACAGCAAGAGTTCAAGAAAGAGCTAAGATGAATTTGTAAATAACAGATTCCATGAAACTATTAATTTCTTTCCTTGATAACAAGTCTAAGAAAAAGGGAAAAACCAGTGACATAACATAACTAGACTCCATTACTATGAATAGTTTCGTCTGACTTTCTTATAAGCTAATTAAGTAATCTAATTTAGATGAATCTACGAGGATTCACAACTGCCTGAATACACTTAGAGAGTAGGTGTTGACAGGTCAGCATGACAATAAATAGTGTACTGGGCAGGATTCTACAAGTTTCTTTTGAAATATTCAAAATTGAATGTTGAAATACTCAGTGTTTCATTAATAATACAGATGGGAAAAAAAACATTGATGGTGAAATAAAAAATCATTTTCTTAGTCTCTAAGAGGACCTACTAACCTTATTTTGAAGGAAGAGATTAGAATTTTAAATAATATTGATTAGTTGGAATTAGGGCCCCAAAATACTGTGAGAAACTGAACTCTGTCTTAGGACAGAATAATCATCTGTGCAAACCAGGGCTAGGATTAAAGCATTCTGCAGAAAAAAAAGCCACATCTCCTAGTAAATTGGAAGATGAACATGAGCCGACCATGCTACATACATTCTAGAAAGACAAACTTTCACATAGAGCGTAAATCTGAATTTACTTCGTGGAGGATACATAAAAATAATCCTGCAGCTCTCATTAGCACTGGTTATGCATCAGACAAAACATACTGGGCGCTCAATCTCCAGAGAAAAGCAAAAAACTTTAGCTCAGGTCTACATCTTAGGATATGTGAGGGTAGACAGAAGAAACAGAAGATGTAAGTGGAAAGTAGACTGAAGTGAGATGCCAAACAATCTTTTCCTTATGAAAAGGAAAAATGCTGCGGCAAATAAGAACTCAATGAACTGGCTTCTGTATCTGAAATACAGTATTAGATCAAGAAATCACAAGCTGAAATTACAGGATGAGAGATTTTCCTTAAGTTATAAAAAGGAGATTAAAAGAAGGCCTGGAGTATATCTTCTGGAAAGGTGTGGGGTTTGATTCATTGAAAGTATCTGAGACATTAACTTTCAGACCAGTTCTTCTAATATCTTGTGATGCTACTAAAGCATCTACTGTGAAGAAAAGAAGAAACAACACATGGCAAAAGCCAGAACTTATGCTAAGGGTTTCACTGCTGACCCCCATTTCACTGGAACTCACACTTTGCTTTCACCTGCTGCCCAGAGTTTTAAGACGTGATAATAACTGACAAATTATTTTTTTAATTGAATATCAATTTGGACAGGCATAATAGAAGCAGAAACTGACATGTTTAATGAGAATTCATGAAATAGAGTAGGTTAGGAAGACAAACAGGTGAGGTAATCATGTGAAAGTTGTCTTTTACTTCCGGTCTCTAAAATAAATATTATAGTTTCACATTCTATTTAATACTATTATTGATACGTTTGGTAATTATTTTTAATTCTGTTATGTGCTCACTGAGTTTTATGAGGGTCTGGCAGATGCAATAGTTCTTCTCTGGTTGGGCATAGACAGTCACTACTCTTATTTTCTGGCATTTCCTTTATTTAAGCTGGTATCTGTGTGTAGTCAGATGGAGCAAAGAATTCTGTCGCCGTCAAGTACTTCTTTGATGTCAATGAAGAAAAATTCAGGGAAAAGAGGTCATTTTATACATAGTTATTTTTAGTCAGATGATCAAGTACAATTAATCAAACCCATTTTCAGTTGATCCTTAAAAAACAGCAAGGAATCAGTTCGGACATAATCACCCAACAGCTGCTTATCTTATTAAATCTATCTTATTTATAAATAAATAATTTATTTGGGTTCTGCTGCTGACTTTTTTTTTTAATTATTTTTTTTATTTACTCATTATTAGATTTACCAAATGCATTTGCTGTTACTGGTTATGACCTTGTAGAGTAAGATAGACTTAACTTAAAAGGAAAGCATATACTCAAGTAGGATGCTCATTAAAGAAGTTATTAGGACTGGCAAAGCAAGGAATAATGATGTTAGGAACACAAAGATACGTGTTTTCACCTCAGAATTGGTTACTACCAAGATCTGAATGCAATCTTTGAGAAAGTGGGAGCTATCCAGACTGTTAGACATGACAAATCCCCATCTTGAGACTACAGTTGTTAGGAATCACAGCTGTTTTTGAAAATGCAACATGAATCTCACATTTCTCTCTGCTCCTTCTGCAGAGCTTAGCTCTGTCCTGCATCATTGGAACCTTCTGCATCCCTCCCCTGCTCCACTCCCTCCTCACGTTCTCTGTGCAGCCAGAACGTGGATGCATGTACTCCCTGCTCCAGCTGCTTCTTCCCTACAGCTGAGCAGAGGGAAGAACACCAAATAGGCTACATTTCTCTTTCAGCTGGCTGGTGGCTCTCCTTCTAACATCATGAGGTGAGTTCATTATCTCTGTGGCACCTCATGTGAAGGTGTCTACCACAGGAAGACAGACCACAAGAACACTATCTGCCTTTTTGTTCTAACAGCAAAGCTAGGGAACTCAGGACTACTGAAGCAGTGGAAAGGGTGGGACTCACAATCTCGTGAAAATCTGAACCTCTGGCCAGAAGTTCAGTAAGATGCTGAGTGATATTTTTATGGATTTTATGAGTTAGTAGTGTGGTAGAAAATTTGGACTAATTTTACTCTTCAAACTACCTAAAATATATATCAGACCACATTGCCTGTTTTTCACCTCTCACATAATAATATGTATACAGATAAAATACTATTTAAACAAATAACTGGATACGTGAGGGTTGGTTCTGGTTTCATTGCTCCAGAAAGCACTCTCAAACTAATTCTTGACGAAACAACAATCTAAGAACTGTATGTTAGTTCTGCATTATCAGTATTTCAGTTTGTAGTTGCCTAGAAAACCAGGTGTGGCACAGATGGGTTAACGTCCTTTCTGAGCTAGAAAGTAACCACCGTAAAGCTGCAAGCATCACCTGTCTGAAACCGCACGTATACACATCACTATGAGAATAGTGGTATGATTCTGCTGATTACAGCTATTTATAGGTTGCTTTGTTGGTCTTCCACACATCACTCAGGAGAGACTTGAGCAAGAAAGTCAGGCTAAGCCACTGATGCAGACTTGCACTTCAATTCTCCATCAAGAAAATGGGGAAAACCCTCCTACAACACTGGGTAACCATGAGGCTAAAAATCACTGAAAGAAACTGATACAGGCACATCTGACTGCAGCCCTCAGGACATACAATGCCCAGCCCAGTCTGTCTGCAGACACCCCCCCCCGTTCTGCACCATTATGGCAACAGCTCTGCCCCACAGAGACACCCAGCCCAGCCCCAGGTACACACCCATTACTCAGCATCAACCACACGTGGGTGTGCAATGGTCATTGTCCAGGCTGAAACCAAGGCAATGTGGTGCTAACTCAAGTTATGGCAAATAAACAGGGCAGCCTGGTCTAGCGGTTGGCAACCCTGCCTACAGCAGGGGAGTTGAAACTAGATGATCTGTGAAGTCCTTTTCAACCCTGTTCATTAAATAGGACCTTCTCCTCATGAATCTGTGTTAACTATGACCAGTGGCCACACTTTCAGGTGCTTTTCAGTAACTCCCAGTCTAATTTCCTCCATAATTTTACCAGGTACTGAAGTGAGCCTAAGAGGCCTGTAATTACTAGAATCGTCTTTCTTACCTTTCTTGAAAACTGGGACAGCATTTACTAGCCTCCAGTCAACTAGGATCCAGCCAGATTCCCAAGACCTTTGAAAAATAATTCAGAGAGGTTCCATGATGACAACAGACAGCTCTAAGGACCATGGATGAATTTCATTGGTTCACCTAGACTTAAAATGCATCCAGGCAAAGAAATACATCCCTCAAAAATACAAGGCTGGACACTTCACCTACAAGACCTTCTCTGTTTACAAGCAGAAGAACCAGAAGGGCACCTTCCTTCAGTAGCATGCAAGTAGCTCATTCTATAGTGTGTCCAAGCCATTACATAGTCATTTACTGAAATAATTTGTTACTCTAGGAAGAAGGAAATCCTGTGCTATTTGTACTGCTAAATAAATCAGCTGGCAAAATGGAGCAAGATGTCTGATTAGCAGAACTCAGAAGGTTATGATCAGCAACGCAGAATCTCATTGGATGCCCAAAGTTAGATGATACTCCCCAGGGGATTGATACTGGGTCTGGTCCTACTCAGTATCTTCATTAATGACACAGATAAAAAGAAAAAAACTTATCTTCAGTAAATTCACTAATTATATGAATCTGGGAGGTCTCATTAGCTCTTCCTCGCAGAACATACCTTTAGAAAAGACATTAACAAATACAGGAAAGAGAACTTTGACAGCTCTCAAGTTACGAAAGGTGGTCAATTAGCCTCACCTGTTGAACCAGGTATCTTCAATCAGTTTTTTCAGCATTCTGTTTGAGCCAATTTTATGGTTGTTAATTAGTCTGAATTAGAGGGTTTTATTTATTTATTTATTTATTAAAAATTATCGATTTATTTATTTATTAATGATGATGTTGTGTGTAAGGTTTAGTAAGTGGAGTGGAGTGGAGTGGAGTGGAGTGTGGAACTGGTTTGTTGTGGTGCACCTGTCCATTTTACTATGTTCTGATGTTTCTTTACAGTGATTTCCATAAAAGAGAAGGAGAGTAGGCTTTCAGAATGTACATCAAATGGGCAATAGAAGAGGAAGCACTTGAGTGGTACTGTAATTTTTTGTGGCTATTGGTGTTTTCCTGTAGCTGTTCTCCCTAGAATCTGTTCTTAGCTGAAGGATGATGCAAATACGTAAGCCAAAAACCTTGATGTTTTTTCTAAGCAACTCATATCATGATGATAATGCTCTTTTCTGAATTGTAGTATACAAATGTTTGTAAGGTATTTCTAGCCATGTATAGATTGTGTAGGTAATTTTTAAGTCACTAAGAGGTAAAAGATTATGTGCATTCCGTGAAGGTGTGATTCAGTAACTGAACTTGTTTTGCTCTTTGACTGCTTTTTTTATAAGCTCTCTATGCTTCAGATTGTCCTTCTTATACCTTCTCACGATGATCTCTGGAAGTCCCTTCCAACCCCTACAATTCTGTGATTTTGTGATTCTGTTTTTGTAGCTGAGAATTTGTTCTTTGTATCTGTCGTAGTTTCAGTGGAAGTGAGTAAGAGGCATTGCTTTCCAAATAACCTATGTATATGTGGCCCAAGATGATTTCACTTCACTCAGTGTGACCGAAGCAAGCCAAGAGGTTGGCCATCCATATCCTAACAGGTCCACACAGTTTTCTGGCAAGGCCATAACTTAGTACATAGCTAGCTGTAGTTACCCCTAATTGATATAATAAATTGAGCAAGTGTAGAAGGCTTTCGAAATTTAGTTCATATTTATAAGAAAAGAGACAGAAACAAAATTGAAAGAGCTTTTCCCTTTCAGAGTGGCTTATTTTTGTCCATACTTTTTGCTCCATTGTTACTGCTTCAATTATGCAGTATCATGCATTATACAATGCTCCTCAACATATGGGGTCAGCCTGTAAATGGAGGGCATTAATTCTGTGCATCAGGTAATGGGAACTTCCTTCTTCAGAAATAGTCTCATCAGAAGTATCACGAGACGTGGGAAGCATTTGTTATGGGATGGTAATGATGGTGTTGCTGTGTGCCAGCTGCTCTGTGGCAATACATGTAAAGGTATCACTTCCCAGAGAGGCTTTGTTGTATTCAGCCGCTTCTATTAAACTGAAGAAATTCAACAACCACAGCTCTAACCAGTAAGTATCTGAATGCAAGCAGAATATTTGAAATAACAAATAACTGCAATTCATACAGCCAACCATACAGGAATGAGTTTATTTACAGTATGCTTCCATGCTAAAGGAAAAATGTGTATGTGTATTTTCAGTGACAGTAAAGATTAGGAGGACGCAACATAAAATACATATTTTTGCAAGGGAAATATTGATACTTTCAACTAGACTGAACACATCAGCTTTACTTTGACCTTTTCTTGTGATCAGTGATGTTTTCTGCTAAGCTAAGCAGCTAGGTAAAAACACGAAAGCTTGGCATGAACCTTGAAAATTACCTTAGAAATCAAATAAGCAAATATGCAGTTTTTTGTGATATGTAATTATCTTTATTATTTAAACATCTTGCCTAATAGCAGTATATTCTGTCTACTTGTAAATCTTACATTTCAATTTCCGTTGTTGAATATTGGAAAAAAAATTGAACGATGGAAATTTTACACCCAAAGCAGAGATTAAACATTTGACAACAAACATGAGATGTATTTTTTTACCAGAAAAATCTCATCTTCTGTTTTTGCTGCCACTCCAGTCCTCTCACACAAGACTGGCATACATACCTGCTACTGAAATTTATTACTTGGGGTGTGTACCATAGCTGAGCATAGATTAATTTGTCTTAACAGTTTGAGAGTTGACTAGAGTGTGGAAAAAGAGCTGCCAAAGACATGTAATTAATTAAGCAAGAACTACTCTTGATTCCTACATTCCATTTTGATAACAGATGTGCATTATATACCCTCCATATAAAAATAAGACCTTTCGTTCTGTAATAGATTATTGATTATATTTTCAATGACAGCAAGGTAATAAATTAAAAAGTATATCAACCATTTTTCAAATAACTTTCTGTTCTACTCACCAGCTGTGTATAGAATGGGAAGAAGATGAGACTGTTCCATAAGGAGACCTTTTGCAGTATTTATATACCCTGTTGGTCTCTTGGTCACTATTCACTGTGAGCCAAGTACAGTTCACTAGTTGTATCAAACTAAAATTAGAATTATTGAAACAATTCCTTTGTAAGGGACCCAAAATGATCATAAGTCCAACTGTCCAATCATGTCAAGGCTAAGCAAAATTTAAAATATATTATTGAGGGCATAGTCCAAGTGGCTCTTGAGCACAGACAGGCATGGAGCGTCAACCACCTTACTAGGAAACCTTTTTCAGTGTTTTACCACAGTAAAGAAGTTTAACCTGTTGAACAGGACTGATCCTAGAACTGAGCCCTGAAAAACACCTCTTGTGACCAGTTATCAGCCAGATGTAGCTATACAACACTTTGAACTCTTCCATCAATCGGGTTCTTCACCCAGCATAGGCATTGCACAAACCCATTCAACTCACAGTTGGAGAATTTATCCAGATGGATGCCTTGAGAGATGGTATCAAAGGCTTTACTAAAATATGTGACTATGAAGCACACAGCTGATAATTCTTCACATGGAAACTGTTAGTCAAATTTATGCTGTAAGTTCATGTAGCCAGTGCTATGGATAATATTCCCCTAAAGCACTAAAGACAAGGCGTTGGTCCTTCAGAGGCAGCTGTCACCACTGCACTTAGGAGGGGTGGGGAAAAAATCTCTGCCCATACAGGCATGCTGCTGTCCAAAAAAAGGAAATAAGCAAAGTGTGAAAGCCAATTTCAGTGCTTCTACCAGGTACTGAGTCTCTGTTTGAAAAGCATCGGTCAATCAGGCTGACATTTCCCCTTAACCTTGTAAAACAGAACAGATTTTCTTTTCATTGGCATTTAAACAGGGACACTATCTATGACATCTTCTGTAGCTGTGGCATGGCTGTCATATAACCCATCAAAAGATTGAAATCCCCATCAGTTTCCAAACGTTTTCTATTTTTACATGATGAGATTTTCTCCATGTAAGTGGAACACTCACAGTCTGTCCTGGCACCCTTGCCACAGCTGAAAAGGTTGCAGTGGCCAGAGCCCAGCTGCTGCCGGGTATTGTCCAGCTCTGAATCTCTCATACAAACACCCAGCTTGGTGAGGAGAGGCATTGCAAACCTTGTGAATGTGAAGGATTTAGAGAAGGTCCCTGGAGAGTGCTAACAGTCCCGTTACCCAGTGCAAAAGCAAACCGTTTGTTGGACTAAAAACATTAATTTTTCTAAGGTAAATGTTTTGTTCTTAAACTCTAGATTATGTAGAGAAATAACATCCAAGCCAATCGAGCATGAGATAGGAGTTTCCTGTGTATACATAGATATCT
>NW_024884364.1:45334216-45361688 GCF_019232065.1 Centrocercus urophasianus | reverse complement strand
AACTTTTTTTTTTTTTTTTTTTTTTTTTTTTTTTAGCTATTGTAACTCCAGGAATTTTCTTGACTAAAACCTTCTGAACAAACAAACTAGAAAACCAGAAAAACTTATTTTAGACCACAGAATAGTTTTTGTTGTCTTTGAAAATGCTGAAATTGTGTGGTTTGGTATCTGTAATCCTTAATTAAGGGGTTTTATTAGCAGGGGAGAAATGCTGAGTCAGCTGAAACAACTTATGAAATACTTAGAATGTCACCCTATGTAATTATATTAAAGTCAAAAAAGTTTTGTTTAAAATGTATTGCCTCTCTGTACTGCTGAGAAGGAACTGGAGAGACTGGAGAAAGTAGGCCAAAATGTTGGGGATAAGATACAGAACTGGAAAGGCACCACCTGTGAACGAGATAAGTAAGGAAATTAGAATCCATAAGATTAAACAAATACAAACATTTTTTCCTACCTCAATCCTATGCCAGAGTTTAAAAAGATATTGAAGTAATTTACATTCTGTATAATACACATAAGGGAATTTCCCAGAAGAAAATAATTTTTGGAAGGATTCTGAAGGAATAAAAAAATGTAGATTAATAACCAGATTTGCTTTCCAAATATGATTGCAATACATTTACATTGCAATACATTTATCTTGATAGTTGTTCCTAAGTTTTTCAATGACCTCTAAGGATGTGCTGAAGGAATTTCATCATCAAAAAGCCTATCAACGGGGTAAGCAGATTAGAAGAGCCAGACTTGTGTCTGTCTTCCCTTTTTTCCCCTGCCCCAGGTAATGCAGGGTCATCCAGAGCCAGCTCGAAATGTTCACTATCGCTGAGATTTGTATTACAGGAAGCACAGCTCCAGTAAGTGATGAAGCTTCAGTAATTACCTGATGATAATGGCTAAAAAGTTCCTGTGTTTCTTTTGTTCTTTAAATTCAAGCTTAATTGATACATTCTCTAGAATCTGCAAAAGTCACTTTAAATGAATCTTGCAATTTTTGTTACATGTGTCAGTTCCCAAGATATGGCTGTATTGTAATTCAGGTTTGTTCAGCGAAGAATTGCACCAGTGCAGTTTTGACATCTGGTGTTGATCAGTAGGAATTAAAGTTGCCATTAAAACCAGTCCTGTAGTCGGAATGATCCCCTGTTCCTCTCTTTGAAGTGAGAAACATGAAAGAAGGGACCTCAGCCCTTGAATACTATGTACTTATCTACTGTGGGTTGCTGGTGTATTACAGGTGAATGGAGACCCATCTGGGAATCAGGATCAAGCACTTCAGTGTGTTTCATTATCAGACTTCTCCATCCTCAGCCAGAGAGTGAGTGATTGCTGTTCTCATTAAAAGTGTGTTTTTGGGTTTCTGGGAGAAAGGGTTAGGCTGGTCTGTACAGTACTGCATACTGATACCCAGTCAGACTGGAAGTAGCCTGAAGCCTGGAAGAAGTCTTTGTGATGGCATGTCCTTCTTGGATTAACTTTCTGGTTTTCAGAACACATATCCGCTATGGTTATCATACTGCTATCCTGCTCCTACACAGCTGGGCCAGCCTTCTCTGTGTGGTACATGACTGCGCTCTGTCAACATGGTGACAGACAAGCGGGTGCTTGCCATTTCCAGTTTTCACTGTCAGTTCTTATCCCACTCCTGCAAGATTCTCTCCTGTGAGTTGTATCTCTAATATGACGTCTCTCACAATATTCTGTCATCTGTTTTGTTTCATAAAGTCCTCTTCCTAAGTAAGACACAAACACTGGGGGAGGATCTGTGTTTATTGGAGAACAGTAAGAGTTTTCTTTGTTGTGACTGAGGATAAGAGTTTGAAAAATGGCCGAAGAGAAACCCTAAGGCCCAAAACCATCCAAAGAGCCCAGCTGAGCCTGTGATTTTTTGAACACAAAGACAAGTTAGTACTCAGCGACTGAAAAGTACAATTTTTCAGCCTCTGCTCTGTTGCAGCAAAAGGAGACCACCTCCCATTGTGTGGTGTAAGTACAAACTTTTGTTGATCATGAAATGCATGCTGCTTTGGTGTGCTTAAGGAGAAAATCCTGGTCAGAACAAAGTGACTTATTGCCGTGCTTCTCATAATTAAGGTTCAGAATGAGTACATAAATCTGTACTGTATTGGTTTATATCTTGGAGATAACTGCAGTGTTCCCAGGCATTTCTAAAGTGCCAGCCAGACTTCATACCGCTGATGAGATGCACTGGTCCATCTCCCCAGTTCACAGGTCTGCCATCACCTCAGGGCCCTTTCAAGCCTTTTCCCCACCCATTGCTTCATCACTTCAGAACAAGGCAACACAAAGTTCTTAATCCACACGGACTGCAGAGATTCAGAGACTGTCCTGTATGATGAAGTAGCTACAGTCCCTTCCTACTTTCAGGGGGGTAACTTCTCACTTTAATGTCCCTTTCCAAAAGCTCAGTGAACAAAACAAGAAGGCTGGACTGTGCTTTCCAGCATTTTCTGAAATATTTCACTTTTTTTTTTTTTTTTTTACTATTTTTTTTTTTTTCTGAACTGAATAAATTTAACAAACCTACATTGCAGCTCTCATAAGCATACGAAGCAGCTTTCTTATGCTGAAAAGTTATCTTTTGGTGGTAACCTTTTACATTAAAACCTAAAGTCTCTGTTCAGATTGCATTCCGGTGAAGAGAATAGCAATCTGATTATAGGATTCTTCCATTCACAGTTAAATCAATAATGTATTTGCCTGAATGTTTCTTAGTTTTGCATCTTGCTATCTTTATGCTTTCTTCTAGAGTCCTATCTCATTTACACTGATAATAGGGAAAATCAGACCAAAAATAAAGATATCAGATTCCTTGTACCACAATTTATGTGCTGGATTGAAAATCTGAGGGATCTTAAAAATCTGAATAATACCAAGCTAATTGTTCATCACGGTTTATCAAGAAATTTCTTGCACATGTATTACACTCACTTAGATTTTACATTGTTAAGAAACGGGAAAACTGAACAAGTAGGTAATATAAAATTTTTTCCAAATTTCCAGTCACATAAGCTGAGACTGTAAGCCATTTCCTCAAATGCCTATCCTTGATCTTTACTGTAAGAAAAGAAGACTCTGAGCTCCTCATGCAAAGGACTCTGCAGGTCTGTGTGCAGGGGTGCAATAACCTCTTGCAACTCATGCAGCCTGAAGCTTCAGAACAAGGAGAAAATCACAGCAGAACCCAAGCATGGGAAGTACTGGGAGTGTTCACTGTATTGTGCTAATAATGTAGTTTACGAAAGACCTCACAGAAAATACATGAGACAAAAGAACATCCTCTTATCGGTTGTTCACATCTCATTTCAATTAGTAGCTGCTACTGCTGTTTCCCCTTATATTGTACTTGATCTTGGTGGATTGATTTATTTGTTACTGCTTGCGCCTAGTTTCTTTTGTCTTGTGCTTTTTCACTGAAAGGTTCAGTTCATATGGAAACCTTTGACACAGAGCTGGTGTTTTAAGTAGAATTAAAGCAATTGATGCTTCTTCACATGTTGCATTAAGAAACAATTTCCCAATGAGGACAGGTTGTGAGAGCTGTAGGTGTTAAGCCTGCAGAAGAGAAGGCTCTCAGAAGATCTGATAGTAGCCCTTCAGTATCTATTGGGGGTCTATAAGAAGGAAGGGGGCAGACTGTTTAGAAGGGTCTGCTGAGATAGGATGAGGCAATTGGTTTCAAACTAAAAGCGGGAGATTTAGGCTGGACATAAGGAAGAAGTTTTTACAATGACGGTGATGGGGCACTGTCACAGTTTGCCCGGACAGGTGGTGGATGCCCCGTCCCTGCAAACACTCAAGGTCAGGCTGGATGGGCTCTGAGCACCCTGATGTGGCTGTAGGTGTTCCTGTTCATTGTGGAGAAGTTGGACTAAAAGGCCTTTAAATGCCTCTTCCAATTCAAACCATTCTATGATTCTATGATTGGACCACTCGATGGATAAGACATTGTTTGAAAGGCCGCAGACAGAGGGTGGTCATCAATGGCTCTGTGTCCAGGTGGAGGCCAGTATTGAGTGGCGTCCTCCAAGGGTCTGTCTTGGGAGTGGTGCTCTTTAACATCTTTATCAATGATGTCTATGAAGGAATCCAGTGCACCCTCAGCAAGTTAGCTGATGATATCAAGCTGAGTGGTGCGGTCGACACGGTTGAAGGGATGCCATTCAGAGGGACCTCGACAGGCTGGAAAGGTGGGCCTGAGTGAACCTGATGAGGTTCAACACAGCAAAGTGCAGAGTTTTGCACTTGGGCCGGAGGAATCCCAGGCATCCATGTGGACTGGAAGGAGCGGTCCTTGAGAGCAGCCCTGTGGAGAAGGACCTGGGGGTCTTGATAGATGAAAAACTTCACGTGAGCCAGCAGTGTGCCCTTGCGGCTCAGAAGGCAAATGGTGTCCTGGGCTCCATCAGAAGAGGGATGACCAACAGGGACAGGGAGGTGATTGTCCCCCTCTACTCTGCCCTTGTGAGGCCCCATCTGGAGTACTGTGTCCAAGTGTGGAGTCTCCAGTACAAAAAAGACAGGGTGCTGTTGGGGAGGGTCCAGAGGAGAGCCACAAAGATGATCAGGGGACTGGAGCACCTCCCCTACAAAGACAGGCTGAGGGAGCTGGGCTTGTTCAGCCTGGAGAAAGGAAGGCTGCGGGGTGACCTCATGGCAGCCTATCAGTACCTAAAGGGAGCCTATAAACAGGAAGGGAATCAATTCTTTGAAAGGGTAGATAACAGCAGGACAAGGGGAAATGGTTTTAAGTTGAGGGAGGAGAGATTGAGGTTGGACCTCAGGGGAAAATTCTTTACTGAGAGAGTGGTGAAGTGCTGGAACAGGCTGCCCAGAGAGGTTGTGGATGCCCTGTCCACCCCTGGAGGTGTTCAAGGCCAGATTGGATGGGGTCCTGGGCAGCCTGGTCTAGTGTTGAATGTGGAGGTTGGTGGCCCTGCATGTGGCAGGAGGGTTGGAGCTTCATGATCCTTGAGGTCCCTTCCAACCCTGGCCGTTCTGTGATTCTTTGTTTCTGTGATTCTATAAAATTGCCACAAAAAGGAGTGAAAAAAACATACATAGATACTCAGCGGCTCTTTAGTTGTACTGTAAAAGAAAATATCTACATCTATATATACCTTTGTACATCTAAAAGTCTGAGGCAAGGAAAAAGCTCTGCCTCTTTCTGCCTACATGTCCAAAAATTCTTGCTGAAGAAGAAACTGGATGATGGATGAACAGAGAGAGCCTAAACAAAGGAATGTGTATGTAAGTGCTTAGTCTTACACTCCTGGAGCTTGGTCAGTGACCCCGAAAAATTGAACTTACCTATTTGTGTAGATACAGAAGAGGCACTGTAACAGACCCTGCATGTGCCCAGCTCATGTGATGCCACAGTGCTCTGCAAGTAACTGAAGGATTTTTATCTCAAGCAGTCCTCTGCCATGTGCTGCTCCTGCTGTTGCTTCATCCATACTAGAGGAAAGGTATTCAAGGGAGTCTGGAACTTGGAACCAGTCCTGGAAGAGCTGTGAAAACAGTCAGTGCTGCAGGCTGAGTCCTAGCCTGTGCCCAATATAGGAAACCACGTATTTGTTTGGGAAAGGATACATGAAGATAGGATTAGTTATTGAAGCAGAGCTAGAAGGAGGCAGTGAAAGGACCTACTTGCAAAGCCACATGGTGTTGAGAAAAGCACTTCTCTGATGGGACCTCCTTTGGTTGAGTGTGTTGTGCAGATGTGCTTCTAAATGCCTGCTCACTGCCACCCTGAAGTAAAGGTAGGAAGTGTCTTGCTTCCATGTTACTAATAGATGATAGGGTTGGGAAAGAACCCTCTGTGACATTCTGCCCTAGGTGACAAAATGCCAAAGAAGTGCTCAACATGCATGTTTCCATATGTCTCTAGTATACAGTGAAACTCAACATTGCGTAGACTGCTTGTGTACAAGATGAACTGAATTCATACTCTGTGAGAAAGCTGGATACCAACTATTTTTGAGAGGGAGCACAAGTTGCAATAAGACCTGAAAATCTTTGCAAATTGAAAGCTTACTTTGCTGTAAAAATAAGAGGCTGCATAGGGTTTTGTTGTTTTGGGCACTATCATGTAATTCACTGCTGTATATGTTTGGTTCTGCCCTGTTGTGAGTTGCCTGTGGGCTGCTATTGGAGGCGACATGGGTGGAAGCTGCTGGAAGCTCCATTCACTTCATCTCATGTTGTGAATGCTTCCACTGTGGCCATAATAACCTCTTCAAAAACAAGCATTAAATGATCTGATAGCAGGTATTTTACTGTTTGTAAAACACTCTGATGACAATAGGACTACCACTGACTGCACTGAAAAATTCTGAAAAACTTCATAGCTAGAGAAGAGGTCATCTTCTTGGAGAAAGCAATGGACGATGCTTGAAGAGGAATGAACATGTCATTGCCACCTTAAAAGCTGTTTCTCAGGTAATAGGCTTTAGAAGTGAGAATGCCAAATACCTCTCTGCCACAACAGCTGAAACACAAAGAGAATCAACACTGATTGCTGAGGGTTTAAAGACTCAGTAATTAAATATAGCCTCAGAACACAGCTTTATTAGAGTGAAGAAGAGCTCTCTTGAATCTCAATGTTTTGACTTAGCCCAAATAATTGGTCCTACTTATATACTTTTCAGCAAGGTGGGTACATTAATCTTCAGAGATGATTTTTCAGAAAACATAATAAAAAATGAATGAAATCTAATCATGCTCTGGGCTAGTCAAACTAAACCTACACAATGTGGCACGAGCATCTTCACCTCTTTTCCCTGCCCAGACAGAGCATAGGAAAAATATGTTCCATTTGCTTGCAGTACACTTAGCAGAAAACCATCGTTTTTATTAGGAGTGGTTTATAAGTTGTTTAAGCTAAAGACCATGTGTCAGAGAGGCAGCTGACAGATCTTGCATGAAAGCTAAGTAAATGCTAAGCCTGCTCCACAGATGTGAAATTGTTCCATTGCTTTTAAATTATTTTATCTGTAGATAGTTCTAATATTTTTGAAATGTAGTTATTTGCAAAGAAGTGGTATTTTGTGTCATAGAGCAGAAACTGAAGTTTAACTATAAAAGATGGAAACAATTCAACAAAGCTTTCTCCTTCTTGCTTTTATACATTTTACTGAGAATGAATAAGACCAGAATCTCCTAGAAATGTTGTTGGTCATGCAGAAAACAGCTTTTCCTTTCCTTCATTCTGAGTTGTCCACTAATCGTGACACAAGAGAGAGGAAGATGAAAGTTTTGGAAAGCACTTCATTTCTGCGATAGCCTGCAGATGTGCTATATTTTGGGAGCATGCACCTCACTGCTGCCTCCTAACAACTGACTGCCTGGCAGCTGGGCTGTGATAAGACGCAGTGGTGAAAGAGGGAAGATGATGGATGTGGTGTAAAAAGCATGTGCTGACCCAGATGGTGCTGAAGGAGAGCTATGAAAGTCCCTCTGAATAGTTGCAGTTTTGCTTTTACTGAACACATGTGGGTGCCTGGCCTTTTTTTCTGAAGGAAAAAAACTAACAAACAAACAAACAAACAAACAAAAAAAAAAAAAAAAACCAAAAAGCACAAAAAAAAGACATTCAGTGAAAACGGGATAAGCAATTGCATTTTTTCCTTCAATCATGATTTGTTAAAAGTAAGGCCAGGGGCCATTTATTTAGCGCTGCTGAGGAATGGTCCTCATAAAAATAGGCTATAAACAATATTATTATATGAAAATATTCTATATTATATATGGCAGGTAAGTTATCCCATCCCTAATCAATACTCCATTCCATGGCTCATCAATGACTTTGTCACTCTAAATCATAGAATCATAGAATCACCAAGGCTGGAAAAGACCTACAGGAACACTCAGTCCAACCACCCACCCATCACCAATAGTTCTCACTAAACCATGTCCCTCATCACAACTTCCAAACATTCCTTGAACACCTCCAGGGCTGGTGACTCCACCACCTCCCTGGGCAGCCCATTCCAGTGCCTGACCACTCTTTCAGAGAAGGACTATTTCCTAACGTCCAGCCTGAATCTCCCCTGCCTCAGCTTGAAGACATTCCCTCTAGTCCTATCACTCATTATACACGAGAAGAGGCTGACCCCCAGCTCACTACAACCTCCCTTCAGGTACTTAGAGAGAGCAATAAGGTCTTCCCTGAGTGTCTAAAGCACTGTCTGCAAAGGTCTTTGTTATCAAGCCTTGGGGACTTTGCTGCTTCTTCAGACTGCTTTAGCTCTTGTAGAGCAAGAGTAGTTAAACTGTGCTCCCTGGGTAGTTTTGCTTACCAAATGTTTTCTGAGATATGTTTAAGTCTCTGGGGGTGTTAGTTGACTGCTGTCTGAACATGAGCCAGCAGCATGCCCAGGTATCCAAAAGCCTCCTGGCTTGTATCAGAAGTAAGGCAGCCAGCAGGAGCATGGAGGTGATCGTCCCTCTGTACTCAGCTCTGGTGAGGCTGCAATTTGAGTACTGTGTTCAGTTTTGGGTCCCCCGCTACAAGAAAGATGTTGAGGCCCCTGGAACGTGTCCAGAGAAGGGCAACTAAACTGGTGAGGGGTCTGGAGCACAAGTCTTAAGGGGAGTGGCTGAGGGAACTGGGATTGTTCAGTCTGAAGAAGGGGCAATTTAGGGGAGACCTTATTGCTCTCTACAGCTGCCTGAAGGGAGGATGTGGTAAGGTAGGTGTTGGCCTCCCAGGTAACAGTGATAAGACAGGAGGGAATGTCTTTCAGGTGCAACAAGGGAGGTTCAAGCTGAATATTAGGAAAAGAGTTATTCTCAGAAAGAGCGGTGAGGCAGTGGCACAGGCTGCCCAGGGAGGTGGTGGAGTCACCATCCCTGGAGGTGTTAAAGAACTGTGTAGATGTGGCACTTAGGAATGTGATTAGTGGGTATGGTGTGATGGGTTGGTAGTTGGATTAGATGATCTTTGTTGTCTTTTCCTACCTTACTGTGCTATGATTCTATGACAAAGTTATGTTTGATTTGAAACATCCTGTCTCTTTGGAGTGTCCAGCTGTCAGTGACCTGAACCCAGGCAGCTGGACTCTGATGAGTGGGGATACCCTCAGTTTACAAGCACATATTGTCTGTAACAGTGCAGCAGAAAGAGTCTTCAGGACTGCTTATATCAGTGTGGCAGCTGGCAAAAGTGGGAAGACTTTTCCCAAAGCATTCCATGCATTTTGTTAGCTTCTTATTTATTTATGGTTTTTGTTTTTGTTTTTGTTTTTTCTCCAATGTTGTTTCGATTTGCTTTTCTGTGAAAAAGCAGAAGTTACTAAACCAGGTAGGAAGGGGGAGGTAGGAAGTGGGTAGACTAGAGCACAATGTGCATGAATTGGTAATAGATAATTTTTCTCTGTTTTCAACCATGATTCTTACACTGCTTGGACATTTTCTATTCCTACTTTTCATTATGTATTAGTCAGATGGTCATATATTTTGATGTATTGTTTACAAATAGATTTTATCTGTGAACTATGTGTTGTATTCGTTGTACAATGTGCAAGTAGCTAATGTAACTGAAGACATTTAGGCTTAAGAGATAAAATTTTTAAGAGCCATCTTTCACATATATACTTCATAGGCTTTTAGAAAATGACCTTCAAATATAAGGTCACTTACACTTTAAGATTTTACTCTCTAAGTGATGATAAAAGCTCTGAGATAAATGCAGCTGTGAATTTGGAGTATTATTACAAATGTAGGCCTCTAAAATTGTTTGGGTAATGGATGAGCAGTTATAGGAAGACTTTCCACAGGCAGGCCTTGATTTGCAAAAGAATTGGTTGCAGTGATTTTGAAAAGAAGCTTGAAAAGGACTCAGTGATTGTATGGAAATAGACTTCATCTAGCTGTAATGCATGAAATATTCAAGAAGTGCAGGTAGGAATTTTTATTAGTGTGCCTTCATTCCTGGCTTCTTGCTACTGTGAAAGGGCCCAGCTGTGTGAGCTGGTGGGGAAAGAGTATGTTAATCTTGCCAGCTTTCATAATTAGAAGACCCACTGCTGACATAGCATCAGTTAGACACTTTGAAAGAAGGGATATCAAAGGAAGAACATGTCGTTTCAAGGGATTATTAATTATGTTTAAACTAGGGCTCAAATAATCAACAGTATTTTGATGAGTTTCTGTTTAGATGACTAAATATCTTTGAGGGTGTTAAACTTTTGTAATTCCAAGATCACAGCATTGAGTTGTTCAGCTGAAAATGGTAATGCCTTGCTAAGGAACTGAATGAGATACTGACGAATGCTAACAGCCATTTCTTCTAATAGAAAGCTCTTACCATGAAGCTTAAATCAATGAAGGAACCATATCCTTTTGCTAGCTGTGTTGCTTCATTTGTCTGAGTGTTGCCTTCTTCAAATAAATCTCCAAACATGAAGAACATTAGAAGCATCTTACGGGTGGGTCAGTATTATTCTAGAAGCGTAACTTGACAGCAGCAGAGGTCCAGTTCTGATCCAGACAGAGCATGGGCTGTGTCTTAAATCTCAGTCTTAAGGCTGGTTGTCTCCAAGATGTGTACCAAGACTACTGCTACAAGCAGATTTGTCTTCTGCTCAAACTTGTGAAGCACCTGGCGGCTGCGGACTTTTACACACATCTGTACAGCAGCTGTAGCACCAGGTCAGAGAGAAAGCTGCCCAACCCACCCCTGTTGTAGAAGGAAAGGCTGTGAGAGGCTTGAGAAAAGATCAAATGTGTATTGAAGTGCTTGTGTGAGGCTGCTTCACTGACTCAGAGTCTTTCTACACAGCCAAAACCCTTTTGTACTGGGAAGTCAACACCAATCTGCCTATAGAAAGTTTTCTGAAAACTGCTCCTCTGTTACTCATCCATTTGAGGCCCCAAAAAAGATTGCAGAGGGAAATGAAGATGATCAGTTCCCTTCAGAGAAAGGGAACACTTTTCACCTCCCCGTGCCTTTCGCTGGTCAAAACCTACAGTGCTTCCCTGCACAGTTTGCAGCCCCTTCATAGCTTCCTACCTGGAAGCTCTTTGGGCAAAGCATGAATTTCAAACTTGGTTTGAAACCCTTACATTTTTATTTTAAATATTTGCTCCCCACAATGGCCACATATTATTCCTGAAACAACAGTAAAGTACAAAATCAAAGTGAGATTTAATATCATTTTTCTATTAATGTCTAACATATTAACATTTTCTGACACATATGAGCAATGTTATATTATCTCAGGTTTGCTAGCATAATTGATGTAGGGATACAAGCAAACAACTCCAAAACTTGCCTTGTTATTTTATAGGCAATGAGTTAATTAGAAAGATATTCTAGTTAGTGGTGGTTCATTAAAAGATCCTTTATGCAAATGAAATGTTAATTTAAGTAGAAATAAACTAAGGGACTCAAATTAATGATTACACATTTAGTAGGTTGGTGTTTTTGTTGTTTGTTTTAAAGTTAGACGTTTTTTTAGCAGAAATAATACCAAAACTGCAATGATTTCCACTGAACTTTCAAGAGTTTAACCACGGAAAGTTAGATTCCCTAATGGAATTACCTGCCATCATACTGCCATTACCAAGATGCATTTGTTCTTGCTCAAATTGCACAGCTACCTTTTAAAGAGCTCCATGAGAAATACTGGGGGGTAAATCAGGAATAGAGACGAGAAAGTCAGTGGACACAGAGGCAAGAAACTGTTAATTGAATTTTTCACGAGGCTTATGTGGTTTATGGACACAGAAAGAGAAGCTGAGAAGGCTGGGTCTTCACAGCCTTAAGAAGTGAAGGCTCAGGGGAGATCTCACTGCACTCTAATGGGAATGTGTGAGAAAGACCAAGTCAGACTCTCCTTAGAGAGTGGACAACAGTGGGATGGGAGATGATGCTACAATCCCTGCCTGTCTCTGTCAGTTTTTAAATATCTGATTGTGCAGTCAATAAGGCTAATGAATGTGTCAGCCCAATGGCAAATCCTGGGAAATAACAGCAAAAAGCAAGAAACTTTTCTTTATTAAGACTCACAAATTCAGGAGCAATTATACCATTTTGATCCCCGTGGCTTTGGAAAAAGATTGGCAAAGCTGAAGAAAGCACTCTTCTAGGCAATATCAAATGTGATGTCTGCTGCAATGAGGTTCAATTGTACTGCAAGCATATTCCTGGTGGCTTACATCTCTGCTGCTGAATAATGAAAATCAAACCATATAAGCCATGAATTCAGTATGTCTTTAAGGATTGCCTCATTTTCAGCTTTCTTCTGAAACACATATTAAATCAGGAGTTTATTAACAGGAAAAAAAAAAAGAAAGCAAAAAAAAAATCAAATAGTTCATCAGTGTTATGTGTTTATCAGTTCAGCTTTTTGGATGTATATTATCATCATCCTCTGTTACAGGATGGAGCATCAGCAGACGTTGCATGTGACTGTGTTAGGAGCAGGTAGAGGCAAAAAATAGATCCAGCTTCCATCTATAATAGATATCTTCAATAGTTTCAGAGGCTAAAGAGAGAATACTTCAACTAACACTTTTATATCACTTAATAGGATACAAGACTGAACCGTCCCAAAGGAAAGACTCATATACCAATAGAATATTTCACCTTCCATTTAAAAAATTGTGGTCTAACGAAGTAACAGTTACAGGATCAACCCAGGATCTGAAATTAGCAAAGGAAAATTTGTGTTTGTTTCCAAATTGAAACAAATTGGATTTTGTTTGTTTTGTTGTTTTGTTTTGGTTTTATTCCTTTTCCATTTTTTTCTCCTGTTTCCTTCTGTAGTGCTTGCCTTCTGCTCTTGCCTACCTGGGAAGACTTTCCTGAAGCTGAACAAGATGTCTTAGGGGATCATGGTAAGGGGAGGACACATCCCTGGATGATGAACTCAGACAGAGCTTCCCAGGTGGTTCTGAATGCTCTTGGTACTTTGGCACACGCTGTTGCTTGAGTTTGGGAGGGAAATTCGTGTCAGGATAATATAGGAGGCCCACCCCTAGCTTCCCTCCTGAGCCTTGGCACTAGCCTGCTCTCCACTAGTGGGACAAGAGCAGCAAGAGCTAGGCTTTCAATGCAGATTTGCAGTGCTTAGTCCCCAGGAGAAGGGCAGATGACTGCAGGCATGTGAGTGCTGCTCTTGCTGGCACTGCCCTGGGGACATTACAGGTGTTTGTATGGTCCTCGGGGTGTGCTTGTGAGGATGCTCAAGGCTAGCACACCCATGGTACTGTTCTTTCTTTGCTGTCTTATTCATTGCTGAAGGTGCCTTTCCCCAAGTCCCTAAATGCCATGTTTACCTGTGGGCAGGAGCTCAGCTTGTGCAATCACTGGGTGCCTTATCTTCTGCTGTGACAGCCCTACCTGAATGCACTCCCTGTAATGGCCTGATAATACAACCAACATGGGGATTAGCTGGTTAAATCCCACTAAGCCCTGGGTAATGGTGCACGGGGGAATCAGACAACATAAACTTTTACTTAACCGTTATCACTCTCTGTGTGCCTTACGTGGCAGTCCAAGGATTACACTTTGCTTTTATCTGCAAGAATATTTTTGCAACAGCCAACCTTGGGCATTGAACTGAAACTAGCAGCTGAGGAAATTATTTGCCAATAGAGAAAAAAGGCTATTTCTACACCACTTGTTAGCAAAGGAATTGATTCAGCCAGACTGGAAAAAGTTTTCACACACAGGCATCAGAAGGTAAAGCTTCAGCCTCTTCTAGTATTTTTCCACTAACACTTCTGAACTCAGAGAATTCCATTTGCTGATCATTTTACCAGAAAATTATCACTTCTGAAGGAAAGTTATTTACTCTGACTGCTGTATTAGCAGCAGCAGCAGGTAACAGGTGCGCACAAGAGCTATGAAAGAGTGCCATCTCCTGGGCCCTGCTCTGCTCAGGGACATCTCTGTGCACCCTGGCACGCATGCAGCCAGAGCAGCTGTGCTAAAGCTATTGTGCAATTAGTGGATAATGCTGATTCCAGGAGTGGAAGCTGGGAAATGTGTTAATGCCACCATTTAGTAGCATGTTAGCTGGGCAGATAAGCTCTAAGATTGTTTAATTTAGAAAACACGAAACAGTGTGTTAATACTGCATAAGCCTGAAGAAGTGCATCAGCTGTAATGCTCATATGACTTCTGCACTGGGGAGCTATGTTGAATTGCAGGTGTGAGGGGTGGTTTTCACATAATCCAGCAACCCACTGACACTGTGAAATGCTCCCAGCACCAACACAGAGAAGCCAAATGCCTGCAGCTTCCTTTGGGTCTTTTGGTTTGAGATTTTTTTTGGAGAAATTCTCCTTTCATTTCTACTAGTTGATGACTCCAGCCAGTGGATCTGCTGCCCTGTGCTTTTGCCCAAATTGCTGTACTGGTGTAAAACAGTTGACATTGTAACCTGGAAGGAAAATAAAAACAACTGCAATATATTTATTGAGTCAGAGTTCTAGTTTATGAGCCATCCAATATCCAGGACAGATAAGCTATATTTTGCCCTGACTGTAGCTCATCCACTTTAGCTTAATGAGGGTAAGCTGTTTCCTGTCCCTATCATTGCTAAGTTATAGTGAGCTTCCCCTCACTGGAATTAAAGTCATTATGACAAACTATCATCACCTGCGTAAATAGCATCAGATGTCCAGTTAGGCACAGTTACCTATGTTTTATGCCTCAAAATCCATTTCCATCAGAGTTGGAACAGCTGCATTTTTTTTTTTTTTTTTTTAATTTCTTCAAATCAGATTCAATTTTCTCTTTCCTCTTTTTATCTACCTTTGCAGTTGAGAAAGTATGCAGGGGATTTCAGTTTTGCTTTCTTCTGTCTTTGAATTTTCCAGACATACCCCTTACAAATGGTGAAAGATCTTTATTTATTTGTCTTTGCTTTTTCTTTTTTCTGCTTCTGTTTGTTCCTTTTCTCAGGCTTTTCCTATGCTTTAAGATGAACGAAGTAGAAAATAATCTGGTAGAGATGTGTATGCAATAGGTTTGATAGCATGTTTCTTCCATTTTTCTAAAGTTATTCTTTCTCTCAATTAGAATTCATTTCTTACTTATCATTTAGCTCATATGGGATACTGTTGCCCTTCTGGGCCTCAAGAGCACACTGCTGTCTCACATCCAGCTTTTAGTCCACCAGGGCCCCCAAGTCCTTCTCCTCACAGTTGCTCTCAGGGAGTTATCCTAACCTGTATTTGTATCTGGGATTGCCTCAACCCAAGTGCAACATCCAGCACTTGGCCTTGCTAAACCTCATTAGGTTCACATGGGCCCATTTTTCAAGCCTGCCTGGGCTCTTTTGGATAGCAACTCTTCCTTCAGTGGTATCAACTGCACCACTCAGTTTGGGGGCATCAGCAAAATTGCTGAGGGTGAACTCAATCCCATCATCTGTGTCACTAATAAAAATGTTAAAGAGTACTGATTCTCAAGATGGAATCCTGATGATCACCACTCATAACCAACCTCAACCTGGTCATATATCCATTGACAACAACCCTCTGGCTATGACCATCCAACCAGCTCTTTATCCACCAAACAGTCCAGCCTTCAAATCCATATCTCTCCAACTCAGAGGTAAGGATGTGTTGCAGAACTATGTCAAAGGCCTTGCACAAGTCCAGGTAGACAACATCAGTTGTCTTTCCTTTGTTCACCAAAGCTTCACTTCATCATGGAAGGCCACCAGATTGGATGAAGCCACATTGGTAGTCACAGATCACCTCCTCATTTTGCGTGTGTCTCAACATCTTTTCAAAGAGGATCTGGTCCATGATCTTCCCAGGCACAGATATGATGTAAACCAGTCTGTAGTTCATCTATATATTGGATATACAGTTCTGAATACGCTCTGGTTGAAATTTGCCAGGACAGATGTAAAATATTAAATTTTTGATACAGAAAGTAGTCTCCAAATACTTAGTAATCAAGAGTACACCTTCTTCCTGCCAAAACACCTGGCTGGGTCCTTGATTTCAACAACTTTTTTCATTCCTTAACTACACAAAGAAGTCAACATAATTTACTATTCAGTCCAGTACTTCACAATGTTCTGTTTCTAGCAAAATCTGGGCTTCTCAGTTTGGGCTTCTCAGTCTAAGATCTCTCAAATATTATTCATTCTATGAAATGTTACATACATACAAACAGTACCATGTTACATGAACATGCTCCCATCATTTTATTCTTGTGAGAATGACACAAATGACTGGATGAAATAATACAGGGAATTATCTAATCCTGATGAAAATCATTCCTAAAAACCTATAAAGACTTGATGTATGGTGTTTTATAATGTACATCTCTCTCTTAATTTATCTCTAAAATATATGGCTCCATAGATACATTAGTCATCTTTATTACTGACTTTTTAGAGGTTTGTAACAAATGCATTAAGATGGCTGTGAAAGTGAAAAGTTTTGTGTTTAAGCTGTAGAAGAACAAGGTTTTATAAGAAGTCCTGTGAATGAGTAGGCAGTTGAGACACACAGAGGTTTCTGGAAGCCATCAACCTTCTAGTTTCCTTACCACGTGGCCGCTGAGATCTTCAGCTTTGCTCCTGTACTTCAAGTTTTTTTCGAAAGTAAACACATTCTCAGAATTAATTTCCATATCCTTCTAATGTCACATTTCTAAAAAGCGAATGTTTTCCAGTTCAGAACACAGTGTCAACAAAAGGTCTGACTTTTAACTATCTCCAGCTAGAGATGTCAAGCAGCCTCGCCGTGTTCACATGCTAGCAGTGCCTGACAGAATGGTTTTGTTACTGCCATATCATGATACTGTTGGTGTAAGTGGGAACAAGGGGTTAGTTCTCATTAATTTTTCATCAAGGAAGTTACTTTCTATTGCATCCCTGTGCTCTGTCCCCACAGAGATATCCTATTCCTATTCATTCCTTTCTGTGATTCATTCACACTCTGTCCGAAGATCGATATGTTGCCAGTGTTGGCTACTTTGTCCAAAAAAAAGTTGTATCCTTCGAACACAAAATTAATTTTATTTTATTTTTTTTGTAGAGGCCTCATGGAACACTTATGGAAGTTGATTCAAATTAGTAATGATTGTAAAATTTAATTGAAATTTAAGTTGGCTGAGCGTAATCAGCCAGTCTCATACTGGGGTGATGCCCTCATTCCCCACTATGGAAATGAAGTAATTACTGCAAAGAAGCAAATCTTCAGAGCTCGAGGACTGCAGAGTTAAACTTCATTAAATACCAGTTGAGACTCTTTCTTAAAATAAAGAGGGTACATCTCTCTCTGCTCAAAGTAATGCCACACAGAGTGCTTCAGCTAGGCTCATAAATAAGCTATATTGCTACACTCCTACAGCTTTTTGTCTGCGCTAAAGGACACTGTTTCACAGTGAAGCTGCCTCTGGGGCAAAACACCATATGATATGATTACACACCCTCCAGCACTCAAGTTAGCTTCGATACCCAGTGTTGCCTATGGTGCTGGCAGACCTAAAATAGAATTAATTTAGTTTAGTAAAATACATTTTGAAAGTGACTTAACTAAGTCCACTGTGACCACTATCATCATGAAAGAATAATATTTGCATAGAGATTTACTGAAACTAAACTGAATTTCCTTGAACTTCAGAAAAAAAAAGTCTTAGGTGAGACATGCTAAAGAATAATACATCTAATACATCTCCTTTTCTTTGGAATGGAGAAAGATGGAAAAATATGATGTAAAATGTACAGCCTCTACCTTCCTGTCTGCTTCTAACCCCCAAGTCCCTCCATAGTCAGAGAAAAAAAACTGGGAGACTTTCTAACATGAAAACAAGTCTGGTGCAATGAAGGAGCAAAATGTTCAGGGCTCTCCGGTTTAGCACTTCATGCTTTTGACAAGAATGTACCTTCTGCTGTTTAGCTTGCACATTATATATATTGCTTTCTTTTGCCTCTGGGAACAAAGGACATGGTAGATGTTGAGGATTGAGAAAGGTAGAAGGCAGGAATTTATAGACATCACCAAGAGAGCAGATGTTGGTTCCCACAGAGTGCTGGATGTGTTCCTTCCAGTCCTCCTCCTCCATTTAATTAACAATCCCAGGCACCAACCTTTGTATAGGAATTTGAAACAAATGCAAAGGGCTGTGTGGTGGGGGAAAAGGAAGGGAAGACTCTTGAGGTTCAAACTGCCACATGGAGAGCTGAAGCCATTTTACAAACACAAATTCACTGGTAGTGCTTAAGGAAGAAACTGGGGGGAGGGGGAAGGGAAACAACCTAGGCACCTAGGCAAGAATTTCAGGCTTGCACAGAAGCAGTTTTGAAAACAATATTTTCTTCTCTAATAAAGTTTGCCTTTCAGTTTTGGCAAATGGATCCTTACTTTTTCTTTACTTTTAAGACTTACTGTGCTGAGGGAAGAGCAAGAGGGGAGGCAAAAAAAGAATCAGTATGAAACTAATAAAGGTGGAACTCATTGTGTGACCAGTGAATAAAAATAAAGATGCTCTCCTTATAGGAGCTAGAGGCCATTTCCTGCCTGTTCACAAAGGACTGGGGTGGAGGGTTAGTGATACTGAGTATTGACCCGTGGGAAAAAAAGTCCCCTCCGAATATCACAATCTTACCTTTCTCCTGCAAGGAGCAGATAACAGGAAAAATGGAGTGCTCCAATAACCCCTGAAATGATACCAGTTATAATCCCTTTTGCCCTTTTTCTGTCACCAATGGAAGAAATTATTTGGAATTTTGGTGATAAAAATGTTCTGACTAGATTGAGTTCTCTATAAAAATTCACAATACAATTTACAACTAACTTCAGCTGCAAAGTGAAAACACACCTCTCTTTTGTCTTGCATCAGTTTTTCTTCTGCCTCTCTCTGCCTCTCTGGACATACTGGTGGGATACCTAGAGATAATTTGTATACCCTCAAGCTCAACCATGCCCATTGTTTGAGCAGGACTTGGCCAGAGATCCAAATAGTACAAAAATAAACAGTGATTTATGGAGGAGTGATGTGAAACTCAGTAAAGTTGTAGAATCGGGTGATGAAATAAGTATAAACATCAAATGAATGGAGGGTATTAAAAGGCATAATATGCTGAAAGATGAAGGTAGGAGATGTAAATACTAATGATTGATTCTTTTTCAGTTTCTATACTGTTGGATGTACATCAAAAAGAGGAAGCTGGTTTGCTTCTGTTAAAGGATTTGCCTCCAAGAAGGATTTATATTTCAAACAGGAAGTGTGCAGTATGCAGACTTGGTGAAGTGTTTTGCTAGAAACGTCTTCTCATCAGGGAACATTTGGATTTTGCTAATAAATCAACATTTTAATGACAAAGCTGCGACATCAAAGTAAACTTTCATTGAGAAACTAGTTAGGATCCAGCTTATAAGAGGAGAGATTCCCACTCAGCAATTTCCTGATTGGAGAGGAGACCTATGTGATAATAACTGGTAATGCGGTGTGTCCTGCCATTCTCTTGTACCTTAAGGGAAAGCCCCTTCTTCTGACTCTCTTTTGGGTAGAAATCATCTGTTTTTTGTTGTTGGCTTGATTTTGGTCTGAACAGTTACCACATTGCCTAAGGGACAGATGTAAAGAATCTTACAGACATTAGATTGAAATTGAATCATAAGCAATCGTGTCCTTTTTTTGTTGTCTTTTTTTTTGTTTGTTTGTTTTTTTATTGTAACAGCTGCAGCACCTTAACATAGCCTGAGAAGTAATTGAAACACTTATTCCCATTTTGGATCATGCTAGCTGATGAAGTAGAAACCCGTTCCATCCAGATTCAAAGATTTCTCTCCCTCTTTTTGAACCTGGGGATTTGCTTCTCTTGTTTTACTGCAGCAAGTACAGCTCTTGGCTACTGCACAATCCTCTCCTTTCCTTTTAAAACCCAACCATCATCTGTGTACTTATTGAACAGCACCATCAAGAGTGATATGTAGGGCATAGCAGTCCCTTTCTATATAAACATGCCTTATTCACCCATCACTGAATTCCATCTCCTGAATCATTCAGCCAAAGGTTGCAATATAAATGAGCTCCCTCATCCATGAAAAGCTCTGCCTGTACATATTGTGTTGTGCTATGCACCATAATCGTATCTCCCACTGACGACAAACGCTTTCACAACCTGATAAAACATTTTGCATTTGTTCTGACATTGTTCCCTGGCCATAACAAAGTGTTGCCAGCCTTGGCAGCTCCCCTGACCAGACAAAACAAGTATTAGGTCAGGAGTCTGGGAACATTCCTTGTGCTTCCTACACCAGAGGGTATGAAATTAATGATCCGGATGGGAAATGGAAGCTGGAATAATCTGTCAAATGCTTATCCTCCAGCAGAAAGATCCCTCCTGTTGTCTAATCACATGAACCAGTTTCTGCTTTCTGAATACGATTCTAGAAATATGAGCTCTCAGGTATGTGCAAAATTTCTCTTTGCTGGTTTCTGTTGAAGAAAAAATCATGCACAGAGATGCTATGCATGCCTCATCCCTGGAGGCGCTCAAGGCCAGGGTGGATGAGGCCCTGGGCAGCCTGATACAAGGGGTTGCATCCAACTCATGGCAGGAGGATAGAACTGCATAGTCTATAAGGTCCCTTCTAACCAAAGGCATTCTATGCTTCTGTGATACATACATAAAATACCTTACTCTGCCCTCTTGCTGACTCCCCAGCCTCTCCTTTCCCCTGACCACTGTGGAGAAACATCTCATAGATAAATATACATAAGCTTGTGTTCTCTGTGCCAGAGTCTATAGCCAGTGAACATTATGTTGCTGAGATAAGGAGGCTTAAACTGAAGTTTTTATGGTGAGCCCCCTGATTTACAGCTTTTGATTCATTCTCTACAAGCTCAGAGGAATCAGATATAACCTTTCTTCCTCAGTAGAGTAAGTGACAGTATTTAACATGAAATAAAGAAGAAATTATATATAAAAACTATTACTCTATAGCAGTATGAGTAAGTTAACAATTTACTTTCACCTACTAAAGAAAAGCATCAACCTAGTTTTATTACACCACAGGTGGTTACAAGGTATTATGGAGAATTAATATGTATTATGGAGAAGTAATACTCTAATTAAATCACATTATTTATGGGCAATAGATTACAAGGAAAATTCTGACTGCCAAATAGTCAATAAGAATGATTTTTACCTTTTCAGATGAAGAGAAAATATCTTGATGATATCCCACTCTCTTACAAAAATGTTGACTGAAATAATGAAAGAGAGAACCAAAACCAAATTTCTGAGACCTTGAACCTACTTTCATGCAGAGGTTCTCATCTACAGATACCAAAACTTGCTCTCTGAAATTCTGTAGATCACTCCAAAATTAATGCCTGTTATTTATTTCCATGGAAACTACAATGAAAACGAAGAGCAAGGTAACTATTTCATAGAGCAAATTCTCTGCTGCAAAACACTATTTTTCAACATAGTCATCACCATTAGCTAGCTCATGCAGATGAACTGATGAAGATACTCTTCATTTTGTAGTGTGACACCTGTACAAAGCCCTTCAGAACATGGCTTATCATTCATGTCACTAGAATCACAGAATTATAGAATGGCCTGAGTTGAAAGGGACCTCAAGGATCATGAAGCTCCAACCCCCCGGCCACAGGCAGGGACACCAACCTCCACATTTGATACTAGACCAGGTTGCCCAGGGCCCCATCCAACCTGGCCTTGAACACCTTGAGGGACAGGGCATTACCACTGCTGAAACACATTACCCACTGCCTCACTGTGCTCACATGCACTCTTTGGTCTCCATAAGCGTTCAGCAAGTGTTGAAGAATGTCACTGAGTGTCATCTTTCCTCATGGAGGAATTCAATGAAAAACCTTTGTTTCATCCACATCTTCATGTGAGATACCATTGTGTCAGGCTGATCTTCTGCTGCCATCTTCACACGGCAACATTATACAATAGGTTATTGGAGGGAAGGTTCAACCTCTACTACCATACTATCAGCATCCTCTTCTGATTCGGTGGGCCAACATCACAAAAAAGGCAGGCATTCATTTCAGAGCAGCACTAGTAAATAAGAGGCTTCTGTCTTATTAGACATTTTCTTCTTTTGCATTTCTTCAAAATAATGTGCATCTTTAATTTCATATATCTACATTTGTCTCTTTAGAATAACTTTCCATACTTTAGGTACGTCACTGTTTTCAAAACATTTTCTGCGCATCATTGTAGCATATAAATTCCCCAAATTATACCACTGTTGTGGTATTGCTCGTTAACCCTTTGAATAGCATGACAAGATTGTAAATTTTTTTTCGTGACATGAAGGCTAGTCTTTGTGACATGAGCCAATTCCTCAACTAATACTTGGGAGTCAATACAGAATTAGTACATTCCGAGAATTCGAAAATTATACGGGTGACAAAATCATTTCTAGAACCAGTGGTAATTACTAGTCATTTAATCTCCAGATTTTCCCTACATACATAAAAATTTTCTAATCCAAGAAAGTTCCCAACAATATGGCTCGAGAGCAGCCCTGAGGAGTAGGAATTGGGTGTGTCAGTTGATCAGAGGCTCAACACGAGCCAGCAGTGTGCACTGGCAGCCCAGAAGGTCAATCATATCCTGGGCTGCATCAAGAGAAGCATGACCAACAGGTCAAGGGAGGCGATGCTGCCGCTCTTCCGTGCTCTCACGAAACCCCACCTGGAGTACTGTGTGCAGTTCTGGAACCCTCAACGCAAGAAGGTCATGCAGCTGTTGGAGAAGGTTCAGAGGAGAGCAAAGGTGATCAGAGGGCTGAAGCACCTCCACTATGAGGACAGGCTGAGAGAGTTGGGGCTGTCCAGCCTGGGGAAGAGAAGGCTCCAGGGTGACCTTACAGCAGCTTTCCAGTACCTGATAGGACCCTACAGGGAAGCCGGGTGGGGGGACTTTTTTGGGACTCTCCAACCCAATGTGCTTAGATTCTATGAATACAAAAGCAAATTCGTAATTCTGCCATGGAGTCACGAGTCAGAAAGACATTTCATCATTTCTTCCAGATGAAGTTGCTCTGGCTACGAACATATTTATTTACACTTTTACACTATTACACTATTTTACTACTTTTCAATGAATCTTAACCACTATTTGGAACAATTATGTTGTTACTCAAGATTTATTTCATACCTGCAGTGGGAATACAATGAAGGAGTTTAAAAAATTCTTTTCTAAGACTATACTTTCTACTTTAACACATGAGCATGATCACTAGAACTGTTCAGAGCTGAGTGAATAGACACACGCCAGAGAAGCAAAGAAAAATTAGAACAGAAGGTATAAACTAATTTTAAAAATTATATTAGGAAAGCAATCCAGGAGAAGCCAGAGGCTTTAGTTGGCAGTGATGAGAGGAAATAAGTATACTGAAAACAAGACAGATCATATAGAGGAAGGCAGACAGGCAGCTTGAGGGGTAGGAGACCCATTTATTCCATAACAACTATATAATGATTATAAAATATGAGCAAGATTATTTTTCCAATAAACTCTGTTATCAGCAGTATATAACTTTACATGAATCTCAGATCATTAAAATATCACACCACTTAAATTCACAAAAGCTCAAATCTTTCCCACTTTTCACTAGCGCTCTTGTAAATCAACATTCACAACAGCTGCAAAATAGGCTTTAGCTAAGATGAGAAGGGTATGTCACTGATGCACGCACACACATATGCTCATGAACTCAGGTACACACCACTATGACAATTATTTACAGCATCTCTGGCTTTTAATTAAGTATGAAGAATGCTTGAGAGACAGGGTCACAATCTGCCTGTCACATCCGTTTCTTAACCTGATTGTTAACACACCAGATATTAGCCAGAAGTACAAAGGAGGCAAAACCTGACTCCTCATGCTGTCTGTTCTGAGTTTTCAATCGGAAAATAAGAACAGTGTAAAAATCGTTTTCAGCTGCTTTCCAGGATAAAATTAAGTTTTAGAAAAATCATCAGGAGTTGGCTCTCGTAGACATACCAGTGACTCAGTACCACTTGAAAATGATCATCAAGGATGGACTTTTCTTCTTCTAGGCAACTTGCTACCATTGGTAGTCGCTGTCTCAGCACATTCATTAGCTAGAAAGGATGAAAGCTAAGGGAGAACTTGAAGAAGCCAGTTCTCAAAACAGGCATGTACAATCCTCCAAAACATTTGGTATGATAAATAAGAGAATTCCAAGTATCAGAAACAGCAGCTGTGCTTATATGATAGCCACTCCAAAAGTAATGGCTCCTATTTTATTCTGTTGGCCCACAATGTCAGAGGCAGATGTTGGTGGTATGGCAGTAGAGGCTGAACCTTCCCACCAGTACTCCATTACTTTTTGTTGCCATGAAACAAGTGGCAGCAGAGGAGCGGTCTGAAAAAAATGGTGTCTGACATGGGAGTGTGGATGGAGCAAAGGTTTGCCACTGAATTCATAGAATCATAGAATCACAGAATCGCAAGGTTGGAAACAACCTGCAAGATCATCTAGTCCAACCACCCTCCCATTCCTATTAGTACCACAAGCTACTAAACCATTTCGTCCATTGACATGTGTCAACACATGCTGAATGTTTATGGAGACCAAAGAGTGGACATGAGCACAGTGAGGTGGTGGGTGGAGCATTTCAATAGTGGTGACAGCCATGTGAAAGATAATCCAAGTTCCAGATGGCCTTGCGTGGCTGTCGCACTGTGAAATGAAGAGCATCTCCATCAGCTCATCTGCATGAATTGGCTAATGGTGGTGATTATGTTGAAAAATATTGTTTTGTAGCTGAGAATTTGCTCTATGAAATAGTGTTATTGTACTCTCTGTGTCTGTTGTAGTCTCCATGGAAATAAGTAGGAGGCATTAATTTTGGAGTTATCCACGTATCTTTGTGTTTTATTATGTTTTATTTTTGTTTTTTTTTCTGTTTTTCACAACTGCAGTGAAGTAAATAACATGCAACCTTAATCAAGTACTTAGTCGCTTACCTTGCTGGAGTAAGGAGGCCTTATGGTAAATGTCACATTGAAATTAAGAATAAGGGTTTTAAAATTATTTAGATGACCTTAGGTTCATTTGTTCCTGGGGAAGGAAGTGTCTATTTTCAGAACTGCGCACTTTCTCATTATGTGGCTGCTTCAGCACACTGCAAAGATCAGGAAGTGGGAATGTCATCTCAGGTCATGGGAGACAAATCTCTCTTTGCTTGTCAGTGGCACCGGGTTTTTAGTGCACATCTTACAAATCTGGTTACATCTAAGAACTGACATAAGCATTGTGTGAGAATGTATGGGAAAGGCTGAGATTTCAAAGAAAAATTGTTCAAACCTGACTTACGGAAACCAGGAGAAATGTCACATTTTACTGACTAAGAATTTCTGACAAGGAAATGGTGAAAAGGAGAATCAAAGCTATCAGAAGAAAGGGCTTGGTTTTGTTTTGAAATGGTTTGTCCTTTAAAAGTTCTTACAGATTCACCATAGCAAAAATATTAACTTGAGCTTGAACTGCTTTGAAATATTCATCATAAATATTTATTTAATGGCAATGTCTTTTTCATTTTTATTGACCTAGGCAAAGACATCTGTTTAGACACTGCACTGAAGTTTGTTTGGGTCCAGAGCTTCACAGTGTCTCCTGTTGATCTCCCACATAAAATAACTGTGGGTGCGTAGGAGATAGAACTAGTGTCATTCACAGCCAGTTTTTTTTTTTTTTTTTAAGTTGTGAATTCAGCTGTTTCCAGGAGAACTCTTATTAATTCTGGAGGTGTTTCAGCTTTCATGAAACTTAGAAAGCCTTTCTAAAACGTCCTTTTAACTGAAGTAACATCATAATGTAATTAAAGGCATTTTGAGGCAGCTATTTGAAAGTGATGGTTTTAAAAGATCTCCAAGCAATTACCACATCTGAGGGAATATCACACTGTAAATCAGAATGAGATGAGTATTATAGTAAAATCATTTAAATAACAAATTCAGTGACTGGTATTTTCTTCCATCTTAATCTGGACGCCTATAAAAACTGTATGCTCTTCAGCATGTAATTAACTTTTACTACATCATAACACTTTCCAATCAATTTAGGATGTGAAATTTATCTATTTTATATACCTTGCACTGTTTTTAATATAGAGTAGTCCCTTAAAATAACCTGAAACAATGCAATCTGCCTATCTACTTACATTATATTTAGGAGTCTTATTTCTTAGTGTTGCCCTCCCCATCCCACACTCCTGCGCATTCACAATCTAAAAGAGTTTATTTACTTGATGCTGTTGAAGAGTGGGCTTTGAGTATATTTTGTTACATTTATTTTATACTCTTTAAAAAATAGCAGTCTTGCACAGGAATTTTTGTATTAAAATTCAGCCTTCCAAATGATCTGTGTACAAAGCTCCATGTAACTACGCTGCATGATATCCTATGAATCTAGAGCGGACAATGAATATATCATAATTGCCTGGCAATAACATCTATGTATAAAAATGCAGGCAATTTCCCCTCTGTTGTGGTCCCAGCAAAATTCTTAAAGTGCAGTAGAGATAAAGACACACTGCAGACAAGATTAGCATTCAAGGAAATGAAGACAGAGGATGGAGCTCAGTTCTTCTTACATCCATAAACCATATTGAGAATGATTAATAGGAAACCATGCTGACCTTTTATATATATTCCCTTCTGATCTCAGTTTCACCAGAGAATAGGCAGCTAATTTCTCCAAATGACTTGGGAATAGAGCCACAAAAGGCTTTTAGTACTTAAATCTTTGCCTAAAGCCTGAAGTTGAGATACTTCAAACACTGTCTCATCTGATCCTTAAAGCCTGGAAGCACTTACACATATTCAGTGCATTGTCTGGTTGAATACAAGTTACATTCAAGTGTTTCAGATAGAAATAATGTTTCCAAAGCTTCGATACACACATCCCCCCTCTCTTGGCCCACAGCTACATCCTCCTATCACTCCTGTTCTAGATATTTACCTGTGCTGGTAGAAAGGCCCACTCCTCTAGATACCCATATCCATACATATATCCATATCCATGTCACACAGAATGACCATGTACAATGCAGTCATGGTCAAACAGTGGTCACAGATGGCAGAGCCTACATGCAGAACCTGTGTTCATCTATGGCCCAGCCCAGTCCTTCCCCTCAAAAAACCGTGCTCTACCACCAGGTAGTATGGCTGCTCAGGATGAACATAGAACAAATTCAGTGGGCATGTATCCCCTTGCATTCAAAGCATGACTCACTTTGCAAAATAGACTATACCTTTGTCATTAGGACATCCTGGTAGGAAAAAAAAAAAAAAAAAAAAAAAAACCAAATTTTAAATTTTTTTTATTTTTTTTTTTTTTGTATTTTTTAAAAAAAAAAAAAAATAAAAAAAAAAAAAAAAAAAAAAAAAGTCCTCTTATTCCCAAGTGAACTCTTATGGAGTATCTTGGCTAAGCATGTATTAGA
>NW_024884364.1:45319472-45334116 GCF_019232065.1 Centrocercus urophasianus | reverse complement strand
AGAGGAGAGGAGAGGAGAGGAGAGGAGAGGAGAGGAGAGGAGGAGTGGGTTCACTGTGACAAACAGGGGCTTGGTGCCAAGGTGCCCAAACCCACATTGAGCTAGGGCTTAAGATCTGTTTCTGTTGTCTTTACTTCCAAGTGGCAACATTAAATGTCTCATTGTTCAACAGGCTAGTTCCTGAATATCACTTTCTGAGACCCTTTATTTATCCGCTCTGCTTTATATAGAAATAGAACCCGTTCTGGTATCTAAAAATTCAGATACCAGGACATGCTGCTCCATAGAATCCTCATTTTTTATGATTTTCATTTTTGGCATTTTCACAAGAAGAGAACTGAGATGGAGACATAAGCTGCATTCACCCATGACCTTGGAGTCAATGTGAAGGTTATCTAATAAAACATAATCTCTAATGAATACAGACTTACAAAGCATTAACCTACTGCAATTGTTTAAATTAATGAGGGAGAGGTAAGAATGGACATTTCTGAATCTAAACAAAGTTAGGGAAACAAATAAGCAACAAACAAACAAACAGAAAGGTTACCCTTTATGGTGGTTAAAAAAAAAAAAAAAACAAAAAACAAAAAACAAAACAAACAAACAAACAAAAAAAAAAACAAGAAAGAAAGAGAGAGAGAGAGGGAGAGAGAGAATGAGAAAATACATTTAACCATTAAGATGACTATATATAAAAATAGAAACCTTTCAAATTCAATACTCATTTCCAAATACTTTTGAAGATCTTCTGTGGCTTTGTGTACTCATAGCCAAAGGAACCGTTGAGGCAGAATACAAAACAGATGGTAGGGGAGGAGAGAGAAGGGAGATGGCACTATGTAGTGGCATCTGCTGAATTATCCACAGATAAATTACCTGCTGTCTGCTCAGAGACCTCTTTTGTTACTTTTGAACAAAAAGCCCAGGAGTAACTACTCACATAGGGCAGCTCTTACCTGGAGAAAACCTTTGCTAAAACCCTCCCGAGCATCTGCCAGGTGCCAATAGCACACATGCAAATACCAAAGACAACTCCCTGAACTGGAAATTGGGGTTTCGTATGTCCCTTCTCAGGACAGTGTGTGTAGTGAGGGTAAGGTACATGCTTTACATGATGTGGCATGGCTGGTGTCACAAGGCACTCATTGCCTTGGAGATTGGAAAACCATGTTTTGCTCCAAGAGCAGCAATTGTTCAACACTGTTTCCACATAATGCTCTTTGGTAGTGAGGAAGAGAAGAGCATTACAGAGTCAACCAAAATAAAAAGGGAGAGGTTCAATCAGCTCTGGCTACAGCATCTTTTGCCAAGCTTTTCCAACTGATACACAGCTGGATCAATTCACACATAGATTCATCCTCTTAATAAGCAAGCAGTTCTCCGTGCTCTTTCACTGGGGATTACTGAAGGGCAGATTGTCACTGATAATGAGGACAGTGTAATGAGGCAAGTGAGAGACTCACAGTGATCCAGAGTGAAAATCCCATTCCCAGATCAAAAGAAAAGAGTTTTTTTCTTCCAGTCTGACTGCAGGTCAGCCCTTGATGTATCTGAAATACAGACATCCCTGCTGGGAGCTGTGCTGCAGAGAGGACTAAATTTGGCCTCCAGAGCAAACTTGTTAGGGTTGATACAAGAAGCTGCCCATGGATAGCCTCATCCAGACAACCCACATTTGGAGCTCCCACACCACTGTGAGGCACTAAGGCCTTGCAACTGTTTGGCTTGCAATCTCAGGTACAAATGCTCTCAAGAGCAGCCCTGAGGAGAAGTAGATCCTGATGGATGGAAAGCTGGACAAGAGCCAGCTCTTGCAGGTGCTCTTGCAGCCTGGAAGGCCAACATTGTCCTGGGCTGCATCAGAAGAGGGGTGGCCAGCAGGGAGAGGGAGGTGATTGCCCCCCTCTACTCTGCTCTTGTGAGGCTCCATCTGGAATACTGCATCCAAGCCTGAGGCCCCAATACTACTTGATATGGAGCAGTTAGTGCAGGTGCCTTAGTGATGTTCATCTGTAAAGGCAAGACTGGGTAGAGTAGCAAAAATTCAAAGTTGCAATTCACAAAATGGTTTTAGTACAGTTATCCTGAGAAGATGCTCTTGGCGCTGAGGCTGCAGTCTGGTGTGCCAACTCTCTGAGGTCAGAGGTTGCTTTCCTTCCAAGCACACACTGTCGATTGCCCCTTACCCCTGCTGTTTTCAGCATCTTAAATAAGTGTTTTGAATCAGTTACTGAAATAAGTAATTGGTAGTTTCTGGAAAAGAGTGGGTTGCCTAGGGAAAACATTATTCTGGAAGCAGAAGCTAGGCAAATTCAACTTGAAACTGATGTGCAATTAATCATCAGTGAGGCACTGTAACAACTCAGCTAGAGATGTGGCAAATTCTCTGATGTTTGAGATCTTTTTCCTTCCAGGAATTTTTGAGCAAATGTTTGATATGATTTGTAAAGACAAATTACCATAGAATTTAATTTATTAAGTTAAAACAAAACAATTCTTTTTTTGAAAACAGTGCATGACATGCCTCCTAAAATTCTCTTTTCAAATCAGAGAGGCATGTTAGTAAGGGAATATTTTTCCATCAGTGCTGAGTACAATGTGTATACATTCAGTGAGTTCAAAATTGCAACCATAGATGTGTAAAGAATCCTAGGCATTTTGTGCACTCTTGCTTCACTTGTTAGCCTGTGCTAAATGTGGTTTTGAGCCTTTACTGATCTGCTGACCCCTGAATACTTTTGAGTAAGCCTCTATCTAGTGTACCTCTGCTTTCTGAGAAATGGTTTGATGTTCTTAATTGCCATTTCTGTGTGCTATGGAAATAGACCTGGGAATGTATTTACGGATCTGAGAGTCCTAAAAACCACTGCACTGAACGGCTTTTTTCCTGATCCCATGGCTGTTCTGAGTTCATGCACTTTTATCCTTTTGCCACCCTATTTAGTCTTCAGCACACATCCACCTACCTACTACAAATTTCATCCAAATCCCACTGGTTTTTCTGAAGTCCCAAAGCATTACTCACATCACATAGAATGGTTTGTACAGAGAGAATAAAACAACGTGTTCAAACTAGTCAAAAGAAACGAAGATCAGTTCATTTTATCCAAGGTGGAGGAAAAAAACATGCTGCTAACTCTGCTTGTCGCATTTCATATGTCTCATTCCCTCTCTGGAAGTCCTAGTGGACACTGCATTGTTACCTTGTCTGACACAAACAAAAACACACTCACCGATGACTTCTCTGGTTTAGTGCAGACCCTGCCAGGAACACGAGACTCCCCCAGTGTCCTCTGCCTTATGCCTGGTTATTTATGTGTGGGTGGTTGGTATTCAGGGTGGCCAAGATGTGGTAGAAGCATAAAGCAATTAAAACAAATGTATCATGTCTATCTGTGATTCACCATATTCTATGTGTAAAAGGCCTCCCCCTTAATGTAGGGATCATTTAGATGAAGCTACAGCCAAAAAGAGTCCTCTGCAAATAAACCATTTTTCTTCTTTGCTGAAGACTTTTCTCTTTGAACTTTGCATATGGAACAGAGACAATAAAAGCAAACATAGTGAGGAGATGCAATGTTACTGATTTTCACCAGATGATGACTATGCTAATTCTTAGCAATTACTTATTTTCAAAGTAAAAAATAATTATCATTGTGTACATAACTGAGAAAATGTAGGTTCCCTAGAAGCTATACATTCTCCCAATATGTCTACTTGCTGTAGTGATTGATGAGGCTGACTGTAAAATGACTTTTTGCTTCATTACTTGTTAACTATCAGTTATCATTCATGACTGTCTTCAATAAAGCTTAAAGAAGAGCCTCAAAGCAAGATATAATGTAGCATTAAAGGAACCATGTTGATAGTTCCTGCATAGTTGCCTGAAATAACATTGACAATGCAATTACCTTTGCAACAATCCTTTAGTTCTTTGTCAGTCCATGATCCATTAATAGTCAGCATGACTCCGTAGCTTGTTGCACATGCACTGTAAAAACCCCTCACAAACCTTTGCATGTTCTTTCTGCAGTTCTTCCTGACCCTTATTAGGACATCAGTTAATAGCCCGAGCTTGTACAGCTTTGCCTAAGGTACCCTGAAGAGCAATTCATCCTACCTGGTCACAGCTCAATTTGGTGCTGGAAAACTCAAATTCACTTCTTGATGATATAGCTTATAGCTGATCTTTGTAACACTTCTCACAGCCTTCTGTACTGTTAATATAAAATTTTTCTTTTCAGCTTCTCAGCTCCCTTCCAGAAAAACATTTCTTTATTTGTCATTCACTATCTGTAATGGCTATTAGCACTCCCATTCAATATATATTGCCAAGCCTCCTTTCTCTTAGCCCAACTTCATTTCTTTTTGTGAGCCAACATGGTCTCACAGCTTTTCTGGAATCCATTTTGCTGGAGGTTATACTTTCTGTTTTGACTTCACAGATGAAAATTCACATACAGTATAAGAGAATCAAGAGGAAACAGAGAAATACATCTGGGACTTCCTGAAAAGAGAAACAGATATGATAAAAAAGAAGGTTTCCTAATACTGAAGTCTATAGACTCAGAGAGACTCAGAGATAGCCTCTGAAGAACAGGAAAAAAGCTCAGATAAATGATGCATTTAAAAAAAAAAAAAAAAAAGAAAAAAGACAGGAATACATCTTGCTCAGAGTTTTTTTTCTGATGAAAGTCAAATGTGAACCACCTAAAGACAGTGTTTTTCGCAGAAGTGCAGCAGTTATATTTCTATTTTTCTATACAAACAAGGGTGGAGAAAGTGTACTAACAACCTCATAATGGTAAAAAATGTCATAATTAGAGTGCTTGTATGTTCTGTGAAAGAATCTGATCACACTTCCACAAACACTAGATGCTATTACAGAGTTAAAGAAGACTGGGAGCAGAGAAGAAGCTGGAAAATCTGGACATGAGGCTAGGGAAACTAGTGTATTAGCCTGATTTCTTGCCTCCATCAAGCAGAGAGGACTTGATTCACAGAATCACATCATGGTAAAAGTTGCATGGCCCTCTGGGTCCATCTGCTCCAGATTATGCCCTAGCAGGGACAACCAGAGTAAGGTACCAGGCCCAAACCCAGATAGCTCCTGCAGATCTCCAAGGAGGATTTTCCACAGCCTCTGGGTAGGCTGTGCTCCATCATCCACAGAGCATAGAAATCCTGCCTGGTGTCCAAAGGGAATCTCCTGTGTTCCCTGCACTTTCCATTCAGTATGAATATACACTGATGAGATTTTCCCTAGGTCTCCCACCTCTCAGGCAATGGGAAGTCTGGGGAAATTTTCTTCCTCTCTTTTCTTTCTTCTATTTTGAATGGGTTGTTTTTGTTGTTCTTTTTTTTTCTTCCCCTATGTGGAAATTTTGGAATTGTCAGGCCTTTGTGTAACATCATTTTGCCACTGAGCCAGCCTCAGGCCAAAGCATTTATACAACAGGGGCACTGCCATCAATAAGAAAAGAAATCTGTTTCTTTAAAGCTTTATTCTGCCTTTACAATTTGTATTTCAGATGTTGTGGTTTCAGCTTGCCATGGCTTCTCTAATGACCCAGCAAAAAGTCTCTTGTAGAGACAGAGAATTTTCATCTATGTTTTGAGGAAAATGCTTTAAAGACTTTGTGGTTATCCCATGGGGATGAGTTTGACAAGGAGCAATAAAAAAACACCCCAGATTCAATGCAGATCTTCTTTTCTGAGGGCTGTAAGGATAAAAACTTCCACAGCCATGGTATATAGGTGCATCCTTTAAGAGCATCAACATGACCATTGTAGAATGTGCAGAGCCTGGGTCTAAAAGGGCAGGACGAAAGATCAGAAATGGCAAACACTGCTTAAATTAGCATTTATATACACGCTGCATATTCCAAGGTAATAGTGCTTTTCACAAAGCTGTTTGGCCACAGACACTATTCCACAAATTTTGAAGGCTTTATCTTATTTTAGGTAAGAGACTGGATTATGGAGACTACAAATTAAAGCAGAGCAGTTGGCATGAGACAAGATTCCAAAAAACTTTTGCTGTAGAAAACTGAAGATTCTTGCTCTCCTACAGGCATGTTCAGGCAGAGTAACTAATAACCTGTCATCTATGCCCAATTGCACTGAGTGTAGAAGACCAGTAGAATAATGCAAGGAAATTGCAAGCTTACTTGAAGACAATTATAACCAATAGCCTGTATGACATTTGATGTGAGTGCATCAGTAGACCATACAAAAAGGGTAATTCAGAGTCAAGAAGCAGCAGCCAGACAGTGAGACAAAAGGAGGTGGTATGACATCCCACAGACACCTCTAGCAAGAGCCTTTACATTTTTTCAAGCTCCATATATCCCCTGCTCTTTCAAGGAAGAACACTGGCGTGATAAAACTTTTGAGAGAAGAACATAAAATACAAGATCCCCTACAGAGCCATGAAATATATTGGCTTACATACTCCAAATATGATTAACAAAATAGAGAGGGAGAAACATGTTGAGGTGGTTGCCTTGTGGAAAACCCTAAAATAAGAACTGAGGAAAACATTCGTAAGAGGGGATCTTCTCATCAGTACTAAATTTGTAGTTCTTTGGAATTTTGAGATAAAAGAAAACGAGCACTGGGGTGAATATGTTGTTAAGAAACAATTATGACTATGTATCTGTTTAATCTGAAATATTTTATTTCCTACCTCCTAGTGAAAAGCTTGATCTTAAAGGTCTAGCTGAATAAGCTCTGATCAACTGAGAAATGTATAATAGTCTGGTTTTCCCAAAAATGTGAAATCCAAAAAAAAAAAAAAAAAAAAAAAAAAAGAAAACCCACAAAAAAAAGCACGTTCAAGCATTCCAGAGAGGCATATACCACAAGACACTTATTAGCCTCACAGTGTTTAGGTTATTTCCTGACAGCTTGCTAAACAATCCTTTGGGAACTGTTATTAGTACGTGCCAAGTTTTGGAGAGGAATTCCCTTCTGCCTTTGCTCTTACTGTATGCCCCACAAGAAAGAAACAGAGAAGAAACCTTGTCCTCTTTTGGAACAACACTTATGCATGATGCTTGCCTAATAAAACAGATCACATCTTCTGAGCTTCTTGTACTAGCAGAGGAACCTATGTGTCTCATAATCTGTTCATCAACTTTGCCCCAAGATCATTACCCTCCACAATCATATAGTCCTATCATCCATGTACCACCAATATTTGCCCACAAAACTATGTTCCTTAGTGCAACATCTAAACATTTCTTGAACACTGCCAGGGATGGTGACACCATGACCAGTTCCTGACCACTCCTTCGGAGAAGAAATTTTTCCTAATATCCAACTTGAACCTCCCCTTCAACTAGTTTTCAGTCCATCTCATGCCCTTTATCATATTATGCCCATACTTCAACAGCTTGTCTATAAGGTTGTTAAAGGAGTGTCAAAAGCCTTGGTAGTGTTGAGATAAACAGCATATACTTCTCTCTTTTCAACTGCTAAGCCAGAAATCTTTTTATAAAGGGCTGTCAGGTTAGTCAAGCAAGATTTTCCATTCATAAATCCAGCTGACTAATCTCAATTATCTTCTTGTCCTTCTAGATGCTGCTAGCATCTGGAAAATACAGGCTAAAAGTAAGGCTTTCATTAACTTCAATTTCAGTTTTAGATGATGAGGAAGTTATTTTCAGTTGTTTTTTCCTAAATGTTTAGGTCTGTGGTGTGCTGGCAATCAGAACAAGCAGAGAAAGCACCATTCCTTTTGTCCACTCTGCTAGCTCCTAAGTTTGGTACTACAGAAACCCACTTTGTTTAAGCAAAGACAAAACTTCTGAGGTAGGGGTGTGAGAATGTCAGCAAAAAGAGATCAGATGGTGTAAGATAAATCAGAGATGATGCTTGGAGTCAAATTAGGACTGAGCATGAAGGGATGAGAGGGGACTGAAAAAACTCAGGGAGAGAAAAAACAAGTCTGTACAGTGATGGAAGCTGAAAACAGAAAATCTGTGGGTGGAGAGGAGGAAAATTATTGAGAGAGAAGAAAAAAACAGGGATGATTTTGGTGATGGGTTCAAAGAAAGGAAGGCTTTCTTTGCACACTGGACCATCAGGTAGAAGCCCACGAGATACTTCAACAATGAAAATGTGGCACAGCTCAAAAGATTGAAGTCTGCTGGGATTACTGTTTTGCATTTCAAAATTGGTTTGTATTTCTCTGGTCATTGCTAACTGCAGAAAGAAAAGAGAAGCAGAGAGAGAGAGAGAGATAAAAGAGGAAGAAAGAGAAGGAAGAAAGAGAAGTGACAGTGACAATCATAGAGTCACTAAGGTTGGAAAAGACCTACAAAATCATCCAGTCCAACCATCCAGCTATCACCAGTGTTTCCCACTAAACTGTATCTCATCACAACATCTAAACTTTCCTTGAACACCTCCAGGGTTGGTGACTCTACCACCTCTGTGCAGCCTGTTCCAGTGCCTCACTGTCTTGGAGTAGTATTTTATAACGTCCAACCTGATTCTCACCTGGCACAACTTGAGGCCGTTCCCTCAAGTTTTATTGCTAGTTTCATGACCCCCAGCTCACCACACACTCCTTCCAGGTAGTCATAGAGAGCAATAAGGTCACCCCTGAGCCTCCTCTAGACTGAACAATCCCTCAGTTCCCTCAGCCAGTCCCCATAAGACTTGTGCTCCAGACCCCTCACAGCTTCATTGCCTTTCTCTGGACATGTTCCAGACCTCAGTGCCTTTCCTGTAGTGAGGGAACCAAACCAAACACAGTATTTGAAGTGCTGCCTCATCAGGCCTGAGTACAGAGGGATAATTACTACGCTGTTCCTGCTTGTAGTACTATTTCTGATATAAGTCAGGATGCCATTGGCTTTCTTGGGAGATACATAGAAGCAGAGGTGGGGAAGGATGAGAATGAGGAATCGGTACTGATGCCTACATGTTGAGGCCCCAATGGCCATGTAGGAGAACAGCCCCAGCAGGATGAGGAGCAGAGGTCAGCATCTTCAGCATCAGATGCAGCAGGTCCATCTCTAGCAATTCACTGCTTGTCTCTCTGGTTCTCTGAAAAGCACTGGAGTTGTTGGTCCTGTTAGACTTATTTCTCACAGGAGATGGAGGGAAAGATGAGGTTCTGGTGCAGAATGTGGTATTATTCCATGGAGATGTGGCTTTTACTTTGCATTTACAGACTGGTCCATATACAGAACCAGGCAGGATACACGAACATGGCATTTAAGAGAAGTAGCCAAGCTGCAAACGGTTTCTCTGAATCTGTCTTGATTATCAATAACTTTCTCACAGCTGCAATTTAAAACAATAGCTGTGTATTAAGTGTTTACAGTGTTTAATACTAAACAGCTGGTGAAAAAGTATTTCTAGAAATGTCAAATAGGCATCTAGAATTAGGAGAGTTGTTTTAAAAGGGATCTGACTGTGACTCCACTCCTTAATTGCACAACAGGCATGCCTTTCTGGAGAACTGCAACAATACCTTAACAGGGTTATCTAGATTTATCTGTGTCCATGACAAGGGCCTACAGGACCACTGGCCCAAAAAGGGAATGGGGGGGTGAGGGGTGTTGATGGTTTATGGGCCAGTTTGGCCTGCTTCTGTAACTAATGGAGCAGGGGACCCACGGACCCAGGCCCGGGGAAAGAGGAAAAGGGGATGGGAAATGGGAACTGGGCCTAAAAACAGAACAGCAGTAATGACATGAGGAGGAAAGTTAATTTACTAAGTATGATTCTGGAAGGCAAGATAGCACAATATAACACAATGTATAATACCTCTGCATACCCTCTGGGTTATGTAGTTCTCTTCTGAGAGCCAGGTATTTGGAAAAATGGGCAGTCCACAGAAGTGCAATATTAACTCTTTAACTCCCAGTGCTTGATATGATGTTATGATGTGGAATACCAACAACAAAATCGTAAAACCATGACAGCGCTTGTCAGGTAGGTGGTCACATCAGTGATCAGCCTCAGGGAAGAGTGCTGGAGATAATTATAAAGCTGCATCAGGACACTGCTTAAGTAGCCTACAATGAATGAGGAGGCTAGGAGCTAACACAATGAGAAAGAACCACATTACTGCACTTACGTCTGCAGTGAGGACACAGTTTCTTGGTGAAGAACAGCTATAACTTTCTTGAAGGCTACAGCAGAATTCACCAGTCTAGGGAGCAACATTATTTCCAGCACTACTCAGTTTGTAAGGGATTCATTCTGAAGCTTTAGTTCTATTGATTATAAAGTCTTCATGTGAGTGAGTAAAAGTGCATTACGAGATGATGGTGGTTTCAGAGCCAGACACATAGAGGCCAGAAGATGCTCAGGACATGGAAAAAAATTTTGTGCTGTTTTTTGTTGTTCTTGTTGTTGTTTGAATTTTTTTTGTTTTTGTTTTTCTAAAGCAGAGGGCTTACCATATATGTTTTCCAAGAGCTGCAGCTATTTTGTCAAGTGCAGAAAAGAAAAATGGTGAACAAAGCATTTCGGAGGCTTTTTTCTTTACAATTATAAAAGCATTTACAAAGAGGAAAAAGAGAGAAACTCCAGGACTACCGCATAATATATTTTGGATTGTGATAGGACAAGGGGGAATGATTTTAAACTGAGACAGGGGAGGTTTAGGTTAGATATTAAGAGGAAGTTTTTCACTCAGAAGGTGGTGACACACTGGAACAGGCTGCCCAGAGAGGTTGTGGATGCCCCATCCCTGGAGGCATTCAAGGCCAGGCTGGATGTGGCTCTGGGCAGCCTGGTCTGGCGTTTGGTGACCCTGCACATAGCAGGGGGTTGAAACTAGATGATCACTGTGGTCCTTTTCAATCCAGGCCATTCTGTGATTCATCCTATGATTCTATGATACATGTATACTATAGAGGAAATTTTCCAAAAATACAGGCTCAATATTTTTCCCTATACTGATAAGCTTTTAGAAAAGAAGCCTTCTCTAAAAGGGTAAGTTTGGGAGCTAGCATAGACCAGGAGGGACCAGTTCAAATTGCTCTGAGAAGTAGGCTGCTTCCCAGCCACTGTTAGACACCACAGAACCCACCTCAGGGGGGTCAGCACGTATTCTCTAGAAGGGTGAGTAGAAAATCCAGCTGGGGTCTCTGCTCTGTTAGACCCTTGTGTTATGGACTGTTGTGCTGTAAAGCCTCAGGTACCTAAAAAGGAGAGTTTATACTAAGGATTCACATTATTCCCCATTGAAGTTGTAGTTCACCACATACAAAGAAGAGCAGCCTCAAATCAGCCCCCTTTTATTGAATTACTGTGGATTACACCCAGAAATGTGCCTGTGCCAAAAAGCCGTGTGGTATCAGTTCTACAGGACTGTGTTTCACAGTGTTCCTAGTGACCCAAAACAACTAACGCTAGTGGGAACAGACATATTTTGCAGCTGGGGCCTCAGCACCTAAGGATTCAAACATCAGTCAGTGTCCTGAACTGAAGGATGCATCATGTCAAGATCATTGTCCTGTTAATGTTACTCCTTAAAAAATAAATAAATAAATAAAGCCATAGAAAACAGTTTTAGTTTGTTTTTGTTTCATTTTCTTTTTCATTTCTCCACCAATATTTTTGTCAAGTTTTCCAATCTTTTCTTTGGGAAAATCATAGCATCCATTACTTCTATGCTGCAACTCTTCTTCATGAAACAAAGCAGCCAAATTTCTTAGATTCCTGTAGCAAGTTGGCCCTCTTTCCTTGTCCACCTACAGGGTAAAGAAGACTAAAAACGTTGAACTCTTTATGTACGTAAGAACTCTTTACTGAAGTAAGGCCTTTTAACAACACCCTGAGATTCTCAGCTGTCCTGAGAAAATCGAACAGCTGTAATCCAACTGAACTGGTATTTTTCAGATTGGGATACACATGACACATTATTTTGCCTCTGTAGTGGGTGAAATTCAGATAGATCCTGCTTCTGCTTTGCTCTCTCCTTTCTCTCCATGGGAGAGACATCCAGTCACAGTGCTCTGAATAAAGCAAAAGGACTTCAATCTGTTGATAATAGGTAGAGGAGGAATCAGAATGGTTTAAGTAAAATTCACATACCATGGCATCTAAATAGCTTTGAGGACCTGAATGTCAAGGGAAGTTCTGTGATTCAGTTGTTTGGAGTGTAAAAATTACCAAAACTACACAAGTTTATTTTCTATTTTTAACCCTGATTGGATTTGGATGCAAATGTGGCTTTGAGCCAATGTAATATTCTCAACATTTCTCTTTTAATCTGCCTTTTGGACTCTCAGAAATACTTTCCAAATCCCTCAGAAGTGTTCACTTTCACGCCTCATACTTGTAGCACTTCAAAAATGCTAATGTTAATGGTCACCTTTCATGAGTCCAAGGGAAAAGAAATATCTCTTAAGTAACTATAAAATGATGCAAACAAAGTTCTCCCTCAAAAGAATATTTCTTTGGAGATTCAACAGCTGATATTCTACTGATCTTGTTTTGCCTGTGGGCAATCATAATAGCTCTCAAAAAAGGTTTGAGCTATAAAGCAGAAAGCTGGAGGAAATTAGTTTTATTTTGCTGTTAATGGAAAGAGGTAAAATCCTGCAGTAACTTCACTGGTTTTCATTTTTAAATGTTCAAAACAAATTAATAAAACTTAAGAGACTGAATGATCTTGCTTTTGCTACAGCGTGAAAGGGCACTGCATACTAACAGTACATTTCTGGGATAACCATATGACAGAAGTTAATGTAATTGCTTCAGAGAAATGCAGCAATAAATACATGTAATGTGCTAGCATAAGGAGCCAGGAGGCAAGGTGCTCCCATAGACATGAGTCAATAAGTGCATTAGTGAAAGGAAAAATAGAATTCTAGAGAGAAAATGGTTTGCAGTGATCAGAAAAGAGAACAGAAGTCATTCAAAAAATTAGACAGAGGCATTTTTTCTCCCCATTTGTATTAGAAAATCTGCACTTCTGTAGTGGCCAAAAACAGTAGTTGAAATGCTATGCTCCTATTGTCAAATAAAGGAGCTGGAAAGGCTGATGTGTACTATGAAAGGAGATTTTTCACCTGCATGTACTCTGTTATCAACCAGCATGCAAAGATCAGTGCTGCTAGGGAGACAGCGGCTCCAGAATGGCCGTAGTTGGAGCTTAGTCTTAAAATATACATCACTTAAGATGAAGCCCACATTAAATGAACCAAAAGCTCCTCTGTGTTTGCATCTGTGCTGTGCACAGTTCCCACCCAGGTGGTTGAAACTCTCCGCCTCTCATGGGCTCAGTCTGCAAAGGTAATTTCTAATAAAGCAAACTCAGAGGCATGTAGGTGATAGAGAGCAGAGCAGAGCTCCTGTCTCTTTTCCTTTCTGGCTTTTGTGGAGATAAAATAAGCTGCTGACAGAGCTGTACCTCCTATATACTCCAGCCAGCTGCAGTCTGCACAAACGCACCATGTTTGTGATGCCTTTCCTGTCTGCTATGTATTTCTTTCACCAATATTTAAACTATTCTATGTAGCTACTATACGTGGTTCAGGGAAATGAGGACACTATTTAACTGCCTCAATTTGCAAAAGGCAAATTACTATCTTAGGCAGTCACTTACGTCCTGCTAAATTGCCTTATCAGAAAGGATGAGTGAAGATCTGCCATAGTAACTTACAGCATATATTACATTTAAAAAGCTTTGCCTGCATGTACTCAGTATATGAAGGCATTTATTTCTAAGACATAAATCTAAACTAGATTCTCTTCTGCAGTGTACGCAAATCCTGGGAGCAAACTGTGGAAAACAGTGCAAATTAAACACAGTAGGGAAAGCATGGGAAGAAGACATTCCCCTGAAATCACCCACTGTATGGCATGGAGCATGGATGCAATGAGTCCTGCTTGTGACAACAAATGGGCCTGGACTGGCTGTGTTTTAAGAGCAGACTCCAAGGAGCACTCTTGCAGAAAATAAATGAGAAGAAGGACTCTTGCCTAGAGTTGCTGTCTAGGAATCATTAACAGGCAGGATATGAAATTAGGAAGCTGGCAACTGGAATTATTTCCTTAGAGTAGAAAAGGGGCTCTGAAGGATATTGTACTTCTATAAGTACTCATTTTGAACCCCGAGACAGATTTGAGTATCTAATTGGTTAATTATATGTCGTTTCAGTAGGAAAGGATGCTCCATTTTAAACTTCTCTGGCTTTCACACTTCTCTGTCAAGGATTTTGGTGGTAAAATATATTTAACAAAACACTACATTAAAAATGAAATAATTAAATGGACCTTTCAAGGACTGGGAGTTCTGTGGGCTGCCTCGAATTGCCAGATCCTTGACCATGCCAGAGCATCTGCCCGCATTTTTTCCAGAGCAGCCTGATTTTCCTTCATAGCATCCATGAATGGTAGAAGTCATAACCATACAGTAGATATGAAGCAGCGTTAATTTATCAGTTCAGGAGTTGTATGCATGATGCTGAATCTCACTGCCATCGGCATAGAAAAGCTGGGAAGTGATAGGAAATTAAAGGATAGGTAGGTAGGTAGGTAGGTAGGTAGATAGATAGAGAAACAGATAGACAGAGGAATAGATAGATTAGATAGATAGATAGATAGATAGATAGATAGATAGATAGATAGATAGATAGATAGATAGATAGATAGATAGATAGATAGA
>NW_024884364.1:45300381-45319462 GCF_019232065.1 Centrocercus urophasianus | reverse complement strand
AGATAGATAGATAGATAGATAGATAGATAGATAGATAGATAGATAGAAAAAGGGGGAAAAGATGCCGTGTGCCAGCATTGCCACCTACTGGCTGAAGTTGAACGGTTGGCAGCAGCCAGCAAAGTCCATCAGCCCGTGTCTCAGCTGCAGAGAAATATCTCAGAAACACTACAGGGCATGCAAGGAAAGCAGCCAGCAGATAGCACTGGCCATTTTTGTGGGAGAGTGTTGGGAGGATACTTTATTTACTAATACAATCACAGTGTTTTTGTCACATAGCTTCTGTGTGGCTAAAGAGGCTTGAAAGTCTTTGGCCTCTGGGAAGAAGGAAGATACCTGAGTAAGATGACAGAGAACAATTAAGGGAGTACCAAGGACAGAACAAGAAACAACTGTTTCCTTGTACAGGACAGGAGTTAGTGACCACCAGACAAAATCAGCTGGAGACTCCCACAAAACAAATGGGAGCAATTAGCCATACACAGAACATGTGGCAGAGCTACAGCTCTTTTTTAAAAAGTCCAACAGATGCTGAAAATGTACACGGATAACAAGATGGGTCTCTTCTCATTGGTGACATGTGGGACATTGAGGGACATGGTCTCAAGTTGTGCCAGGGTAAGGTTAGTTTGGACATCAGGAAAAACTTCCTTACAGAAATGGTTGTTAAGCAGTGGAATAGGCTCCCCAGGGAGGTGGTTGAGTCACCTTCCCTGGATGTGTTTAAAAACCGTTTGGATGTGGTGCTCAGGGACATAATTAGTGGAGGATTGTTAGTTAGGGTAGGATGGTTAGGTTGTGGTTGGACTTGATGATCTCTGAGGTCTTTTCAAGCCTGAGTAATTCTATGATTCTATGATTATGTCTGGGCAAATGCCCTCCCTTGTCACTCCCACACCCATTAGACTCTGACTGACGACAGCCCTACTCTGAACACCTACTCCAATGCTCTTACCTATCAAGGCACTATCAGTGAGAAACTATCAGTGAACTCAAGCCAGCCTTGCTGGATAAGCGGGGGGGAGGGAGAGCAGTTTGGATTCACAAAAAATAAGAAGGTTCTATTTCACCTGAGTGAGCAAAGACTGAATGTATTATTTCCTATGAGGGAATTTGAATTTGCCTCTATCGCCACTAAAAATTTTATGTTTCAATATCCAGGAATAGCTGCGTCCCAATCTTTTCCCCAGAATATGCCCCAAGAACAGTACAATTTGAGTATAATATTTTGAATGATTTCCACTGTTTCTGCAAGAAAAAGAACAGTGGTTATCTCCACTTGCATTGAACAGTTTGGGGTTGTTTTCTAGTTTCAGAATTAGTAAAATTAACTGTAGTCTTGAATAGAGAAATTTTCTTTTTTCTCATCTTTGGTTTTTCAGAAAGAGGTTTAGGGTAGAATGTCTGGCTGGCTAAAAAATGTCTGGGAGCTCAGAGCACAGAAACTGTCTCCTGCTCTCCCCCTCCAGTGGTCAGTGAGCAAAGAGCAGGATGTTCCCAGGGCCTGAGGAGAGCTTTGCCTTCTCTGTGGGATGAATTAATAGACTTAAATCCAAGGAAGTTGGGATATGCTTGCACCCACTACAACTAATTAGCTCAGGAGCAGAAGTGCGTTTGTTGCCCATTCCAAACCCATGAAAGTGAAAGTAATTATTACTGAAGGGAAAGCCTGTAGTTCTTGTTGAAGAGACTTAAGAAGACAGATGTGTCACTCACCAGCTTATAGAAAAACTACGTATAAACTGTTGGGAGAAATAAAAGGTTTGCCAACCCCAGTCACTGGGTCTCATTGGAATGGCACCTAAGGGGTCACGCACAAGGGTGACACTCATCAGAGCAGCTCCAGGGCCAGCAAATGGGTGCTGGAGAATTTAATACAAGCACAACCTCGCAGCACAGATAGTTCTTGTGTGGAGACAATCAGATCATCAGAGACAAAACAACACAACTCCTATTCCCCAAAATAAGTTAATAAAATGTGCGCTGCAATCCTGTATTTATCATGTTTATAATACTTTACAGGGTCTGTATGAACCCTCGGGATTCAGTCAGCATGAGACAAAAAGCTACTCTGTGACTGCTGCATTTTTTCAGGCCTTAGAAAGGAAAGCTCTAGGGATTTCAAAAACCCCAGAGCCAGCAGAGATTCCACAGTTGAATTTGTGAAGTGAGACAGCTGACCGAATATAAACCCAATTTTACTTCACAAATGAGAAAGCCATGAGTCTAAGCTTGTTTTTCTCATTGGTGGATTATTAATGATTTTCAAACACTTTAAAAATACGAATAGTGCTTGATCAGAAAAACAAAGGCTTCATCTGACCTAGAAAAGAAACAAAATCTTGCTGCTCAGTTACAAAGCCCAGGTGTGGTCTGGCTGTACTATCCAAACACTCACTGAGAGTTATAATAAGGGTTACCCTGCCAAGTGGGGATATGTGGTACATTTGTCTTTCCAGCAATAGCTCACTGCTGTCATTTTAAAGAAAAGTGGACTCCCCAAAGCATCCTTTTGCATCAGATGTTGCCTGTGTGTGTGAAAGTGCTCCATCCCTCGGAGCAGCAAGATGAGCAATGTATCAAAGAATGACAAATAATCACACAATATGCAGAGAAATAGCTCCCAGGAACATTTACTCAAAGCCAGCAGGGCACTGGCTGTGACCACAGGGCAAGGCAGTCTCTGTTTTGACAGAGACATTGTATGAATTAATCAAGAAAAAATGACTTCAGTAGCATCCAGTCCTGGACTTGGGGCGCTCAGAGGCACGAGTGCTGAGGGGAATTCAGTACATCCCATGTTTAAGGATAAAAGCTTTTTCTGTTGTCTCTACTCTAGCACTGCTAATTTGCTGTTTTGCAGTGAGTCAGTCCTATTTTGCTGAACTAGTAAATTAAAATGTCATCTTGAAAAGAATGTCAGTGGAGACTCAAAAGGACAGAATCACAGAACCACAGAATGGTTAAGTGACAGGACCAGGGGGAATGGTTTCAAACTAAAAAATAAGTTCTTCCTACTGTATGATCTAAATCTAACCTCTTTTAGTTTAAAACTATTCCCCCAGGTATTGTCACTATCAGACTGCGTAAAAAGTCATTCCCCATCTTTTTTGTAAGTCTTTAAATACTGAAAAGCTCTAATGTGACATTCACCAAATCACAAAATCATGGAGATTGGAAGGGACCTCTGGAGATCATCTAGTCCAATATCCCTGCTAAAGAAGGTTCATGAAATCCACAATTTTACTGTGGGTGCACTCTAAACTCATCCTTCATGTCATTGATGATGATGATAAATAGGAATAGATCCGATATTGGTCCCTGTGTTACAGGCCTCCAACTAGACTTTGCACCACTGACCACTACCCTCTGGGTTCAACTATTCAGCCATTATTGATTCACTTCACTATCTGCTCATATAGCACGTACTTCAACAGTTTTTCTGGGAGGATGTTTTGGACAATAGTGTCAAAGGCTTTACTGAAGTCCAGGAAGATGATAATCTACTGCTCTTCACCTATTCATCAGGCTGGTGATTTCATTACAGAAGCTGAAGAAGATGGTCAGACATGATTTCCCCTTGGTGAATGAATGCTGGCTACTCTGGATGATTTTTTTCTCTTCCGTATACCTAGGAATGGTTTCCATGATGAAAATTCCATCCCCTTCTCAGGGATGAAGGACAGGCTGTCTGACTTGTAGTTCCCTGGATCCTCCTTCTAGTCATTTTTCACCTTGCTTTTCTCTAGTCTTCAGGTAAAGATTATAGAATGACTTGCAATCACATCTGCCAGCTTCCTCAGGACTCATGGGTGCGTTTCATCACAGCCCACAGACTTGTGGATGTCCAGTCTGCTCAAGTATTCCCTGACCTGCTCTTTTCTTTCAAAGGCACGTCCTCCCTGCTCCAGCCATTTAGCTTGGGCTCTGGGATTCCCGAAGGCCAGTCTTACTAATAAAGTCTGGAGCAAAGAAGGCATTCACTTCCTTAGACCTTTCTACTTTCTTGGGTAACTAAGACTCCCCTTCACTTCAGGAGAGGGCCCACATTTTTTGTAGTCTTCATTCTGTAATTGAGGTGCTTTGCAGAAGCCCTTCTTTATGCCCATTGTATCCCTGAACATACTAAATTCTATCTGAGCTCTAGCCTTATAGCTTGATCCCTGGCTGCTTGGACAATGTCTCTGTATTCCTCCTATGTTACTCGCCCTTGCTTTCACTCTCTGCTTCCTTCTTCTGTTCCTTCTTGTGTTTGAGTTTGGCCAGAAGCTTCTTGATCATCTGTGCAGGCCTTCTGGCACTTATGCCTGTCTTATTTTTTTGTTGGGATGCATCACTCCTGAGCTAGAAGGAAGAGATCCTTGAGTACTGACGAGCCCCTTGGGCCTCTCATCCCTCTCAGGTTTTGCCTGTGACATTCGCTGCATACACTCCAAAGTTTTATATTATGTTGCAAGATTAAGATGTCTGTGTTTTCCAGCTAAGAGAGAAAAAAAATGAAAGGGCTAAAAATTGGAAAAGAAGCTGGGTACCTTTTCAACAAAACTGCAGAACAAAAACCAACTTGTGGTATGTGGCTGGTCCACCTAGTAACTGCTGGAGAACCAAAGCAATGTTACAACTAGTATCAACCACCTTTAAATAAACCAAAGTAGGAGTTTCTCATTTAAATTAGTTGTCTTCTTTTATGAAGGTGTTAACTTAGTTCAATAATTCTCATATGGAGCTGAAACAGCACTTTATAAAGCAAACTGCTAGCACTGTCATCTCTCTTTAAGCTGGTCTCTGTGGGCATACCTGGTGACACATCATAAGAAGAGGGAATTACTTTTTACAACTATTTTTTTTACAAATGTGAACTGAAGGTGGTGACTATCTCAAGTTACATCTTTTCCTGCTCTGTGAAATCTCATACTGCTATTCAGTAACCCTTAAATGAGTAAAAAAATAATTGCAAATGTCAAATTCAAACATCAGCAAAGGGCAAGATTTGAAAAGTGTCTGCATCTTAGACTCAACTTTATACATGTCTATTTAAGAAAAGCACTCTCTATGCTACTAGCCTGTAGACAGCATCATAAATAATCAGTGTTCAGCCCAAAGATCCATAGTATCAGGCAGTATTCATTTTATCATTTTTAAAAAATGAAAGAAAATCAAAACGGAATATAAGCCATTTATTTTTTTAACTAATATCACATACAATTCTGTGTTGATAGCCATTTAACTGCCAGCAAAATAATAGCAAAAAATCTGATAAAATATATTCATACAGTCTTTCAAATCCTGCATTATATTTGTTTTCAAATACAGAAACATCCAAACTTCATCTGTATTTAACTTATTTGGTTTGCATCTTGTACAGCTTTTACAGCTTATAACTGCATAAGTGCTGATGTATAAAGATGTAATTTGCCAGTGTTGATCATGATTTATATTAAAATAAATAAGCAAATCTACTGAGATGATACAAACTGAGCAAACAGAATTCATCCTAATTATGCATGATCTGAGGGATTCAAGGAAGCAAAGTTAAGGTATGAAATTTCCAGATGAAAAGCAATCTAGAAGCAATGCCCTCACCATCTTCTCTGATCAATTTTATCCTGCTATTAACATTACTCGGATAAAGTAATAAAATAAGATGCTTAAAGGTAACTGATCTAACTAGTAGGAAAAAAAAAATAGTTATTGATCTAAAATGTAATAAGAGGGATTTTCAGCTTTCAGATGTGTCACCAATGCAGGGATTCTTCACGCTTAACACTAATCTTCAAAAAGTTAAGCACTAGGTTAGCTGTCTGTTCCCTGCCTGTTCAACGGAGATTCAGCTTATGCAAGATATTGACTTTAGAAGGATCCATCCATAATAAACAACTTTTTTTTTCAGAATATAAAAACAAATGTCGATTTTTCTCCTTCAATAAGAGGGAAAGAGTAGAGGTGGACATCTTAAAGCAGCCAGTGAATGTTTATATAGTTCAAATAATGTGTGATGAACTGAGTCAGGTCAGTGAAGATTTCTAGAGGTCCGTGTCCCATAACAAGGGAATTCAAGGACCTATCTGTGCTTGTCATTTTGTCCCATTAGGGCACAATTTAGTGTCCACAGACCAACAGAACTTCTTTCTGGGTCTGATCAGCACAAAAATTAACCTCTCGTATCAGACACGTGCATCCAGCAGTTGTGTTATCCAACTTTGCAAGTAGGTTGAGTTCCTTTTCCTTACTCTTATGGTGGTGTGGATACAGCCCTCACAAATGGCAGCACTAAGCCTGTTTGCTGAAAAAACGAGCTATCCTTAAACGTACACAAAGTGCTGCTCATGCTGTGTTGAGATATGTACTTTCTTTGTAAGGTTTTGTCAGCCGTGAGCCCTCTGAAACTGTGCCAGGATTCAGAGAATCAAGAGGTCTATCTGAAAAGATGGTGCTCATTTCCTGCCCCTTCTAGGAGGCTCTTGAGACACATTTCTATGCTCTACAGTACAGCCATGCAGAATAGCTCCTTTTCAAGTCACTGTTTGGCTGGGGGTGATGCTGAGGACTCAGCAAGTTAGTTGTTCCCATGTTTCTCAGACCCAGGGCTTTACCAGGGACCAGTAGCTATCACAAATCAACACTTCACGTGTTGGTAACAGTGCTGGTGAGAAATTTTTCTTCAACAAACCTTGCTGTGCTATTAAGGCACCATTTTATACTTGAAAGGCTTAAACATGAAGAAGAAAACGTTTCAGCTCTTCAGGAAGGAGAAGGCCAGTTATTTTCTGATGCTGCTTGTGTCCAAAGCACCTCCTGATGCACAAGCGGCAGAGCTGCATCAAGGACAGCGGCCCTGGAGAGAGACAGGAGATATGTTACACATATGGCCTTATCTCCCCAAGGCCCACCACAGACATGCAGCCCCAGCACACTTGGTAGTGCAATGCCATGCCTATATCCACCAAAGGATGTCAACCCACCATTTGGTTAAAGCCTCTTCACTATCATTATACACTCACAATAAGCATTAACAGAATAATTCCTTCCCTTTTTAACTTGCACAGGTGTTAAACAGCTTGTGTTGTTTGTGAAGGGATGATTGATGCTTCCTTCAAAGGCTTCCCCCCACAGACTTTCATTGAGATCCAGGATTCCAGCCCACTGTTTGAAACTTATTTCATAACAGAGACAAACACATAGCAAAAGAAATGCTACATAATCCTTATTTAAGCCTTCCTGATTAACCAGTTCCATGCTGATAAATACAATCCATGCTGAAGAATCTAGTGCTATTTTCAACCCCTTTATTTAAGTATAATGACATTAAGGGCTTATTTGGGAGGCTTATCCTTTTCATGAAAGGTTAGATACTGTGCAGTGCTTTTGATGGCAGCACCAGTCACTATTCAGATCTCAACCTACCACTTGTACAGCCCTGTGCTGCATATGAGGTTGACCAGCACTGACAGCAGTGAGGGACTTCCAGGGGAAAAGGAGAAGTGAAGGGCAGATCACAGAATCATAGAATGGCTTTGGTTGGAATGAACTTTAAAGAGCATTAAGCTTCAACCCCCCCTACCATGGGCAGGCTTGCAAATGCAAGCAAGCAGTGAGAACAAATGAAGGGTTGGTTATCATGCATGTGGAGGAGATGATAAGAAGAAAATGTAGAAAGCAAGAGGGAGATGGGAGGGGACAGCGATGGTACCAGCAGTCATGAGTGAGTGGATAAGATAGTGGTAACCAGAGAAGCTGAGGTGGAGAAATGAAGTGTGGTGAGGAGAGAATGCAGACTACAGCACAAAAAGCAGGTGCAAGCAGGCTCTTCACAACCATTCAGAAACCATTTATGGGTTGTTTGCAAGCCCTTTGCTGCACATGTTGGACCCTGTTGCAATGCCAGCATGGCATGTGGTGGTGTGCACAGGGAAAGGGGTGCAAGATTTGTGTGCTGGACCTATGAGGCCTGTAAGGAACTACGAGGTCTGTGATGAGCTATGGGGCCCATGAGGAGCTATGGGGCCCATGAGGAGATTCTGATCCCTGCAAAATCAGAGGATGCAATGTGCACACCCCTCTCCTGGGTCGCAACCATTCAACAGCCCCAGGAGTCAGACATCATCTGCCCATCAGATATCACCCTACTCAGGAAAAGACATGTTGGAGAACATCAGAAAAACACCAGTCAGCTGCAAAATACCCTGCAGGCATTCATCATTTCTAACTTGAATTGCTGAATTTTGCTTAGAAAAGACCCTTTTTTGCCCAAGCCCTTAGCTCAGCCATGGCAGTTTTCATGACAGCTCCATAGGGCTTCCCTGGGATTTTTTTTTTATCTCAAATAAGCAAGACACATGTGGTGCCTTAGGAGTCACGAGGATCATGCAGCAAGGTTTTGAGTTTGAAAAGATCACCACTTCGTGCATCGTACATTAGGCTGAGAAACCAGATGTCTGCTGCACATACATAACACGCACAGCACAGCTGTTTCCACGTTATTATTTTCATATTACATTTCCACGAAGGGCCTGATTCATCACTTTATTATTCCACCTTTACCTTGCTGTAAATCTGTTTATGACAATAACCATGTCTACATTTAGTAGAATTGTGGGTCAGTGATTTGCTTAAAATAATGAAAATCCAGATTATTTATTACTTTGTGTGGCTTACTGACTGAATGAGAGCACCTAAAGAACACAAGAACTCCAACACTAAAAAATTTATTCTAATTTCCCTCAAGAATAGTAAGTAAAATGCATCTCCCTCATTCATTAAAGTATTTGTAACCAGTCAAACAACATAGACCTGGAACAATTTTATTTGCATGTTCTAAATAAGCACTTCCTAAGGTTTAACCCTACAGCTTGATACTTTTAGAGTACACAATACATAACATTGGCCTTCCAAGAAAATCTAGTGTATATATACACATATTCATTATATCATTCTTCTGTAGTTTTCCTTAATTCCTACAAAATAATGAATATAGTCTCATTTTAAAGATAATTTTGCACCTACACAAGGTTTTGTCCCCAGAATAAAAGTAAATACCAATCAACTAGAAGATCACTGTTATAATTTCTAATGTATGTAGTATTTGGCATGTGTCTAAAAGCTGGCACACCGTAAAAATTGAGGATCCTAGTCCTAGTATTCATCAGATAAACACAATTCTTACCAGAGTTGATTTTCTATTCACGTTTGTTGGCATGTTCCAGACAACATTTCTGGCTTTATTCCCATCCCAGACTCATGAGAATTTTTTTACCCTGAGCTCTATCTTGCATCACACTGAAAGCTCAATATGGTTTCTCCCTGATGCAGTGTTCATAGACCTGTTGGTCAAAAGATGGGTAGTCACCACTGTTATCACCAATATACTCTGACACAGAAGGAGACAGTGTCCTAATATCAGCAAATTCAGGTACCCTTTCTTATTCTGTTTTGTAGAACTACAAGTACAGAATACTACAGCCTTGTGCAGCACTTTGTATGATTTTTCCCTCATGAAGGAAAAAAACAAGTGCTAAGAGACACCTTCTTTCTGCAGGAACAGTCGACCCAAAGGGCTGCCAGGTGGAACCAGCTCCATCGGCCTTTTGCTTTCAGCATTCTTTGCCCAAATGTCTGCTCCGAAGTCAATCAGCAGCATCACCAGCTCTACACTGCAGCTCCTGGCAGCGGCGTGCAGTGGGGACTCCAGGCCCTTGCCAATGTTCACGTTTGCACCTGAATATGAAGAGATGACAAGGAATAATTTCCACTTCCCGCATTAGCTGCTATTTCTCTGAACAATCCATAAATACTGTAGCATTCCCCTAGAGGTGGATTCCTGTCCTTTAGGTCTTGGTCCCACAATTTGCTTACGGACTACTTGTACTGGCTGTGAAGCAGTGAAGTTATGAAAATGATCCCAAAGGTTCAATGCACAAAGGAAGTCTTTCACACACAGCCCAGCCCACAGACTTCTTGAAGTCTCACGAAAGAGTAGTTCCACCTATCGATCTAATTTGCTCCTATCCCACCTCACCATTCCTTTAAAATGCATGCAAGGTTTCACCCTGCTCCATAACAGAGGCTTAAGCTGATTTCCAGGTGCTGAGTTACCAAGCCTGCTCAGGAAAAAAAAATGTGAGGATGGAAAAGTTTTGAGGCCCTTAATAGTGGAGAATATAAGCACTCTCTGATCCCCAAGTGCTCCTCAGTCTGTTATCCTGAGCTAATGCCTCACAAAACGTGTGAACTGCAGAACCAATTCATGACTATAACATTTTTGAAGCACATTTTCTTTCCTACAAACAGGAGGCAGCAAAGACAAAAGGCAAAGAACAGAAAATAATAGGCAAAAGTGAATTCTTAATCTATATTTGATTTATTTAGGAAAAGATCATTGTGTTAAATCATGCATGATGTCATCTAAATGTCTTTTTTTCAAAGGAGTTTGGTCGGCTCACCATTTCCATATGAGCTATGTGCTATATTTTGTTATGCAGCCCCTCTTTATTAGAAGAGATGCACTGCCATAGGTAAGAAATGGCCTTGCGTAGTTATCCAAGTGGTCAGATTTGTAGTTAGATTTATCTGAGGAAAAGCATACAGTGCTAAATGTTTTTACTCCATGTTGGAAATGTTTCACACATTTTATGAACTTCGTAAGAATTAAAACATTTGCAAAAGAAGTATGTAAGTATAAAAGTATATATATAAAAGTATATATGTAAGTATAAAAGAAGTATATAAGTTTAGTCATTTCTGTTGAGTAAAGAGGATGGAAGAAAAAACAAAGTATCTTGCTACTCTCTTCAAATAGCTACAGAAGCACAAATACATGGACACTGGAGAGGATGGTGGTGTTCTGGGCACCACCAGCAGCATGAAATCCAGGATGATACAACTCCCATCACTTTGTTGGGAGTTGTAAAGCTCATTTCCTGGTCAAGAAGGTCCTGTTTACCCTGCTCCCCTCTTTAGCACAGAACTGCCATTGAGACAAAAACTTCTCCAGATCCCAAAGTAGGAATTTCTCCAAATCGTTGCTGAAAAGACAAACATTACAGGGAAGGAAAATACACCATCCTTTATTTTTCCTTTTACCTGACTCAAGTAGCTTTCTGGCACAGTCCACTTGTTGGTTCTCACAAGCTACATAAAGTGGAGTACCTAGATGGTTGATGTTGTGATCTATGTTCACCCCATGGGATGTGAGGAGCTCAACACACTGCACATGACCTAAAAGGGGTAAAGGGAGAGTCAACTCGCAGAGATCAGGCATTTTGCAACAGTCCAAATTCTCTGATGCAGAAGTGTGATTTGGCAAAGATTCATTGCTTTGTCAAGAGGTGACTGTAATACATGGATCCACTATCCTTACTCCGGTGTTTTCAATCAGAAAAACAGGAACTGCAAATCCAGTTTGAAAATATGCTAAAGCCCCTACATTATATCCGACTCATTACAGATATCTACTGAAGATGAGATGAATCATGCTGGATTTCTCTTCTTTTGAAGACGACCAGACAACTCTTGAATCTCTATGTAAGAGGCAGCTGATTTGGACAGTGCATCCCCTTCCAGGGGTCACCACATGAACCCAGAGGCCCTGAGAGCAGCAATAAGTGGCCCTTGGTGAGCACGAGGGGTGGGAGCAAGTGCAACACTTGTGATGAGAGTAAGAAGGAAGGAACAATTCCTAGCCTAAATCATGAAGATCTTCTTTACCTCTCTCTTTCACTTCCCCAAACTTCTAGCAAGTTACAAAACAGTGCTGACACCCATGAGGTTACCTCTCTTAGCAGCTTCATGGATGGGGGATGCCAAGTCACAGGGCGGGTGCAGGTTGGCCCCATGTTGCAGCAGTAAATTCAAACAAGCCACACTGCCACTGACACATGCACTGAACAAAGGAGTGTGCCAGTCAACAGTAACCCCATTCACCTGGGGGAAGAATAAAAACAACACTGGAACAGGTTGCCCAGAGAAGTTGTGGATGTCCCATCACTGTAAGTGTTCAAGGCCAGGTTGGATGAGACTTTCGGCAACTTGGTCTGATGGGAAGCATCCCAGCCCACAGCAGGGGGGTTGGAACTAAATCATCTGTGATCTAGCATTAAATTGTCATAATAAAACATGTTAACACTAGAGACAGTATCTTGTCCATGATGTACTTACCTTAGCACCATGCTTTAATAGGAAATTGGCACAAGCAGCATGACCACCTAAGCAGGCTTCGTGGAGAGGAGACACATGGTCTGCAGTAACAAGATTAACATCACTCCCCTGATGAAAGAAAATAACATTACAGCCAACTACAAAACAAACAAACAACAACAGCAACAACCCACCACTCTTCCTAACAATCCTTGAAGACCGATTTAATCACAACTTTCTCAACTGCTTGGAGTTACTAGGTAAGCAATGTAAGAGCCTGTTGTGCTTCAGCTGGAACAGACACTGGAACATCATATCAGAGGTCATGCCTTTTACACATCACTAATCAATACAGACAGCTGTGGTCAACGAACTGTCCAACAGAACAATGCAGACATCCTTTTAGGCATTCTGCTTTATTTTACTTCAACTACATCTAACAAACTAACTCCACTAACAGCAAACAAACTCTGAAATAAACAAGATTAGAGCTCACAATATGGCATGCCTGCCTCTTGTTTACATGTCTGCTTGTGTCTTTGTCCTCCAGTCTGTGACTGCTTGAATGGAACAAACTCAGAAGTACTTTTGATATATATATTTGATATACTTTCTCTGATTATGGCACCTTTTGAAGAAAAGTTGGCTTCTTCGTTAGGAACCATGGAATTGACTGTACTACAGGATCTTTTCTATCAGTCTTCATGATCCAAAAGGTTCAAGTGGAAGAGTTTCCAATCACTACTCTCTTTCCTCCACTGGCTAAATCCACTAATTTTGAGGGAACAGAGCAGTGAGGTTCAGAAATTTCTTCTCCCCAGCTATGCCCTTGTTTGGGAGGAGCAAGGCCTTTAAGCACTTTAAGCACTTCAAAGAGCACCAGAAACAGATGTCTGGGAGCCTGAATTGAAGCCTCAGCTGGAGTCTTGTCTGTGCCTGGAACTGCCCCCACCAAAGGCAGCAAGTGCTGGTCATGGGCACAGGAGCTGCAGAACGAGCCCTGTGGCTGCCCACAGGAACAGCAGCTGCGGTCTTGTTGTCTACAACCCAAGATGCAGGTCTTCAGGTTAGCATGCAGAATTTGTGTAAGGCAAATAAACGTAAAAAAAAATATGTTACACATAGACTTTTGGTCAACATGACTTTCTCACTCTGGATGTTTCAGAGTAAAACACAGACTGCATTCAGCAACTGAACCCAGTAGAGATCATACTGACTTGGCAGAGCAATACCTGGTTGATGAGCTTCTTCAGAGCAAGCAGACGCCCATGGATAGATGCATCATGTAAAGGAGACCAGTCTGAAACAAAGTCTGCACAAAGAGAAAGACAGAAAAAATGTCTAACATTTTCATGGACTGTTTCATCAGTGTACTTTACTTCAACTGTGTGAACCAGTAATCCTCCTCTAATTTATTACTTGAGCCACCAAGCTTTTCTTGGAGAGGCCGCAGGGAGGGAGTGAAAAAACAGGATGGGTTCACTCTGGGTGTGTTTTGAATTCATCCCATGTTAGTGCTGAGCAGCTGTGTTCCCATTCAGAAGACAAGAGAATGATTTACAGAACACCACCTTGTTCTGACTGAGCTTGTCTCTTGGTTTGAATTATTTCCAGTGCCTTTGTTTTCACAAGCTCATTACGCTTTAACAATTAGCTCAAAAGGAGCATGCTTTGGAAAGGGTACAGCTGCTCAGTCATTCACCCCTGCTCAGAGATGGGCTCGATTCAACAATATGTAACTAGAGACTGTACCAAAGTACAGGGAGACAAATTGTGTTACCTGTTGATTTTGTGTCTCAGTTTTCAGTCTAGTGTCAGCCTCTGCAGTGGTGCATTTTAAATAATAGCTATATTGTTGGCACTGTGGAAGCCATAAAAAGTAAATGTAGATGAAAGCTCAAGGAAATGGTCTGCCTTTTAGCAGATTTTAGTTTTCATGCTTGAACATTTACAGGAGGAAAGAAAGCACTCAGCTTTAGGTGAAGCAGATTTGGTGAAAAACACCGTATTTCCAGAAAGGTTTTTCTTTAAGGAAGAGACATGATTTCACCCTAAGAACATGTGGACTGCAAGATCTCTTGCTGCTCTGCCTCACTGGGCCAAGGCAAAAGAGCAAGAGGACTTGCAAATGACCTGTTCTCTGATACTGAAGCAAATGAAACTCCTCAGCAGTATGGGAACACCTACCACGACCCTGAGATCTACTTGTGTCTCAGCACACGATCCCTCCATTTCTCCAAGGGACAGCGCAGGGAATGGGATACCCACTGAATGGTAGTAAGGACACAAGCTCAGGTCACAAAGGGAGTAATTTAACTTAGATATGTCATAAGGAAAGTATTCCTACAACTATGCTAAAAGTATTCATATTCTAAGTGCCTGTATAAAAAAACCCCATATTTTCTCTTACTAGGTCTTATGCAAAAGACTGACATAAGGGCACTATGGCATATGGTTTAGGAAGCAAAAAAAAAGGTTTGCATCAGAAACAGAATTCTAACTCTTACTTTGAAGTAATCTTGATATTTCAAAACTGATGTACAGAAAAAATACCACATGCCAAAAATAATTTCTGGAAATGAGTCAGCATAGTTCTGGTTGAATGAAGGAGGCATGGGAGGGAACCTTTATGATTAAATTTGGTAACAAACCTGTTAAGTCATGTAGAGAGCTTTTCTGAAAGATTTATTTGACAGGCAAAAACATTATTTGATGCATTTTACAGGACATACCTTTCCTCAATTTGCAGCTTAATATAAAGGTCTGAGGAAATACTTTACACTTCATTTCCATAGCTGCTATATCTGTTCTTTGTTTTAACACAGTGAAACAAACTAATGCAAACCTGACAGTCCTCCAAATATTAACAGAGGGGCCCTTTAGCATTGCAATTTTATGGCTCAGGGCCACCAGAGAACACTAATCCCTCTAGGAGATATTTACCTCCTTCAGTATTCATTGCCTCAAAACTCAATATCTGGTCTATGTTAATAGCCCAGGTACTCCCGGGAAGAAAAATAAGCATTTCCAGAGGGCATTTCACCCATCTTCTGCCTGCCTCTTCCTGAGTTCCATAGGTCCTGCACCACAGCTTGTACTTGCAGTAAGTTCATAACCATTCTTTGGCCTTAGCAAGTGGAAAGCAATTTCCAGAAGCTATGGTTCTAGTCTCATGAGGATATGTCATTTGATAATGACAGCAAAACCATGGTACAATTATTAAAGCACAGTATTATTAACTAACTAAAATAGCTGTGCTTTAAAAGTGATGTGTATCAAATAGTGCTTGTTAAATTACCTTCACCTGTGTAAAATTAAATATCTCATTTTCCAAGGTGCAAAGCTGAAAAGCATCTCTACTTGTTTGCATTAAACACCTCAGGAATGCCAGGCACAGTGCATTGTGTGTACTAAGGTGACTGTCTAACATTTTCCTATGCTTTTTCAGTGACCCTCATTGTGCTGTTTTGAGTAGTTCTGTGAGAAGGCCCAAATCAGCAGTGATAAGAGCAAGGGAAAACCAAACCCCACAGGCATCACTAAGCAAAGATCTCTGATTTTATGAACTTTTTATAATGCAGATGGTAGCATACTGGCAGATAAACTTTGTTTCTCTTATCTTGAACTGAGCTCACCTCTACCAGGCATGTTCTCCAGTGGCTACACCACGTTTCACCATGCTGTCTTTCTTACCCATCCTGCAAGTGTTAACTCTGGTTGTGTATCCAGTGCCATGGTGTTACCAATGCTGTTGCCAGATGTTAATCAGCTGTAAGGAAACGTTTACAAGAGTTCTAAAGATCTAGATTGAAGAACAAGTTTTCTGAGCAGTGCTTGATCTCTTTTTGGTCAAATACCTAGCATTCTGTATAAACTAACATGATGTTATACTATCGTGTAATTGTTTTGGTGACAAAGAGGGAGGTGCATGGTCTGCTCTATCCACATGCAGCCCTTATCCATCCAACTCAGTGTTTTCTTGAGGAAAAAGCAAGTTTCCATTAAGACTCCAGACCATAGTCATCTGTGGAATGATGATTAACTTCTAATTTCATGAATTTGTAACAGTGAATTAGAAGACTGACCAGCAAAAACATCAAAGATAAGGGTCACTGGAAAATAAAAGGTGTATATGCAAGGATGTCCTAACCCACTTGGGCATCCTGTAGTAGGCAGGACTGGGTCCTTTATCCTAAAAAGAAGTGAAGGCCTAAGATAGCTTTAAGATCATCTTGGGTACATTGTGAATAGAGGGTTCTGCTGACTGCATGGCACAGTAGATAGAATATCAGTAATATAAATTATCACTATTATTGACATGTACAGGCATCTGATTAAAGCCTAAGTAAATGTCAATGCTAACTAGCCCTAGACTTCTTAAATTCTCAAATAGTGACATTTGAGAAAGTTCTTAAAATACTTTGCCATCACAGCAGTCCACGTAGAGAAAGTCCAGTGTACACAGTTGGCACAGTTGCATTCACTGCATGTACTGCCACAGCAATGCAAATTTCTGCTTCCCGAAAATATGTACAATTGCTTTCTCATGGAGAAATGAGCCTGTTAATCCATATTTGAAATTTCCCTGCACCTTGATCCACAAGCAACCTCTGTCAAGCCTCATGGCTTTCAGCATCCAAAAGCCGCTGTTTTTTTATGGCATAGGGCCATCCAGCTCCCCTTTCACTGCTGAAACTGCAGCCAACCCAGAGGTTACATGAAACCTCTGGTCCTACTCGATTGCACTGCATCCACCTGGGCCCATGAATTCTGGCAGGGCAGCTACAGAGGGAGCCTTATACCAGTAACTGCACGAACAACCAAGCTTTGACTGCTGCCTGTGGATGTGCTTGCAGCACGTTTCTAGAAGAGCATTCATTCTGTGGTGGAGGCTGAAAGCATATTTTTCCAGTCTCTGGTCATGAGGAGGGTGTCAGTCACTCAGTAACTCCCTGGGTTGCTTTCATTTCATGGTAAGCTCACACAGTGCAGCTCACAAGGGTCTCTACAATTCTTTCAGCTGAGGCATGCTCTTGCATACACATTTACATATACATGGCATACTATGACATGACATACTATGGCATTATGTATAACAATACTATGAATGATTTTTCATATTTGAAGGCTTTCACCTAATACTTGTGATATATGTAGCCAAAAACATTCCTGTTGCAAACCATCAGCAGAGCTTATTGACAGGCAGACAAAAAAAGAACATGATGAGCTCCAGCACCCAACAGACCAAGCCACCCATGCTGCCTGTAGGTTCCCTCCCTCCCAGACTCCATTTTGGCAGAACTGATCTCCCATGTGAACTGGGTTTGGTTCACACTGTGTTATGACATTGCCATCCCTCCCCTCCCACCCTAGACTCAGTGCTCAGTGCACGCACACACACAAAGGAGGAGCAGCAGGCAACACAGCCAACATACTGATCATCTTTATGCTGTAGTTTGCCTCTGTTTATTTTTCAGTGTCCTATTTTTCTATGTGGTAAGAATGGAAGTGTTCTCAATAGCCCTGAAAAAGAGGAAGGACACTGTGAAGTCGTATTATCTTAATTTCCCTCCATGATCCCACTTCACTGACCATGAACTGAAGGAATGGTGTCTCAGGAATGGGGGTGCAGGGAACATTACAAGCTAAGCTGCTGTGTAAAGATAAATTCTTTGTCCTTGGTCGGTCACCATGCCATATTTTCAATGGCTCTGGGCCAGCCAACAGAGCAACAATCAGAGTGAGGCCATTTATTTGAATAACTTCACCACTGACCACAACAGCTTTGGTCACAGCTGATCATAGTGCTGTAGCCATTGTGGAAGAACCTGCATGGGTGAATGGCTGGGCTTGGGCAAGGGCATTTGGGCCTGCTGACTGGAAAGAATAAGAAAATTAAAAAGAAAAGAGGAAGGAAAAAAAAAGAAGAAGAAGAAGAAAAAAAAAAAAAAGGAAAAATAGATAAAAGAATTAAAAATTAAAAAAAAGTAAAACCAGATAAAAGAAAAGAAAAAAGGAGAAAAAAAAAAAAATAAAAACCAGGAGGTAAAGGAAGGAAAGAACGGAGAAACGAAAGGGGACAAAAAAAAAAAAAAAAAAAAAAAAAAAAATCGGAAGGAAAGATAAAGAAAAGAGGAACTGAGCCAACACTGAGCGGGCACCAATCGAAGTTCAACATGCCACACTGCAATCTCTTTTTTAGTTTGCCGTAGTTCAATTACTGCATTTGTTTATGCTTGCATGAACTGCACTACAAAATCTGACACTTTTTCTGTGATGCACCAGGAAAAAAAAGAAAAAAAAATAACAACCATAAGAGAAATCAGTATCGAGCATGGACAACTTACTAAAATCCCTTTTGAAGAGCAAGAGCACGGGGACGTGGCTGCGGATCTGCACTGAAGTGTAACTTCTATAGAAGCGTGCCTTTGCAGCCTGACCCTGCCCGCTGCCGGCAGTCGTGAGGGCAGAGGCAGGAGCCTTACTCACCCCTCATCAGCACCTCTGATGGAGTCGTTGCAGGCACCTGGCCTCCTGCTCCTTTCGACTTGCTGCCGTTTTGATTCATTCCCTCCTCATCCATTTCAGCCCCGTCTGTCCAGTGTCTGTTTTCTCACTTCACGGTCACTCGAAGGAGTTCAAATTCCATCGTTCACTACGAGCCCCCGCGTGCAGGAGCGATCTGCCCAGCAGATAAGCGCTAGAGAATCGGCCGCAGGCTGAGACTGGTGCTGCACCGCTTTGTGCAGAAACTTAAGTACCTAGGCTGGAGTTAGGGAAACACCTCCCTGGCCGTGCTGGTAAACAGCCAGTGATCAGGCAGACCACACTGCACGAAGCGAGAGATGTGCCTGATGTCATATCCTCCCCAACTCCGCGCCCAATCGGGGAGCCGGCCGGCTGTTTTTATCAGGAAGGAAATTCTGGGTTTGCCAAAAAAAAAAAGAAA